>NW_027423743.1:0-417500 GCF_013202065.1 Cotesia typhae
TTAGAGTAGTCAAAATAGTATTTAGAGCAATTATTTCAGGAGTTATGGCCAATTTTACGGTCCATTGTCGAAATTAGGAATTTCCGATTTTTCCAAATTTATTTAAGTCCCGATATTTCCGAAAAAAATTATTTTAGACTTATAAAACACACTAATTTTTATAGAAACTTCCCGAGGAACAATTTACAGTGGTCAGATTTGCATTTATAGCACTTATTTCAGGAGTTATGGCCACTTTTATGGTCCAAAGTCGAAATTAGGAATTTCCGATGTTTCCAATTTTATTTAAGTCTCGATATTTCCTGAAAAAAATTTTTTTAGACTCATAAAACACCAAATTTTTTGTAGGAAATTTCCCGAGGAACAATTTAGAGTAGTCAAAATAGTATTTAGAGCAATTATTTCAGGAGTTATGGCCAATTTTACGGTCCATTGTCGAAATTAGGAATTTCCGATTTTTCCAAATTTATTTAAGTCCCGATATTTCCAGAAAAAAATTATTGTAGACTAATAAAACACAATAATTTTCATAGGAAACTTCCCGAGGAACAATTTAGAGTGGTCAGATTTGCATTTATAGCACTTATTTCAGGAGTTGTGGCCACTTTTATGGTCCAAAGTTGAAATTAGGAATTTCCGATGTTTCCAATTTTATTTAAGTCTCAATATTTCGTGAAAAAAATTATTTTAGACTTATAAAACACATTAATTTTTTTATGAAATTTCTCGAGGAACAATTTAAAGTAGTCAGACTTGCATTAAGAGCAATTATTTTGGAGTTATGGCCACTTTTATGGTCCAAAGTCGAAATTGCGAATTTCCGATTTTCCAATTTTTTTAAGTCACGATATCTCATAAAAATAATTTTTTAGATTCATAAAACACTATATGTGTCTTGTAGAAAATTTCCCGAGGAACAATATAGAGTGGTCAGAATTGAAATTTGACCAATTATTTAGGAGTTATGGCCACTTTCATGATCCAAAGTCGAAATTAAGAATTTCCGAATTTTCCAATTTTATTTAAGTCCTCGATATTTCCAAAAAAATTATTTTAGACTTATAAAACATACGAATCTTTATAGAAAACTTCCCGAGAAACAATTTACAGTGGTCAGATTTCTATTTATAGTACTTATTTCAGGAGTTATGGCCACTTTTATGGTCCAAAGTCGAAATTAGGAATTTCCGATGTTTCCAATTTTATTTAAGTCTCGATATTTCGTGAAAAAAATTATTTTAGACTCATAAAACACCAAATTTTTTGTAGGAAATTTCCCGAGGAACAATTTAGAGTAGTCAAAATAGTATTTAGAGCAATTATTTCAGGAGTTATGGCCAATTTTACGGTCCATTGTCGAAATTAGGAATTTCCGATTTTTCCAAATTTATTTAAGTCTCGATATTTCGTGAAAAAAATTATTTTAGACTTATAAAACACATTAATTTTTTTATGAAATTTCTCGAGGAACAATTTAAAGTGGTCAGACTTGCATTAAGAGCAATTATTTTGGAGTTATGGCCACTTTTATGGTCCAAAGTCGAAATTGCGAATTTCCGATTTTCCCCATTTTTTTCAAGTCACGATATCTCATAAAAAATAATTTTTTAGATTCATAAAACACTATGTGTCTTGTAGAAAATTTCCCGAGGAACAATTTAGAGTGGTCAGATTTGCATTTATAGCACTTATTTCAGGAGTTATGGCCACTTTTATGGTCCAAAGTCGAAATTGCGAATTTCCGATTTTCCCCATTTTTTTCAAGTCACGATATCTTAAAAAATAATTTTTTAGATTCATAAAACACTATGTGTCTTGTAGAAAATTTCCCGAGGAACAATATAGAGTGGTCAGAATTGAAATTTGAGCAATTATGTTAGGAGTTATGGCCACTTTCATGATCCAAAGTCGAAATTAGAATTTCCGAATTTTCCAATTTTATTTAAGTCCCGATATTTCCAAAAAAAAATTATTTTAGACTTATAAAACACACTAATCTTTATAGAAAACTTCCCGAGGAACAATTTACAGTGGTCAGATTTCTATTTATAGCACTTATTTCAGGAGTTATGGCCACTTTTATGGTCCAAAGTCGAAATTAGGAATTTCCGATGTTTCCAATTTTATTTAAGTCTCGATATTTCCTGAAAAAATTATTGTAGACTAATAAAACACAATAATTTTCATAGGAAACTTCCCGAGGAACAATTTACAGTGGTCAGATTTTCATTTATAGCACTTATTTCAGGAGTTATGGCCACTTTTATGGTCCAAAGTCGAAATTAGGAATTTCCGATGTTTCCAATTTTATTTAAGTCTCGATATTTCCTGAAAAAAATTTTTTTAGACTCGTAAAACACCAAATTTTTTGTAGGAAATTTCCCGAGGAACAATTTAGAGTAGTCAAAATAGTATTTTGAGAAATTATTTCAGGAGTTATGGCCAATTTTACGGTCCATTGTCGAAATTAGGAATTTCCGATTTTTCCAAATTTATTTAAGTCCCGATATTTCCTGAAAAAAATTATTGTAGACTAATAAAACACAATAATTTTCAGAGGAAACTTCCCGAGGGACAATTTAGAGTGGTCAGATTTGCATTTATAGCACTTATTTCAGGAGTTATGGCCACTTTTATGGTCCAAAGTCGAAATTAGGAATTTCCGATGTTTCCAATTTTATTTAAGTCTCGATATTTCCTGAAAAAAATTTTTTTAGACTCGTAAAACACCAAATTTTTTGTAGGAAATTTCCCGAGGAACAATTTAGAGTAGTCAAAATAGTATTTAGAGCAATTATTTCAGGAGTTATGGCCACTTTTATGGTCCAAAGTCGAAATTAGGAATTTCCGATGTTTCCAATTTTATTTAAGTCTCGATATTTCCTGAAAAAAATTATTGTAGACTAATAAAACACAATAATTTTCATAGGAAACTTCCCGAGGGACAATTTAGAGTGGTCAGATTTGCATTTATAGCACTTATTTCAGGAGTTATGGCCACTTTTATGGTCCAAAGTTGAAATTAGGAATTTCCGATGTTTCCAATTTCATTTAAGTCTCGATATTTCGTGAAAAAAATTTTTTTAGACTCGTAAAACACCAACTTTTTTGTAGGAAATTTCCCGAGGAACAATTTAGAGTAGTCAAAATAGTATTTAGAGCAATTATTTCAGGAGTTATGGCCACTTTCATGATCCAAAGTCGAAATTAAGAATTTCCGAATTTTCCAATTTTATTTAAGTCCCGATATTTCCGAAAAAAAATTATTTTAGACTTATAAAACATACTAATCATTGTAGAAAACTTCCCGAGGAACAATTTACAGTGGTCAGATTTGCATTTATAGCACTTATTTCAGGAGTTATGGCCACTTTTATGGTCCAAAGTCGAAATTAGGAATTTCCGATGTTTCCAATTTTATTTAAGTCTCGATATTTCCTGAAAAAAATTTTTTTAGACTCATAAAACACCAAATTTTTTGTAGGAAATTTCCCGAGGAGCAATTTAGAGTGGTCAAAATAGTATTTAGAGCAATTATTTCAGGAGTTATGGCCAATTTTACGGTCCATTGTCGAAATTAGGAATTTCCGATTTTTCCAAATTTATTTAAGTCCCTATTTTTCCAGAAAAAAATTATTGTAGACTAATAAAACACAATAATTTTCATAGGAAACTTCCCGAGGAACAATTTAGAGTGGTCAGATTTGCATTTATAGCACTTATTTCAGGAGTTGTGGCCACTTTTATGGTCCAAAGTTGAAATTAGGAATTTCCGATGTTTCCAATTTTATTTAAGTCTCAATATTTCGTGAAAAAAATTATTTTAGACTTATAAAACACATTAATTTTTTTATAAAATTTCTCGAGGAACAATTTAAAGTAGTCAGACTTGCATTAAGAGCAATAATTTTGGAGTTATGGCCACTTTTATGGTCCAAAGTCGAAATTGCGAATTTCCGATTTTCCCCATTTTTTTTCAAGTCACGATATCTCATAAAAAATAATTTTTTAGATTCATAAAACACTATGTGTCTTGTAGAAAATTTCCCGAGGAACAATATAGAGTGGTCAGAATTGAAATTTGACCAATTATGTTAGGAGTTATGGCCACTTTCATGATCCAAAGTCGAAATTAAGAATTTCCGAATTTTCCAATTTTATTTAGGTCCCGATATTTCCAAAAAAAAATTATTTTAGACTTATAAAACATACTAATCTTTATAGAAAACTTCCCGAGGAACAATTTACAGTGGTCAGATTTCTATTTATAGCACTTATTTCAGGAGTTATGGCCACTTTTATGGTCCAAAGTCGAAATTAGGAATTTCCGATGTTTCCAATTTTATTTAAGTCTCGATATTTCCTGAAAAAAATTTTTTTAGACTCATAAAACACCAAATTTTTTGTAGGAAATTTCCCGAGGAACAATTTAGAGTAGTCAAAATAGTATTTAGAGCAATTATTTCAGGAGTTATGGCCAATTTTACGGTCCATTGTCGAAATTAGGAATTTCCGATTTTTCCAAATTTATTTAAGTCCCGATATTTCCAGAAAAAAATTATTGTAGACTAATAAAACACAATAATTTTCATAGGAAACTTCCCGAGGAACAATTTACAGTGGTCAGATTTCTATTTATAGCACTTATTTCAGGAGTTATGGCCACTTTTATGGTCCAAAGTCGAAATTAGGAATTTCCGATGTTTCCAATTTTATTTAAGTCTCGATATTTCCTGAAAAAAATTATTTTAGACTCATAAAACACTATGTGTCTTGTAGAAAATTTCCCGAGGAACAATATAGAGTGGTCAGAATTGAAATTTGAGCAATTATGTTAGGAGTTATGGCCACTTTCATGATCCAAAGTCGAAATTAAGAATTTCCGAATTTTCCAATTTTATTTAAGTCCCGATATTTCCAAAAAAAAATTATTTTAGACTTATAAAACATACTAATCTTTGTAGGAAACTTCCCGAGGAACAATTTAGAGTGGTCAGATTTGCATTTATAGCACTTATTTCAGGAGTTATGGCCACTTTTATGGTCCAAAGTCGAAATTAGGAATTTCCGATGTTTCCAATTTTATTTAAGTCTCGATATTTCCTGAAAAAATTTTTTTAGACTCGTAAAATACCAAATTTTTGTAGGAAATTTCCCGAGGAACAATTTAGAGTAGTCAAAATAGTATTTAGAGCAATTATTTCAGGAGTTATGGCCAATTTTATGGTCCAAAGTCGAAATTAGGAATTTCCGATGTTTCCAATTTTATTTAAGTCCCGATATTTCCTGAAAAAAATTATTGTAGACTAATAAAACACAATAATTTTCATAGGAAACTTCCCGAGGAACAATTTAGAGTGGTCAGATTTGCATTTATAGCACTTATTTCAGGAGTTATGGCCACTTTTATGGTCCAAAGTTGAAATTAGGAATTTCCGATGTTTCCAATTTTATTTAAGTCTCGATATTTCCTGAAAAAAATTTTTTAGACTCGTAAAACACCAAATTTTTTGTAGGAAATTTCCCGAGGAACAATTTAGAGTAGTCAAAATAGTATTTAGAGCAATTATTTCAGGAGTTATGGCCACTTTCATGATCCAAAGTCGAAATTAAGAATTTCCGATTTTCCAATTTTATTTAAGTCCCGATATTTCCGAAAAAAAATTATTTTAGACTTATAAAACATACTAATCTTTGTAGAAAACTTCCCGAGGAACAATTTACAGTGGTCAGATTTGCATTTATAGCACTTATTTCAGGAGTTATGGCCACTTTTATGGTCCAAAGTCGAAATTAGGAATTTCCGATGTTTCCAATTTTATTTAAGTCTCGATATTTCCTGAAAAAAATTTTTTTAGACTCATAAAACACCAAATTTTTTGTAGGAAATTTCCCGAGGAGCAATTTAGAGTGGTCAAAATAGTATTTAGAGCAATTATTTCAGGAGTTATGGCCAATTTTACGGTCCATTGTCGAAATTAGGAATTTCCGATTTTTCCAAATTTATTTAAGTCCCTATTTTTCCAGAAAAAAATTATTGTAGACTAATAAAACACAATAATTTTCATAGGAAACTTCCCGAGGAACAATTTAGAGTGGTCAGATTTGCATTTATAGCACTTATTTCAGGAGTTATGGCCACTTTTATGGTCCAAAGTTGAAATTAGGAATTTCCGATGTTTCCAATTTTATTTAAGTCTCGATATTTCGTGAAAAAAATTATTTTAGACTTATAAAACACATTAATTTTTTTATGAAATTTCTCGAGGAACAATTTAGAGTAGTCAAAATAGTATTTAGAGCAATTATTTCAGGAGTTATGGCCAATTTTACGGTCCATTGTCGAAATTAGGAATTTCCGATTTTTAATTTATTTAAGTCCCGATATTTTCGAGAAAAAAATTATTGTAGACTAATAAAACACAATAATTTTCATAGGAAACTTCCCGAGGAACAATTTAGAGTGGTCAGATTTGCATTTATAGCACTTATTTCAGGAGTTATGGCCACTTTTATGGTCCAAAGTCGAAATTAGGAATTTCCGATGTTTCCAATTTTATTTAAGTCTCGATATTTCCTGAAAAAAATTATTGTAGACTAATAAAACACAATAATTTTCATAGGAAACTTCCCGAGGAACAATTTACAGTGGTCAGATTTCTATTTATAGCACTTATTTCAGGAGTTATGGCCACTTTTATGGTCCAAAGTCGAAATTAGGAATTTCCGATGTTTCCAATTTTATTTAAGTCTCGATATTTCCTGAAAAAAATTTTTTTAGACTCGTAAAACACCAAATTTTTTGTAGGAAATTTCCCGAGGAACAATTTAGAGTAGTCAAAATAGTATTTAGAGCAATTATTTCAGGAGTTATGGCCAATTTTACGGTCCATTGTCGAAATTAGGAATTTCCGATTTTCCAAATTTATTTAAGTCCCGATATTTCCAGAAAAAATTATTGTAGACTAATAAAACACAATAATTTTCATAGGAAACTTCCCGAGGAACAATTTACAGTGGTCAGATTTCTATTTATAGCACTTATTTCAGGAGTTATGGCCACTTTTATGGTCCAAAGTCGAAATTAGGAATTTCCGATGTTTCCAATTTTATTTAAGTCTCGATATTTCCTGAAAAAAATTTTTTTAGACTCATAAAACACCAAATTTTTTGTAGGAAATTTCCCGAGGAACAATTTAGAGTAGTCAAAATAGTATTTAGAGCAATTATTTCAGGAGTTATGGCCAATTTTACGGTCCATTGTCGAAATTAGGAATTTCCGATTTTACAAATTTATTTAAGTCCCGATATTTCCTGAAAAAAATTATTGTAGACTAATAAAACACAATAATTTTCATAGGAAACTTCCCGAGGGACAATTTAGAGTGGTCAGATTTGCATTTATAGCACTTATTTCAGGAGTTATGGCCACTTTTATGGTCCAAAGTCGAAATTAGGAATTTCCGATGTTTCCAATTTTATTTAAGTCTCGATATTTCCTGAAAAAAATTTTTTTAGACTCATAAAACACCAAATTTTTTGTAGGAAATTTCCCGAGGAGCAATTTAGAGTGGTCAAAATAGTATTTAGAGCAATTATTTCAGGAGTTATGGCCAATTTTACGGTCCATTGTCGAAATTAGGAATTTCCGATTTTTCCAAATTTATTTAAGTCCCTATTTTTCCAGAAAAAAATTATTGTAGACTAATAAAACACAATAATTTTCATAGGAAACTTCCCGAGGAACAATTTAGAGTGGTCAGATTTGCATTTATAGCACTTATTTCAGGAGTTGTGGCCACTTTTATGGTCCAAAGTTGAAATTAGGAATTTCCGATGTTTCCAATTTTATTTAAGTCTCAATATTTCGTGAAAAAAATTATTTTAGACTTATAAAACACATTAATTTTTTTATGAAATTTCTCGAGGAACAATTTAAAGTAGTCAGACTTGCATTAAGAGCAATAATTTTGGAGTTATGGCCACTTTTATGGTCCAAAGTCGAAATTGCGAATTTCCGATTTTCCCCATTTTTTTCAAGTCACGATATCTCATAAAAAATAATTTTTTAGATTCATAAAACACTATGTGTCTTGTAGAAAATTTCCCGAGGAACAATATAGAGTGGTCAGAATTGAAATTTGACCAATTATGTTAGGAGTTATGGCCACTTTCATGATCCAAAGTCGAAATTAAGAATTTCCGAATTTTCCAATTTTATTTAAGTCCCGATATTTCCAAAAAAATTATTTTAGACTTATAAAACATACAAATTTTTTATAGAAAACTTCCCGAGAAACAATTTAGAGTGGTCAGATTAGTATTTATAGCAATTATTTCAGGAGTTATGGCCACTTTTATGGTCCAAAGTCGAAATTAGGAATTTCCGATTTTTCCAATTTTATTTAAGTCTCGATATTTCGTGAAAAAAATTATTTTAGACTCATAAAACACAATAATTTTTGTAGGAAATTTCCCGAGGAACAATTTAGAGTGGTCAGATTTGCATTTAGAGCAATTATTTCAGGAGTTATGGCCACTTTTATGGTCCAAAGTCGAAATTAGGAATTTCCGATGTTTCCAATTTTATTTAAGTCTCGATATTTCCTGAAAAAAATTATTGTAGACTAATAAAACACAATAATTTTCATAGGAAACTTCCCGAGGAACAATTTACAGTGGTCAGATTTCTATTTATAGCAGTTATTTCAGGAGTTATGCCCACTTTTATGGTCCAAAGTTGAAATTAGGAATTTCCGATGTTTCCAATTTCATTTAAGTCTCGATATTTCCTGAAAAAAATTTTTTTAGACTCGTAAAACACCAAATTTTTTGTAGGAAATTTCCCGAGGAACAATTTAGAGTAGTCAAAATAGTATTTAGAGCAATTATTTCAGGAGTTATGGCCACTTTCATGATCCAAAGTCGAAATTAAGAATTTCCGAATTTTCCAATTTTATTTAAGTCCCGATATTTCCGAAAAAAAAATTATTTTAGACTTATAAAACACAATAATTTTGTAGAAACTTCCCGAGGAACAATTTACAGTGGTCAGATTTGCATTTATAGCACTTATTTCAGGAGTTATGGCCACTTTTATGGTCCAAAGTCGAAATTGCGAATTTCCGATTTTCCCCATTTTTTTCAAGTCACGATATCTCATAAAAAATAATTTTTTAGATTCATAAAACACTATGTGTCTTGTAGAAAATTTCCCGAGGAACAATATAGAGTGGTCAGAATTGAAATTTGAGCAATTATGTTAGGAGTTATGGCCACTTTCATGATCCAAAGTCGAAATTAAGAATTTCCGAATTTTCCAATTTTATTTAAGTCCCGATATTTCCAAAAAAAAAATTATTTTAGACTCATAAAACACCAAATTTTTTGTAGGAAATTTCCCGAGGAACAATTTAGAGTAGTCAAAATAGTATTTAGAGCAATTATTTCAGGAGTTATGGCCAATTTTACGGTCCATTGTCTAAATTAGGAATTTCCGATTTTTCCAAATTTATTTAAGTCCCGATATTTCCAGAAAAAAATTATTGTAGACTAATAAAACACAATAATTTTCATAGGAAACTTCCCGAGGAACAATTTAGAGTGGTCAGATTTGCATTTATAGCACTTATTTCAGGAGTTATGGCCACTTTTATGGTCCAAAGTCGAAATTAGGAATTTCCGATGTTTCCAATTTTATTTAAGTCTCGATATTTCCTGAAAAAAATTTTTTTAGACTCGTAAAACACCAAATTTTTTGTAGGAAATTTCCCGAGGAACAATTTAGAGTAGTCAAAATAGTATTTAGAGCAATTATTTCAGGAGTTATGGCCAATTTTACGGTCCATTGTCGAAATTAGGAATTTCCGATTTTCCAAATTTATTTAAGTCCCGATATTTCCAGAAAAAAATTATTGTAGACTAATAAAACACAATAATTTTCATAGGAAACTTCCCGAGGAACAATTTACAGTGGTCAGATTTGCATTTATAGCACTTATTTCAGAGTTATGGCCACTTTTATGGTCCAAAGTCGAAATTAGGAATTTCCGATGTTTCCAATTTTATTTAAGTCTCGATATTTCCTGAAAAAAATTATTGTAGACTAATAAAACACAATAATTTTCATAGGAAACTTCCCGAGGGACAATTTAGAGTGGTCAGATTTGCATTTATAGCACTTATTTCAGGAGTTATGGCCACTTTTATGGTCCAAAGTCGAAATTAGGAATTTCCGATGTTTCCAATTTTATTTAAGTCTCGATATTTCCTGAAAAAAATTTTTTTAGACTTATAAAAACACCATAATTTTTTTGTAGGAAATTTCCCGAGGAACAATTTAGAGTGGTCAGAATAGTATTTAGAGCAATTATTTCAGGAGTTATGGCCTTTTATGGTCCAAAGTCGAAATTAGGAATTTCCGATTTTTCCAATTTTATTTAAGTCTCGATATTTCCAAAAAAATTATTTTAGACTCATAAAATACCAAATTTTTGTAGGAAATTTCCCGAGGAACAATTTAGAGTAGTCAAAATAGTATTTAGAGCAATTATTTCAGGAGTTATGGCCAATTTTACGGTCCATTGTCTAAATTAGGAATTTCCGATTTTTCCAAATTTATTTAAGTCCCGATATTTCCAGAAAAAAATTATTGTAGACTAATAAAACACAATAATTTTCATAGGAAACTTCCCGAGGAACAATTTAGAGTGGTCAGATTTGCATTTATAGCACTTATTTCAGGAGTTATGGCCACTTTTATGGTCCAAAGTTGAAATTAGGAATTTCCGATGTTTCCAATTTTTTTAAAGTCTCGATATTTCGTGAAAAAAATTATTTTAGACTTATAAAACACCATAATTTTTTTTGTAGGAAATTTCTCGAGGAACAATTTAGAGTGGTCAAAATTGTATTTAGAGCAATTATTTCAGGAGTTATGGCCACTTTTATGGTCCAAAGTCGAAATTAGGAATTTCCGATTTTTCCAATTTTATTTAAGTCACGATATTTCATAAAAAAAATTATTTTAGACTTATAAAACACAATAATTTTTGTAGGAAATTTCCCGAGGAACAATTTAGAGTAGTCAAAATAGTATTTAGAGCAATTATTTCAGGAGTTATGGCCAATTTTACGGTCCATTGTCGAAATTAGGAATTTCCGATTTTTCCAAATTTATTTAAGTCCCGATATTTCCAGAAAAAAATTATTGTAGACTAATAAAACACAATAATTTTCATAGGAAACTTCCCGAGGAACAATTTAGAGTGGTCAGATTTGCATTTATAGCACTTATTTCAGGAGTTATGGCCACTTTTATGGTCCAAAGTCGAAATTAGGAATTTCCGATGTTTCCAATTTTATTTAAGTCTCGATATTTCCTGAAAAAAATTATTTTAGACTTATAAAACACAATAATTTTTTTATGAAATTTCTCGAGGAACAATTTAAAGTGGTCAGACTTGCATTAAGAGCAATTATTTTGGAGTTATGGCCACTTTTATGGTCCAAAGTCGAAATTGCGAATTTCCGATTTTCCCAATTTTTTTCAAGTCACGATATCTCATAAAAATAATTTTTTAGATTTATAAAACACTATGTGTCTTGTAGAAAATTTCCCGAGGAACAATATAGAGTGGTCAGAATTGAAATTAGAGCAATTATTTCAGGAGTTATGGCCAATTTTACGGTCCATTGTCTAAATTAGGAATTTCCGATTTTTCCAAATTTATTTAAGTCTCGATATTTCGTGAAAAAAATTATTTTAGACTTATAAAACACAATAATTTTTTTATGAAATTTCTCGAGGAACAATTTAAAGTGGTCAGACTTGCATTAAGAGCAATTATTTTGGAGTTATGGCCACTTTTATGGTCCAAAGTCGAAATTGCGAATTTCCGATTTTCCCATTTTTTTCAAGTCACGATATCTCATAAAAATAAATTTTTAGATTCATAAAACACTATGTCTTGTAGAAAATTTCCCGAGGAACAATATAGAGTGGTCAGAATTAAAATTTGAGCAATTATTTTGGAGTTATGGCCACTTTTATGGTCCAAAGTCGAAATTGCGAATTTCCGATTTTCCCCATTTTTTTCAAGTCACGATATCTCATAAAAAATAATTTTTTAGATTTATAAAACACTATGTGTCTTGTAGAAAATTTCCCGAGGAACAATATAGAGTGGTCAGAATTGAAATTTGAGCAATTATGTTAGGAGTTATGGCCACTTTCATGATCCAAAGTCGAAATTAAGAATTTCCGAATTTTCCAATTTTATTTAAGTCCCGATATTTCCAAAAAAAAATTTTTTAGACTCATAAAACACCAAATTTTTGTAGGAAATTTCCCGAGGAACAATTTAGAGTAGTCAAAATAGTATTTAGAGCAATTATTTCAGGAGTTATGGCCAATTTTACGGTCCATTGTCTAAATTAGGAATTTCCGATTTTTCCAAATTTATTTAAGTCCCGATATTTCCAGAAAAAAATTATTGTAGACTAATAAAACACGATAATTTTCATAGGAAACTTCCCGAGGAACAATTTAGAGTGGTCAGATTTGCATTTATAGCACTTATTTCAGGAGTTATGGCCACTTTTATGGTCCAAAGTCGAAATTGCGAATTTCCGATTTTCCCCATTTTTTTCAAGTCACGATATCTCATAAAAAATAATTTTTTAGATTCATAAAACACTATGTCTTGTAGAAAATTTCCGGAGGAACAATATAGAGTGGTCAGAATTGAAATTTGAGCAATTATGTTAAGAGTTATGGCCACTTTCATGATCCAAAGTCGAAATTACGAATTTCCGAATTTTCCAATTTTATTTAAGTCCCGATATTTCCAAAAAAATTATTTTAGACTCATAAAATACCAAATTTTTGTAGGAAATTTCCCGAGGAACAATTTAGAGTAGTCAAAATAGTATTTAGAGCAATTATTTCAGGAGTTATGGCCAATTTTACGGTCCATTGTCTAAATTAGGAATTTCCGATTTTTCCAAATTTATTTAAGTCCCGATATTTCCAAAAAAAAATTTTTTTAGACTCATAAAACACCAAATTTTTTGTAGGAAATTTCCCGAGGAACAATTTAGAGTAGTCAAAATAGTATTTAGAGCAATTATTTCAGGAGTTATGGCCAATTTTACGGTCCATTGTCTAAATTAGGAATTTCCGATTTTTCCAAATTTATTTAAGTCCCGATATTTCCAGAAAAAAATTATTGTAGACTAATAAAACACGATAATTTTCATAGGAAACTTCCCGAGGAACAATTTAAAGTGCTCAGATTTGCATTTATAGCACTTATTTCAGGAGTTATAGCCACTTTTATGGTCCAAAGTTGAAATTAGGAATTTCCGATTTTCCCCATTTTTTTCAAGTCACGATATCTCATAAAAAATAATTTTTTAGATTTATAAAACACTATGTATCTTGTAGAAAATTTCCCGAGGAACAATATAGAGTGGTCAGAATTGAAATTTGATCAATTCTGTTAGGAGTTATGGCCACTTTCATTATCCAAAGTCGAAATTAAGAATTTCCGAATTTTCCAATTTTATTTAAGTCCCGATATTTCCAGAAAAAAATTATTGTAGACTAATAAAACACGATAATTTTCATAGGAAACTTCCCGAGGAACAATTTAAAGTGCTCAGATTTGCATTTATAGCACTTATTTCAGGAGTTATAGCCACTTTTATGGTCCAAAGTTGAAATTAGGAATTTCCGATGTTTCCAATTTTATTTAAGTCTCGATATTTCGTGAAAAAAATTATTTTAGACTTATAAAACACATTAATTTTTTTATGAAATTTCTCGAGGAACAATTTAGAGTGGTCAGATTTGCATTTATAGCACTTATTTCAGGAGTTATGGCCACTTTTATGGTCCAAAGTTGAAATTAGGAAATTCCGATGTTTCCAATTTTATTTAAGTCTCGATATTTCGTGAAAAAAATTATTTTAGACTTATAAAACACATAAATTTTTTTATGAAATTTCTCGAGGAACAATTTAAAGTGGTCAGACTTGCATTAAGAGCAATTATTTTGGACTTATGGCCACTTTTATGGTCCAAAGTCGAAATTGCGAATTTCCGATTTTCCCCATTTTTTTCAAGTCACGATATCTCATAAAAAATAATTTTTTAGATTTATAAAACACTATGTGTCTTGTAGAAAATTTCCCGAGGAACAATATAGAGTGGTCAGAATTGAAATTTGAGCAATTATGTTAGGAGTTATGGCCACTTTCATGATCCAAAGTCGAAATTAAGAATTTCCGATGTTTCCAATTTTATTTAAGTCTCGATATTTCCTGAAAAAAATTATTTTAGACTCATAAAACACTATGTGTCTTCTAGAAAATTCCCCGAGGAACAATATAGAGTGGTCAGAATTGAAATTTGAGCAATTATGTTAGGAGTTATGGCCGCTTTCATGATCCAAAGTCGAAATTAAGAATTTCCGAATTTTCCAATTTTATTTAAGTCCCGATATTTCCAAAAAAAAATTATTTTAGACTTATAAAACATACTAATCTTTGTAGGAAACTTCCCGAGGAACAATTTACAGTGGTCAGATTTCTATTTATAGCACTTATTTCAGGAGTTATGGCCACTTTTATGGTCCAAAGTCGAAATTAGGAATTTCCGATGTTTCCAATTTTATTTAATTCTCGATATTTCCTTAAAAAAAATTATTTTAGACTTATAAAACACATTAATTTTTTTATGAAATTTCTCGAGGAACAATTTAAAGTGGTCAGACTTGCATTAAGAGCAATTATTTTGGAGTTATGGCCACTTTCATGATCCAAAGTCGAAATTAAGAATTTCCGAATTTTCCAATTTTATTTAAGTCCCGATATTTCCAAAAAAAAATTATTTTAGACTTATAAAACATACTAATTTTTGTAGGAAACTTCCCGAGGAACAATTTACAATGGTCAGATTTGCATTTATAGCACTTATTTCAGGAGTTATGGCCACTTTTATGGAACAAAGTCGAAATTAGGAATTTCCGATGTTTCCAATTTTATTTAAGTCTCGATATTTCCTGAAAAAAATTTTTTTCGACTCATAAAACATCAAATTTTTTGTAGGAAATTTCCCGAGTATCGATTTAGCGGGGTCAAAATTGCATTTAGAGCAATTATTTTAGTAGCTAGTATCATTAAAAAACTTAACGTGACTGATCCCCGTAAACTTCGCGGTTAAAAGCGATTAACTATCTTATTAATAGGGATTTTACATTTTTATTTATATACAGTAAAAATTTTAACATTTTTTTGAATTAAAAAAGTTGTTGATTTGGATTTAATACTCTAATACACATTAATTTAATAATAACAATAATTCATTCAGTAATAATAATGATAATGATATTTTTAACCTCAATTTGGTATTACCGATATAATTAATTTCAGTCTCATAATTTTTTTTATTAGTGTTATTGTTATTATGACATTGTAGTAAGTAAATGACACAATACACCATGCGCATAATTGTAAGACTTTTCACCTAAAGATTACAATTATTTGAAATCCACTTGATTGGATAACAATGCAACCTATCGGCAACGACCACAAAATCATAGAATGGTACACTATCCAATGGGAATAACCTCTGATTATGATTGTTTATGTACAAAAAACCTTTGTTCCAACTTCAAATTGTTTATTTCTTGTTTAATTAACAATTTTAATAAGCTGAATATTTGTATTCTAAATGTTTGCACTGCGCATTCGTCAACTTTACGTTTAGACTTTCAGCGCGGACTTTTGAAAATTATATTGACCAGCACAGTGGTTAGAGTAAGTGTATTTTTCTTGTAATTTCAATTATAGAGGTCACAGGACAAAAGGCAACATGTAGTTTTTAATAATTTTATAATAAGTTTTATTTTAATAACGTACTGAAATTTTTGTTAATTGTTATGGATTTTTTTTTTTTTTTTTTTTTAATAGTTCGTAGTATTCATGAAAATAGAATTGATGAAAATAAAAAAATGTACATGCATTGATTAACAATTCTCTCGATATTTTTAAAAAATTTAGAATGAAATGAATATTTATTGATTATTTATTTATTTACTTAATGACATTGATATTGGCTGACGTCTAACAATTTTTTTTTAATTATTTGAATTAATTAAATAGTAATTCCTAAAAAATTACACTCGTAAATTTTTTAATTTTTTACACATGAGATATCCCTTGCAACCTTCACCTCACTCTGGAATCACTCTGGATTCAGAGTCAGAGTGAAATCATGGTGAAACCAGTGTGGATCCAGAGTGTTTTTGTGCCTTTTTTCCAGAGTCAAATCACAGTGAATTCAGAGTAATCTCAGAGTGCATGCAGAGTGGTTCCAGAGTGAATTCAGAGTGATCCCAGAGTAAATTCAAAGTGGATTCAGAGTGAATTCAGAGTAAATTTAGAGTGATCCAGAGTGAATTCAGAGTAAATTTAGAGTGATCCCAGAGTGAATTCAGAGTGATCTTAGAGTGAATTCAAAATGAAAATAGAGTGTTTTCAGAATGTCCTGAAAATGTTTTCAACGTCGGTTTAGTGCTTTTCAGAGTAAATTCGAATAATTCTCAATTTTGTCCTTACCATATTTATGATATAACTTTAACACGAGTGTAGTGTATTGAGTTTTCATAATTTACCTAATTATATTAACAGTTAGTCGACAAATGGTTAATAAGTTGATAATCATATAGCATTTTTCGACTATATAATTAACAACCATTTCATTCTACAAAATAAGAGATAACAAATGTTGTAATTTGAACATACTTTCAATTAGTAAACAGTCTATTTTTATCTTTATTCAATTAAATTAAGAAGTCAACAGGTGAATTTAGTATTATATATTATTAATTGGTTCCCTATTTTAAAATTTTGAAATATTATGAATTTTTGTATAACTTTTAAAAAAATTATTTTACTAGTTTACGATTTTTTCAAGTATTTAGATAGTTGTGACATATTTATTTGAATATTCCATTAAAATAGATTAGTCAAGACAATTGTAATAATTTAAAAGAGTCTCGTTATTTTAATTTACAGATAATTTTTTAAAAATATCTTTTATACCATTCATACAATAGTTAATTATATTCAACTCTGTTAAGGGTAAATTTATATAATTCACCGGATCCAATATGTTTGACATTTTTCTTTCAACTTAACCAATTAGGTATTATCGAAATTGTTAAACTTTAAAGAATACTGTTTTCTTTTATTATCTTATGTCCAATGTGAAACTATGTTTTTTACGAAAATTAACTTGTAAACAGCGTGGGGTTACAGGATTTAATAACTGGAAAAAATAATATCTTCTATAATTCATAAAACTAAATATATCTAAATAGCTGTAGAAATATTGAGGTTTATTCATATATTTACAAGTAACTTTACAGATTCTTACAAGTATATACTTTAAGTACATTTGGTTTTTAAAGTATTGTAACAGTCATAATAGTTACAAAATACCTTAGATTATATTAATACACAGTTTCATTAGAATTTATCACCAATTTAAAATTAAAAATTTTTAAATCTGTAAACTTTCCATTTATTGAGACATTTAGTAGCAGTTGTAAGGCAACAGAGGATTCAACTTGAGCTTATGGAAATTTCAACTTGTGATTCACGGAAGAAAAGAATTGTTTGCACAATCAATTCGACTTTATTACAGAGCAAATTACAACAAGTTTTTGAATGAGATATTATTTTTATAAAAATTAAACATTACCATACAATTTATTTTGGAATAATTAAATTTACGCTTGTTCGAATGAAAAAAAATGTCATGTAGAAAATTGAGCTTATATCAAAATAGTATGATATTTTTAGGAAAATATATAGTGTGTTCTTATGATTATGATATTCATAGTGAGGATTGTTCTTCAACAGAATATACTGAAACTTTATAACAATGAATTAAATATTAAAATCGTACAGTTAAAGATAGTAACAAAATATTTAGAACTATAATTATTAGAGGTTTGTTTTTTAAATAATAATCAAATAATCAGTTCAATTTTTACAATACACATGCGAAAAATAATTATTTTTCGTGTTTTAAGACATAAATTTGATATTAATTTTATAGACAGTTATTTTATAGAAGAACTTAGTTTTACATTAAAATAATTTTTCTTTGACTCTACAATGTAAATATTTATTGGCTCTGAAACTTTATGTTTAAAAAAAAATCTAATTGACACAAATTGAAAATAATGAAGAAATTTATTTTATTCCTTATAATTATAGCTAGTCACTTAAATATTATATTTTCCGCAAAAAGAATAAACTTATTATAAAGTTCAACTTATTAATCCGTCTCCCAGCAATTCGCTTGTTTAATGACATATAATTTTGATGATCCGAAAATTTGGACTGCTGGCTTTATAAAATTTGATTCTTTAATAAAAACTAAATCATCGGATACATCTACTTCATTAATAAATACAGTATCGAACGCATGACCGACTTGTCTCATTCTCTGAATTATGATTCCATGAATTATCTCATTATTATGATGAAAATGTACAATGTTAATTATACGACCAAAAATATCATCACCACAAAAAACTATTGAATTACAAAATTTCGTACTGTTATCTTTAATACACTCATATCTTACTCCATTTAATGTCATTTTATTATAGCATGTTATATTTGAAGGCGCATATCCAACACTCACTAGAGATGCACGTTCATTTTCTGTTGGTATGCGTGCAATACACTTTCCGAAACCTGTCACACGATTCTTCACACCTCTTTTATTTTCAACAGAAATTTTCAAAAGCTTTGCAATAAACTTCCTTGTTTCTGGAGATACTACATCATCGTAAAGAGAGGTAATAATAAATTTATACATCAAGAAACGTGTTGCAACTTGATTGGTTCGAGCATGCGGGCTAGTTATGAAATCCATAATTTTTTTATTCCATGCCTCAAATACAAAAGCTTCATGGACCCATATTGGACCCCAGTTTCGTACAACTTGTACTAGGTGTGTCAGTAAGTGAATATTTGAAGTCATGTTCCGAATACCAAAATACTGTTGAAAAAGATTTACGTATTTTTTTAGAAGCATTTCACTACGATCTAAATTGACTAGAGTTATACAGTCACTATTTAAAAGATGGATTGATTCCGATAAAAGGGCTAAATGATCAACATATTTCTTTGGTAATACTTCCTGTAAACAAATAGGTGCATAATCGAGCCAGTTTCGCCATTCAGATGCTTTCCACTTCGGATATGTTGATGTTGCTCGTGGTTTTCGGGAACGACATGAAGGAGGTTTGATTCCTAATAAGTATTTATTTATTACTTTTTGGTGGTCAGGACTGCCGATGTAATAAGGGGTACCAGTTTTCGTGAATAATAATTTCGTATGCTGTTTAACTACACCAAGAAATACAGCATGCATTGCATCAACCACAACGCCTTTGGTTATGTTAAATAAGGGCAAAACTACCAAAGATGAAATATTTTTCACTCCTCTCACAATTTTTTTTGTTTCATATGCTGTTTCCATATCCTTACGTAGCTCTGTATCAGTCCTTACTCTTTTATAACACTGAGATAAAGGATAAACAAATTTACCAGGACCGAGGCTCTTACCCTTTGCATAACAATATAAACATCCAAAATGTCCATTAAACTGTTTTACACAAACTAAAGCCGCTCGAGCCGGAGCATCTACACTACATGTGGTGACTATAAATCTTGACGTCACTTCTGTTGTAATTGAAGGATTCCATTTAATACCATCAGTAAAAAGAATCTGAATTTCATCAGTAAATGGTCTAAAAAAATTATTCATTACTGGATGTTCTTCATCAACAAATATTGCCGCAAGTAGCATGTGTTTTTTACGCATGTGCGGAGGCAATTCATTAACTTCAGCATAAATTGGCCATGCACTTGCGTTGGAAGACTTAGCTACTTGACATCCATCCGTGTTAATCGTAAACGAAAAATTATACCATTTTTCCAAAAAGTTTCCAAGGGCACTCAGAGACTTATATTCTTCTCCATCATAAATGTCTTCATAACTATTGGAATCCTTTTTTATTCGCCGAAATCTATAATTTAATGAATCACTAATGCCAGGCAATGAAAATAGTTCCTTAATTTGTGCTGCTAGCTTAATGTAAATAAAAAAACTTAGGTTACATTCCAATTCATTATCTGGACCACATGCACCACATCGGCATTGATTTTGTAATTGATAAGTTTTTAAATTTTTCTCGCCCAAATAGTCTTTACATTTTTTACAATAATAATGATACTCCAATAAATCTTCATTGCGAGAAAGACACGTCCAAAGTTCATCTTTAGTTGTTGGAATCGAATTTTGATGATATAAACTTTTCAACCACTTTAAATTATGTATTGTAGCTTCGTACGATTGTCGATGTTGGACTGACATAGCTATTGCTGAGAGAATCTGATCTTTCGCAGTAAAATTGCGTTTAGCAATCAGAGGTACGCTCGCATTTGGCATATTATTAAAACTAAAATATGGGCTGTTATTATCTTCATTATCACAATCGTCGTCATCATCATCATCTTCATCGTCATGATCATCTTCATCATCATCATCATCATCATCATCACGATCATCATCATCTTCATCATCATTATCATCTTCTTCTTCTTCTTCCCCGTCATCTTCATTGTTGTCGCCGTCATCGTCGTCATCATTGTTGTCATCAGCAATATCATAGGATCTGTCTCCAACATCGGCATCTACATCTTCACTATCAGCAGTATAAACAGTACCATCACCACTAATGTAATCGTCTACATCCATAGTTGCATGTTCAGATGAGCTGCTAGCCTAGAATCAATGGAAAATATACGATAATTTAAGACTGTAAAAGAAAATAGAATGAGATAAAACAATTTCATCAGTGCGTTTCGAGAGTTTCTTGATGATTATTAAAAAAAAAAGAAGTTAAAGATATTATTGAAACTTTACTAAAGTGTTCTAAAACGATTATTTATTAATGTCAAAAATTATATATCGTACTAACTTTTTCAAAATTGAACGAATTGGGTCGTTTCTTTTTAAAATTATTGATTTTAAATGTATTTCGTTACGTGTTTTATTTTTTTCGAAAGTGCCGAAAAATACCGCCAGTTCAGAAGTTTATGTTGGTCTGTATAGGCGTGATAGAATGCAGTATACCAGCAGGATTTTGTTAATAACTGTTAATTTATAATTAACAAATTGTCTAGTAGAGGTCATGTTTTCAGTAAGTGCTTTCCATTTTTATATAGGGCTGATTTAAAAGTTATGGCTATTTAAAAATTTCGAAAATCCTGTTTTATTTCTATAATTAGTCTTTTCAGCTCGAATTGCTTAAAAGCACGTAATAATTATGTTTAGAGCTTTTCGAGCTCAAAATAACAAAAACTTTATATTTTTAAACTTGAATTACGCAAAAACGTTGTACGAGTGAAATTATGAGCACAAAAATAGGGAGAAGTTACAGGGATGGCTTTTAGGGTCAACTGTTTTCCTAATTTTTTTAGTTAAATTAATTAGTAATCCAATAAAATAAAATATCTTTAAACTGCAATTTCGCCGTTATAATGTCACCTATTACTTTTTAATCCGCAGACTCGATCGAGTCGGAAGTCAAGTGTCGTTCAAAAGTGTTTGCGTTGAAGCGCCAAATAGACCGAGTGTGTATACCATAAACAGAATCGTATTTTATTTTAGGGTTATACAAATTTTATAATGATAAAAATTAATTTAAAAATAAATCTTATAATTAATAGATCGATCTTCTGTAATTAAACAGCATAACATTTAGTTATGATTTTTTTTGTGTAAAAATCTATTTAAAATCGTTAAATTTAACCAGCACAAACTACATCAACGCCCTTTTTTAGGTGAAAACTTTTTTTAATACAAAATCTTGTGTTGATAAACTATAAAAAACGCTTCAAAGCCGTTATTTAGAACTACACAGCAAACGCCAATATGAAATCTAGTTCCAACGATTTCTATCTTTATACACTCAAGCGCGATATAATTACACTAACATAAATTGTCGAGTTTGGATGTTGTTAACGCCTCAAGTTAAAGAGTTGCATTAGTAAAGTGCTCAATTCAAATTACATCAATTAAATGTTACTCATCAAATGATTGTTTAATAAAATTTTATTTATCTTTATTTATTTATATGAATTTTATTTATTTATATCTTAAGATGTACACTATCAATTTTTCTATTTAAATTCATTAAAACTATGTATATATAACAATATTTGATGATTGTTTACGAATAATTAATTAACTTCAAATAATCTATTGTTTGCATTTAAATTAAAAAAAAAAATCTCATCAAAAAAAATTTTACTCTAAAAAGTTGCGCACAGTCTACGTTTATAAGTCGACTTTTGAAAAACATTCATTACTTACGAGGAGTTGTAAAATGAGCAAATCCAAGTAATCGACATAATATTTTACAAATCAAAATTAACATTGTTTAAAATTTTAAGAAATGAAAAACAAAAATTTATTTGAATTAAAATTTTTAACCTTCAGTCAATATTTTTTTGACATTGTTTACTTTCAAGTAAATAAAAAGTAATAAAAACATTGGTAATCAAAGTAAAAATTAGATGAAATAGTGATTTTGACTTTCGGCAAGAGTATAGAGCATACCTACGCTCGCTCTTAAAGCCTTAAGACATGCAATATTTACACTAAAACAATTTCACTGTGAAAAATCTTAAATAGTTGACATTTACAAGCCTACACTGATAGAAAAACCATCTTGACTTAAGAAAAACATTCTCTTCAAAACTGAACTCTTATTTTCAAATAATCAGTCTTCTTAACTCAAGAAATTCTTCTCTTGGTTTAAGATTTATTCAAGAATGCCGCGTATTCAAACCAATAAATTTTTATTACTTGAAATTTTTTTAAAACATTGCAAATACCTCTAAAAAACTTGTAATAAATAAAAAATAAATTTAAAAACTTAGAGTTTTTTGTCGAAAAAGTACATACGGGTCTAGAATTTGATAGGATCGACTTAAGATAATAACTTCTTGAATCTAGTCGGAATTGGTATGGATCGAAGAAACTCGTCTCTTGCCTCAAGAAAATCTTCTCTTCCTTTTCAAGATACTTAATATTATGAGTATATATTCTTGAAGCAAGACAACCACCTCTTTAAAAATTTTCTCTTGGATCAAGACTGAGTGTTGAACCAAGTTAGTTTTTTAATTAGTGTATTTAAAAAAAGAATAAATTTTTCTTTACAAAAATGCATGAAATCCTAAAAAAAACCGTCTAACTTTTAAAAGTCGCACTAAGTTCAAATTCATTACACTCATTTCAATAATATTTGTATTTTACAAAAAAGTATTAAGTAAAAAAAAAAGACCGTTCGGCAGCCAAAATGGAATTAGCTTTCATTTTATTACTTATTAATCAAAATTACAATTAGATTATAACGTATGATTTTTACTGTTTTGATAAATTTGAACTTAGTATACCTCCTTACTGAAAATAAACACTGGACAAATTGATCGAAAAAAAAGGACTACTAAAGTAAAATTTCATATTTGGCATAGCGGAATAGGACTTAATTTGAAGACTACACATATGACATGGTACTCAAATTAAAGCTCATTTGAAGAGCGTTCAAATGCAATTTACAGAGATTCAATATAAGTTATCCCATTCCAACCAAAGTTATTCAAGTTAGAAAGTGAAGAAATGTGAATTTTTATCATTTTTTAAATTTTTAAATTCTGGCATTTATATAAAATTTTAAGACTACACTTATGATATGGTTCTCAAATTGAAGTTTTTTTAAAGAGCTTTTAGATGCATTTTACAGAATTTCAATAAGTTATCCCATTCAAAAGTTACTCGAGTAAGAAAGTGAAGAAACGTGAATTTTTATGATTTTTAAAATATTGAAATCCTGGTATTTCTAAATTACTTGACCGATTAAGCTCATCTTCGAACTTGACTTTGGTATTCATCTGTAGAATAACCATGTTGAGTTTGGTAAAGATCCGTTGTAAATTGACAAGCCGCGTTATATCCGATATATATATACCGGTTATATATTATATACATATATAAACTTTTTAACCATATGCATTTTCCGACTCAGCTCGACGAGTATAGTCAAAATATAGCAAAATTTTTTAAAAGTTCCGTCATGAGGACCAATGCAATAGTTAGATTTCTATAAAATCTACTAAAAATATCACCACATAACAAACGTAATTAAAAAAATTTTTAACTTGGTATGCGTTACTATTACTCTTAATTTTTTCAATTACGCCAAAAATATAAAAATATCAATTCTATAAAAGCGCACACCAGGTAAGTTAAAAAAAATGTTTTTGAACATTTTAGTTTTTAACTAAATTTATGTTCACTTTTTTATTAAAAGTTACATTTGTTACTTATTGTTTTGTTGATATTACATCCTTTCTTAAAAAATGAATATAACTGAAATAAGTTTAAAGAACGCGGACATGATGCAACTTTTTACATTGGAACTGTTTATTCAGGATTTATTTCAATGAATCTAGTAAAAAATGGATAGTTAATTTATAACTGAAATACGGCAAAGTTTCTAGTCAAGTAATAATAGTTCTTCGTAAAAAATTTGATTTTTGTAAATTAAAATTTAATTACTCAGAAATGATATAAAGAATCGAGTTGAACAGATGTGTAATCGTAAAAAAAAAAAAAAAAAAAAAACAGAAGTGTTGGACATAGACAATCATATTTGGTCAAATACCATAATTTTTAAAATCTTCCAAAAATTAAAAAAACCTATTCAGCAACGGGAATTGAAGTAGATTTCTTGCTGTAGTAAAACATTCTCAATCAATCAAGTGTATTTTATACATAATTTGTATTACAAAAATAATTAAAGGTTATCCTTTATGAATATTGATTTTAACTTAAATTCAATAATAATAATTAATTAATAATTTTTAAGAATTAATTATAATTTTTTCAGTTACCGAAAATTCCTATTGAGTACGGGTCCCCCTTTGCCCTTTATCCTTTATTTCCCCAGTTCCCAAATTTGTCGTTAATGACAAATTTAGCTATGATATATGGCTATAAAATTTTTAAGCTATCACATTATTAATACATTAAAACGCAGGCACCGAAATGATCTTCTAAATATTCCACTCTGAAATTTCTAAAAAAGAAAAATTATAAATCGAAAAACCAGATCGTACGGCTAATAGCATGTTAATGGTAGAACAATGTTTACAATTTGAGGAGCAAATTAGGAATTTCAATAACTATAGTAGCGCTTTTTTAATATCCCTTATTAAAAAAAAGAATTACAAAGAATAAAAAATGATTTGATTTTTAATCATTTTGAATACTTTCTAATCCTTCAAATCCTTTTTAATACTATCTCTTACGGGCATTTAACATGTGATATCATTCTTAATTCTTTTTTTTTTAATAAGGGATAATATTTTTCAAAAAATTATCTACACAAAAATTTCTTTTACAATTCCGACATGAAGACTAATTTAAAAGTTTGATTTCTATGAAATATACTGAAAAAGAAAAGTATACAAATACTAAAGAAATAATTTGAAAAAAACTATTTATAAGTAGAACGAATACAAAAATAAAATTTAATTTAGTAAGTGCTAAAATAGATAATTTTTTTGAGCTAAAAATCCATGTAGATATATGTAAATTGAAGCTTATATAATAAACTTTCGGATACAATTTACAGATGTAAAAAGAATTATTGCATTCGAAATTTATTGAAAGGAGAATAAAAAAATTTGATTTTTCAGATATTTCTTTATATGTTAAATCAGCTCTCATTCATAGACTAACCGACCGATTTGGCTCATCTTTGAACTTAACCTCAATAATTATCGGTAGAATATGTATGCCAAGTTTCAAGAAGATGCGATAAGAATTGTTAGAGTAAAGGCAGTTGATTATTATCCTATATATATGTATATATTTTTTTTTTTTTCTGACTCATGAGTAAGGATTCATGAAAATTTTTGTAAATTCTGACATGAAAACTAATGGAATCGTTTGATAGCAAACCGGTTTTTAATATTTCCAAGATAAGATACTTTTGTTGTTAATGAGAAAAATAAATTTTATTAATAGATGTATCAAATGAGTTTTTGTTTAAGAATGTTATGATTGAGCATATTTCGTCCAACGTCAGTATCTATTAAAAATATTATATTTAAATATACTTTAGCAAGGAAATTACATATTACGATCGAAAGGCTTTTTCGATCTATTTTTAACATAACTATATACCGAACACCTCATGCTATAGTTACAAAATTGTACTTTTCAAATAACAATTTCTGCATTGTAATTAATTTTTTTTAAAAGCGTGAAAACAGCTTGAAAACAAAACCTGGACATGACACGATACTAATATTTCAGTCACCATTTTGAAAATATTAATCTATTAATATTTAGAATAAAAGTTTACCTATAAGAACAAAGTAACTCATCCGTACATTGTCAACTACGAATGTCTCCTACTCATAACGAACAACTAAATTTAATTTGAAGAACTTTTTTCACTTATTAATTTCTAAATAATACTTTCCATAAATAATCATACAATGTTTATTGCATGATTATAAGTGATACAGTAAAAAAATAACTTTCATCAGGATATAAAAATTTTTATTGTTCTTTTGAAGAACTGTTTTCTGTGAAAATTTTTGAATAACGACACATATTTATTTAATTAACCGGATTATTTAATACTTGTAGCGATCGTTGTTTTCTCATAGAAAGAATTGATTAGATAATTGAAATGATTTGTCAAAAAAGAAATAGCTGTGGGACTTCTTGTTATAAATGTAGTTACAAGTATCTCTCAATATCTACTCGAATTATTAAGTTTTAATTTATACCGTTTATAACATGTAATGGAAACTACATTTTCAAAAATTTGATTTATACTGTTAAACATTAAGTTCTCGGGTTTGTAGACAAAAAATTCTTTTAACGGAGAGTAAAAAAATAATTTTCTACTTATTTCCTTATCTTTTGAAGAGAATCAAAAATTTTAATAACCACAACTTCAATAGAAAATAACTTTTTTTTAAACGTGTAAAATTCTTAGTATATTTTAGAAAATTTTCATTGTAATGAATGATAAGGTTAGTCAAAAAAACATATTTCTATTCCATAAAAAAGATTTCATGAAGTATCAAAGTATATATGTATAAAATTATAACCGACAGTCATTCTAGATTGATTTGTATGGCTTCTATTTCTCAAGCATAATGTATTGAAAATTGAAAAATGCATAATTCGAAAAATAAACTCTACAAATTGATCTTTAAACAAAGTAATTATTATAATAGTATTAGAGAAAAAAATAAGAATATTTAAAGTCGCTTGACTGAGTAATAAAATATGAATTAATTTTTAAAGAAGAATCATTTCAGCTCACCTGCGATGTAATACAGCATCGAGGAACAGATAAACTTTGTCCACTTGGAAATGCATCTAAATAATCTTTGACTTGCTTTTTGTGTCTTTTGTACACTGCTGTCCGAGAATTACTTTTTTTCTTTTCCATTATGTGTAATCTATACAAATAAAAAATTTTTGTTAATTTATAAAATGATGGAGTTAATTTAAAACCATTATACATAAAATTTGAAGTTACTTACTTTGATTCAGATTATTTTCCAATAATTTATAGATTATTTGTATTGTGTACAAAATACAGAACGCTGTGTATATTACACTACTTAAGAACGTATAAGTTTATACGTTTTGTGATGTCCAACAAAATACTGCTTTAACTTAATTATCTATAAAGCACGTGTGTATTGAAATACGTAAAGTGAATCGAGGTTTGCAGTTTACTTGCATATAGCAGTGCAGATCGTGGGTAAAAGTTTCCCTTTTCCTAGACCTCTACCCACATGCCACACAATGGTACACTACTGTATCCGTGAGCAAGCAGCGTCGATGTTGCTCGGAAGAAGCCGAGAGCGACCGAAGTCCGTTGCCCCTCGCGCGCCAAAGTTCCACCATCAAACCACCAGCATTTACTCCAATACATGGAAGCTGAGACGTCATGCGTCAAATTTTTAATGTTTTCAGGTTCTTCTTTTATAAATTATAAATTATAATAAGAATAATGATAATTACTATTATTATTACTATTATTATTTATCATTAATAATTGTTATTACGGTTAATGCTTACTTGGAATTCCGAAATGCAAGTTAAATATAAATTACTGAATTCCTGTAAGATACCTTGATAGGCGCGTGGCAAACTTTTTGGCTCGGGTGCCTAAAGTACCGGGTCCGAGAACTCGGCAATGTTTTTTTTTTTTTTTCAAACAAAAATTTTTTTTATTTTGTTTTTTTTTAATTTTTATAATTTTTTTAAATTTTATTTCATCTGACTATGATTTTTATAAGTTATGAAAGATTAGTAAATATTATTATATTAAAATTGTTAACATTTTGAATTTTTAATAAATATAGAAAAAAATACTTATTTTCATAAAATAATCATTGTTTTTTTTTTTTTTAAATAAATAAAATTAATAACTATAATGTTACACCGTACGTAAATTATACTTTTCAAATTTGTCCGCGCATGCGCGTCTCATACTTCTTTCGCGGCTCACAAGACTTGCGCTATTGCCTCAGCTTTATTAACGTATCCCCTCCACGGCTAAAGTCTGGTAAATTTTTCATTACTTATTAATAAATATCTCTGAAGCTGTGTGGTAATTATCAATAATTTTTTTTTTTAATTATTTAATTGTTAGTTAACGTTACTTTAGTTTTTTAAAAAGATCCTAAGAAAAGTTTCTAAGAAATAAAAATGTTTGTAGGTAAACTGTTCGATATCCCGTATACCGCAATGTATAAGAGCGTTCAAAACTCAAACTTTGAAATTGAATATCTCTGAAACTAGATGGTCAAAAATTCTCGAATTGCGCCAATCGATGCAGAATTATATAAATATTAATCTGTCAAAGTTTAAAAAAAAATCCTAAGAAAACAACTCTGGCGAGGGTACTACCTTAAGTATGTATTAAAAAATTATGACCTCAATAAAAAGATACCTAAATATAACAGATACTACAATATATATATTTTAGTTCAAAATGATAAAAATTCAAAATGATAAAAATTTTTTGTATTTATAATGAGTAAGGTAAAAGCCCTAGTATCTGCTCAGGAACCAGTACTTGCTCACTCTATGCATTTGTATATGTATATTCACAAATTCCAATATAAAAATACATCGAGTAAGCAGATAGTGGTTCCTGAGCAGGTACTGAGGCTTTTACCTTATTGCTAGTAAGTATTACTAGCGAGAATAGCTGATGAGAATTATTACACCGGAGATTCTCAAACGCAGTTTAGATATTAGTTCTTACTTAGTTTTGGTATCAATTTTGATGGCTTAAGGGAGTAAGTGACGGTTTGAGTAGAAGAGGGATTTTGATCGAATTTCTCATTGGATCTTAAATTTTTTGTTAATTTTTTCCCATGTTTAACTTTTTTTATGCTATTATTTATAATAAAAATAATTGTTATTACCAGGAACATCTTAAAAAATTCATGAATTAAAAAAATTTTTTTTCTAATTTGTAGCTTTTACAATTTGAGCCAATAAACGAAAAGTTAAAAAAACAAAAATTTTTTTTCTATTTTTTACAATAAAAACAAACTTTTTGGTTTTTTTAACTGAAAAAATAAAAAAAATTTATTTTAATGTAACTACAGTTATTTTAAAAATGCATTAAGCAAATATAAAATTATAACAAGACAAATTTTTGTATTACATAAAAAATTAATCCTTAAAAATATAAGTTTAACGTCGCGGCCCCTAATGACTCAAAGAAGTAAGGCAGAGACAGTAACAATCGATTGTCACTTAGCTGTCACTCGACCACAGTCTTACACCGCTCACTGAGATTCTGTCATCGGCGATACTATGAGAGTGACAAAGACATACGCTATGACGAATGTTACTGTCGGTGTCTTACTTATTGATTATCTAAACATGTGCCTCATAGATCAAATTTTTAATTCAACTAGGAAAATTATGATCGGGATGTTATTCGATTCGTCATCGCATTTAGACAATTTTTTATGAAGAGGGGTGGCGCTTACCTAAATCACCAAAGTTATAAACAATTTAATAACAAAAAAAAAAAAAAAAAAAAAAAAAAAAGGCGAAATCTACCTAAAAAAAAAGTAAATCTTGATTCCTATATTACGTAAGAACTAATATGTGAAGTGCGTTTCTTCGTGTAACAATTCTCATTAGCTATTATCACTAGTGATACTTACTAGCAACACTCATTGTAATTATAAAAAAGTTATATTATTTATTATCATTATCAATAGCATAATAAAAAATTTAATAATTATTTAAAAAACAATTTTTTTTGTTACAAAAAAAAATTCTTTTTTATGGCATAAGGGATGACCGGGCAGAGGGCATCGGAAACGTGTGCATGCACAAATGGTTGTTTACCGTCCCACGTGCCGGCGTGACTATTACAACTACTAATTTATTTACTAGTGGCACTTGTTGAGACAGATATAACAACAAGCTTGGTTTGTCGGCATCAGATGCATAGTGCCGAGCGCTCCTAGCATTTGTAAATGACGCTAAAGAGGGGGTAAAAAAATCGCGCGATCTGACCACACTGATTCGGGTGTCGGCAGTATTCATTAGTTCATTCTTTAAAGAACACCGGATTTTCGTCTCGGAAAACGTAAAAGTGAAAAATTTTGTTACAATAATAATTGCTGAAATTTGGTAAGTAGATGATAGATTCATTGAAAATGGTGAATTTTATACACTTTATTTTATAAAATCTAAATAAAAATTATACGTGTTCATTTCGATAAAAAAAAAAATTTTAAGCGGTCATTTCAACGAAAAAGATATCCGCTTAAGAGCGGTTGATAGTTAATTTTCAAACATGTTTTGTTCATGTATAAGATATAATTTAAAAAAAAACCTTTTTTGAAAATTTTCATTTATTTATGTATAAAATGGTTTTTAAGATTCCATTTGTTGTAAAAGTATGACAGAGATACTTTCGTTTGACCAATAGAGGGTGAGAGATAAAAGTGTAAACCCTCCGTAACTAAGAAAGTACGTACTCTCTATCTCTCTATCTTTCGTTCTTATCATTTCTTACTAGATCTTATGTACAGCATTACCATTTTGTCTCAGTTAATTCTCGGTATTTTTAAAAATATCTAATACTACAAATAAACCTGTGAAGAAATTTTTTTCTATCGATCATAACTTGTCTTTCTTGAATTTTTTTTATTAACTTGTCATTTTAAAAATAGTACTATCATGTTTTCAACGTCACTGCCGACATGAGTGGAACTTGAAAAAATTATTTTGATATTTCCCAGCTGCTAAATTATTAATTATATTTTTTAAAGGATAATCCTTGAATACATATTATAATAACATTCGTAATTTGCTAACTCAATTGTTAATTTGTTTTTAGATTTCGATATTTTCATAAAATGGCATTGTACTGTTTGCTAAAAAATTACAATGAAACTGTACACTGCATCGTTCCAACGATGAAAGTTTTTAAGGTTGTCGCTGGCCGAGAAGAAATGGAACGCGTTCAATTAGACAAACACAATCCTGAAAGCAAGTGTTACATCAGAAACTCAAAACTACGAGTTGGGATTGGGGCTTTCCTTATAATTGACGCAGACGGTAATTTTTTAAATGATTTTTCTCATCATATATCTACAATGGTAGAATTAACTTAACTGAAATAAATTCGTTGATTCATTAACATGTGCTAATCTATTTATTTATGATCAATAGATGACTACAACGCTCTTATGAAGAGAAATAAAGTTGATACGCGCATAATGCTGGAAAAATTATCATCGTACAGCCCACCAGTTCAATCACAAGGGCTAAAGAAAAGAGTTGCTTCGAAAAATGTAAGTTTAAGGGATTCAATTTTTAAATAAATTTTTTTGATTACATTTAAGATAAAAGACCCAGTTATAAACAAAAGCCTAGTTATTGATACTTGCAATTTTATTTTAATTGAAAAAAAAAATCAACTCTGATAAATTAATAAATACAATTTTTGAATTATAAATTTTAAGAAAATTGGTTTTTTGAGAACATTTAATGTTTTTAATTTGGATAAAATTGCAGGTGTCAAACAACTAGGCCAGTGTCAATAACTGGGTCTTTTACTTAAACTATCAGAAAATTTTTAAGTTTTTAATCTGTTATATTCAAAGTTGTATGAAACTTTGAAGTTACAATCATTCCATTTCTTAAAGTTTTTAACTTTAGTCAAATTATTCTTTATCCTATTGTATTTATATTAATGAAAAAATACATTGATAAATTATAGCAAAGGGTTAGGAAACAATTATTTCTCATCATATTTAGAAACAAATTGCAAAATTATAATATAGTTTTAGTTATATTATTATAAAAAGCTTATATTTTGACAAAAAAATTCTTTTCACTCTGCAGTAATATTTGAATAGAATCGAAAAAAATTATTCATGATTTGTTATCTCACCCTGTTATATATTTTTTAGGAGAGTAATCCTCGATCTAAAGAGAATGATTCCAATCAAGGAGGGAAAGATCCTCGTGATCCTCAGAAACCAAGAAGGGATGTAAGTTTTCATAAATTATTTTTTATAACTTAATGTTAATATTTTACATGATTTGAATTTATTTTTCGATATTATTAACATTTTGTCTCAAAAAGCTAATTACTTTATAAATTAAAAATAACAAGCAGTATTTTGAAATCATTAAAAATAAAATTTTTTTTTAATTAACATAAACTAATATAACTTAAACTAATATAACATTAACTAATATAACATAAAACTAATAAACCTGAAAAATTTTCGAAGTTAAAAATTTTTTGTACCGATGAAATAGCTTTCGAACAGACTTTACTGTATTTTCAATTTAAAAATATTGCTAGTGAGCTTGTTTACAACAGTAAATTCTTTCATTTTAGTTGAAAAGACTTAATTTGCATTATAGTAAAATTTTGGAGATTTTGGTATAAGGAAAAGGTTTTTATATATTTGTTTTAAAAGTCAAGTTTTCATATGCTTATAAATAGAAATTCATTGTCCATATAACAACCGTGAATTTATTTTCTTCTTTTTAATAAATCTATTGTGTGATGTACCTGCTGTAGAAGTCTCTTAATCATTCAGTAGACTCGTTTGATTTTACATAGAATGAAATTAAACTTCAATGTCGCATTATATTTTAGACATTTATCTGATTTATAGAAATGATTAATTTTCTATTTTATTGCTTTTTAAGAATACAAGTGCAGTGATAAGAAAAGAATGTCAACAACATTCAGCAAATTATTATTATCGTCAAAAAACGAATTATACTAATACTTCTGAAGGGAAAATAACACATGTAAGTTTCAAAAACATGCATTAAATAATCCATTGTTATTAAGTGTGAATTACTTGAACTTTATCTTCAAAACTTTGAAATTGACTCAGTCGATTTAAAACTTTTCTAACTGCAGATAGCACTCAGAAAGCACAATAAATTAGAAAATACGCAGTAAAAACACAGTAAATATGATTATGTTAATATTTAAAATTTGAATATTTATGATAAACAAAATCTTAACAACGTCTCTGCTATCTAATAGAATACTGTTTCAATGGTGAATCTTTTTTTATAAGAAAGGAGCTTGTAATCTGTTTTTTTACTATGAGCTTTATAATATTAATTCCAGTGATTAAAAACAAATCTTAATTAGAGTTAGGGATACTTAATTTTATTCATGAATAGACTAAAATTAAATTTATAATTTTCATTACAAAAGCCTAGTAGTCGAATGCTTTCAAAGTTTAAAACTCGACTTGATTTCCAACTACTTTGTCAATTTCATATTTTTCTCAATTACTCAAAAACTATTAATATGTATATGTATATTATAAAAATGTTCATCAGTTTTTGGATTGAAATAAAAAAATTTTGGTATTTTGCATAATTTTTGATAATATATATCTTTCTATGAAAATTTTTGAACTGATTTCTTATTCTAATTCCAGAATCCTTTGAACACGAGCGGTAGAGCCGCTCTAAATGTCACTGAAGTTCCTGAAGAAGAAATGGATGGTGTAAGTTATTACAAATTTTATATTTCTTTTTATCTGTTGCATGGCTTTGATTAGTTCATCAAAACTTTTATGCTGTTTCCAACAATATAATACCTATCTTATCGCTGATAGCACTTCGAAAATATTAAACATAAGTGACGTCAATGGCTGTGTTTAAACCCGAACCGAGTATTTTGATTACGGTTTGCTTTTTTGTGGACTTTATTAATGTAGTATAACTAATTCTTGTAAATATTTGCATTTCACAAATTTATGAAGAACAATGTCTCAACAACGTTACTACTATATAATAGGATACTGTTTTAAATAAGGACCTTTTATTATCGGAAACGAGATTGTAATCTTATTGTCTGCAATCAATTTTGTGATTTAATTTCTAATCATAAAAATGAAATTTCATTTAGAGTTATAGTGACTTGATTACAGTCATGAATTTAGAGAAATATCTCTTTTTTACTTACTAAAGCCTACTATTAAAAAGTTTATAAATTAAAAATCGTAGTCTGATCTGCCAACTATCAATTAGATACTTTCCGTAATTACGGAAACTGTTGAAATACATTATAAGACGGTATATCATTATTCGGACAAATATGCAACAGCCAAAAATGTAGCAAAATGTCAATATTGTGCTTTGTTGTTAATAATAATTATAATTTTCGTAAATACACCTGAATTCGTTAAATATTCTGTTTCTAGATCTTTTCTGAGACTCAAGACGAGGTCAATGACAATGACTTTGAGGAAGAAATCGATGGCGAATCACAAAGTAATGACACATGTAATGATACAGAAATAGAAGAAGTAAGTCAGCAAATTAAGTAAAATTTTATATTTTTATTGTCGGATGCATTACTTCAATTTGTCTATCAAAACTTTTGAACTATCTCAGAGAATTTGGTCTATCATATAAATAGAGGATGAAACTTTGGATAGTCTTTAGAAAGTATGAAAATTTCATCAATGTAATGCAATAAGCATACAATAAGTAAACCTTAGCCGGTCAATTTATATTCCTTTTCTTTTCTTTTTTTTCAATATATAATAAAGTTGACATCTTTTTCACCTACTAGTGAACTATTATTATTTTTTTTTGTTTTTTAACTATAAAGAAGCCGGTTAACTGTTTAACTACCATAAATTCTGTTAATTTGAGTCCAGGGATTAAAAGTAGATCGCAATTACTTACGGAGACTTTATTATAGTCATGAATAGAATAAAATGAAATTTCTAATATAATATGTCATTGCGTCCATTCTTTATATATACTTAAAGTAGTTCGCAGGAAAGGGGACATAAGATGTTAATCATAACACTAATTGTCAATTCATTGCGAAGTTTCGGTCATGTATTTGACCTTCATCAGGCACCTAAAAGATTTAATTACAAAACACATGTTACAAAAAGTTTACAAAAGTTGTACATATTCAATACAATGTTTACATGAGAAACATATTTACCTCAACACGTAGTACATAATAATAAAATAACATTAAATAACATAATTATTATGATAAAATATTGAAGTATTCGAAAATACTCATGAGTATAAGTTAATGAGAATGAGAAATAGTAAATAAGAGAATAAAGAATAGCAACAACTATGCCATATTTAGCGCACTATAGTGTGCGCGAGGGTACTACTTTAAGTATAAAAAAAAATATATTTACAAATATCTATGTCAATTTTTAAATTATACCATGACAATAATTTTTATATACTAACAAAAAAATTGAAAATTTGTCTTATATCTCAAGATTGCGGTATTATAATTTTTGTAAGTTAAAAGCATCAAATGTGATGCTTCAATAATTTTTTAAGATCTTATAATTATTTATAAATAATTATACGAATATGATGGTATTTTTAAAATATGTTATTGATTGTGAGAAGAAATATGCTCAGTCAACTTGAAACATTAATTTTAATTAAACAATTAGTTAATTATTTGACCGGTCATCTACTGGAGCGTATCGATCAATTATTGGTACAAGCGTTCAACTACTGGTGTTTTGCTCATTTCTACGTTCTGAAGCGATTTTAAATTTATTTTTGAAATATTTTAAGCAAATGTTATTTTATTTATAAAATCTGACTAATATTTGATAATATAAAAATTTAAGTTATCTTTTTGAAGCTTATATCAACTAATATATAGTTAATTGAAGTATGGAAAACTCGTAACCGGTCAATAACTGGTACAATTACCCTAAATGTCTTTCTATAAAAATATTTGAACTGATTTCTTATTCTCATTTCAGAATCTTTTGAACACGAACGGTAGAGCCGCTTCAAATGTAACTGGATTTCCTGAAGAAGATCCTGAAGAACAAATGGATGGTGTAAGTTATTAGGAATTAATATAAATTTTATAATTGATTTTATCTGTTGCTTGGCTGTGACTAGTTTACTAAAACTTTTATGCTGTTTCCAACAAGTTAATACTTATTTAATAGTAGATAGAACTCAGAAAGCATAAAAAGTGAATAAGTCCTCAGGCTTACTGTAAGCCTCAACAAAAAATTTTCATACTTTTGTCTTTATTTGTGGACATTATCAACGCAGGCTTTAGCTTCGTTATCAACGCAATATATTTGATTTTGTGAATATTTACATTTTTAAAATTTTTCAATAGAAATGTCTCAATAACGTCTTTGCAATCTATTAGAATACTGTTTTAATTGTGAATCTTTTTTTATAAGTAAGGAGCTTGTAATCTGGTTATTTACTACCAACTTCATGAATTTAATGCCAGTGATTAAGAACAAATCGCAATTAAAGTTACCGAGACTTGATTGTAGTCATGAATAGACTAAAATAAAATTTCTAATTTTCATTACAAAAGCCTAGTAGTCGAATGCTTTCAAAGTTTAAAACTTGACTTGATTTCCAACTACTTTGTCAATTTCATATTTTTCTCAATAACTCAAAAACTATCAATATGTATATATATATATATATATATATATATATATATATATATATATATATATATATATATTATAGAAATGTTCTTAAGTTTTTGGATTAGAGTAAAAAAATTTTGTATTTTGTAAAATTTTTGATAATATATGTCTTTCCACGAAAATTTTTGAACTTATTTCTTATTCTAATTCCAGAATCCTTTGAACACGAACGATAGAGCCGCTCTAAATGTAATTGAAGTTCCTGAGGAAGATCTTGAAGAAGAAATGGATGGTGTAAGTTATTAAGAATTAATATAAATTTTATATTTGTTTTTATCTGTTGCATGGCTTTGATTAGTTCATCAAAACTTTTATGCTGTTTCCAACAATTTAATACTTTTTCAATAGCAGATAGAACTCAGAAAGTCTAAAAAGTGAAAAAATCCTCTGGCTTAATGTAAACCTAAACTGAAAATTATCATACTTTTGTCTTTATTTGTGGACATTATCAACGCAGGCTTTAGCTTCGTTATCAACGCAATATATTTGATTTTGTGAATATTTACATTTTTAAAATTTTTCCATAGAAATGTCTCAATAACGTCTTTGCAATCTATTAGAATACTGTTTTAATTGTGAAGCTTTTTTTATAAGTAAGGAGCTTGTAATCTGGTTATTTACTACCAACTTTATGAATTTAATGGCAGCGATTAAGAACAAATCGCAATTAAAGTTACCGAGACATGATTGTAGTCATGAATAGAATAAAATCAAATTTCTAATTTTCGTCTGTCAGAACTTAGTAATCAAATGCTTCAGAATTTTAAAACTATACTTGATTTCAAACTACTTTGTCAATTTCATATTTTTCTCAATTACTCAAATACTGTTAATATATACTATCCAAACGTTCAGCAGTTTTCGGATTATAGAAAATAAATTTTGTTGTTATGCAATATTTTTGACAATTGATGTGTTTTTAAGTAAAAATATATGAATGAAAAATTTTAATTTAATCTCAGCTTAGACGTTAAATATCTCTTCATTTTTTTTCAGTATGATTTGATGGTAATATTTTGAATTTATTTTTTTATCAACAAGAATTGCGAAGCGTACATTTACAATAAGACTTAGCATTTCTTTCGATTTCTCGATTTGTAGACATTAAAAATAAATTGTTGATTATAAAACTTCATTTAATTAATTTTTATTTAGAGGTTAATAATAACCATAATAATAAAAATAATAATAATAATAATATCAATAACTGAAAACTGTTGTTAGGGCTAGATTACCATTGTGTTTGGATTTAAAAAAATTGGTTTTATTGAAGTTATACTTCTTTTGGCGCGTTTGGATGAGAGTGAAATTTGTGAGCTGTGCGCGCAGTATGTCCCAAAAAACGACATGATGAAGTTGGCAATCAAATACAATCAAAAATTCAGATTTCTTATACTGACTAAGTTAACTCATATACAGGCTAGTCGCAAAGTATCCAACGAAACGTTGTTATTTTCAAATTCTATAGAATACCATTTAATATGAAATATATTATCCATACTAATAATCAATTCTAAAAAATCGTCAATTAAATATTTTATTTTTTATTTAACTTGGTAATAATATCTTTTAATTAATTTTTTATCAAAAATAATAATAATTTTATGAATTAAAATATTTGAACTAAAATATAAATATTGTAGAACCTGTTATATTTAGATATCTTTTTATTGAGGTCATAATTTTTAATACACACTTAATCATTTTATTTATCAAATATAGTTATTCTATCCTAATTTTTTTCAAATTTACATTATAGACTATTTTAATAATTTTCCGGAATTTCATTGGAAACAAAATCTATTTTTGTACTACAATAGTTGTAAGTCTCTTAATTCATGTAACTAATGTTACTTTTGAAAAAATATCAATTAAAAAGATATTATCACTAAGTTGAATAATAATCAATTAAATATTTTATAAGGAACATAGTTTAAATAAATAATTAAAATGTTTTATAATTATCAATTGTAAACTATTGATACTTTGCAACTTCAAAATTAGTTGATTCCGAAAAATCTTAAATAATGTTGAATTAGTTTCATATGATAATTAATGATTTTATATTTATACAGCATAGCAAAATTTTTAATATAATTAAACCTTTTGGATAGTTTTCAACATTTTTGTTCGATCATTTTTGCATTTTTTTTTCTTAAAAATTTTTTTTCTTATGCCAAAGAAGTATAACTTCTGACGCGTGTATATAAGTACACACACCATTTTTTTATCATTATTCTTATACTTATTGTTATCATAAAAATTATAACTATGAAATATTTAAGATTAACATATTATAATCGATAAATCTAATATGCATGCCTTGATTAAAAAAACGAATTATAAAGTTTTGAAAGTAATGAAATTCAATTCCTTTTTAATACTTTTAATACTTTTGAATTTCTTCTCTTATAGAAAATTTACATTGTCAAATAGGTTTTGAAATATTTCAATAGGTTTTGAAATATTTCTCTGTATCAGGATGTATATTATCCAGATTTAATTAAATTCACTAATCCGATTATATTAAAAATTACATTTTAGCTATAAATATCATATAAGTTTACTGTTCACTGATGATTTTTTTTTTTTTTTCATGAAAAGGCTAATGAAAATGGTCAGATTGACACCGAAAGCGACAAGGAGAACGCTTCAGCTGCGAGGACAGGTCGCTTTCCCACAATGCCTTCCACATCTCGACCATTGGAAAGAATGTCCAATCGGACACCTAGGTCTCGTGTAAAACGTTTGAAAAAGTCCCACGGAAATAAAAATACAAAAAATGGCAACGCACCACGCCTTTCTCAACAACAACAGACTCAACCACGTTCGAGAATACCGAAATTGACGGAGACAATAATTGTCGAAAATGATATCGAAGTAAGTGTATGATTAATACGCATTTCATTACTGATAATATGAAAGGAGAAAAAAGATTTTTTTAAAATTTCTTGTGAACTTTTCGGAGTGTTTCTCAGTAGAAAAAAATTAAGAAAACGGTTGATCCTAAAGGCCATCCCTGCAACTTTCCGCTATCTCCATACCAAAGCCCTCAACATTCCACTTGTTATGTTTTAGAGCTCTTCGAGCTAAAAAAGACGATTCTTGTGTCATTTTGAACTCTGCGAGCTCAAAACTCTGATAGCAGTTAAATAAAACACAATTTTTTGAATTTTCAAGACGGAATAACTTTTGATTGAATGAACCGATTTTTACGCGATTGGCGGCATTCGACGCAGTTTTTCAAGTCTCGTGAGGAATCTTCAAGTTCAAATTGATCGAACTCGGAATTTCGAAGTTATTCCGAAAAAACACTTTCTTTGGTTTTCTTTCGATAACGATAACTCACGAACGAATGAACCGATTTTAACCGGGCTGGTGGCGGTCGACGTGGTTTTTTGATGTTAAGAGCTGATTAGTTTTCGGACGTGATCGGTAGAGCCGTTTGAAAGTAATTCCAAAAAAACTACATTTGAAAAAAATTTTTTTTGTAGTTTTTTTGAGATTTCTCAAAATTTACCGTTCCGAATCGGTTCAAAGTGTATTTAAAATCTAAGTTTGGTCAAGCCCTTTCGAATGGCACCAACCGCGATGAAATCGGTCAAGCCGTTTAAAAGTTATAAAAGGGTCACACACACACACACACACACACACACACACACACACACACACACACACACACACACACACACACACACACACACACACACACACACACACACACACACACACACACACACACACACACACACACACACACACACACACACACACACACACACACACACACACACACACACACACACACACACACACACACACACACACACACACACACAGACATACGGGCATAATCGCGAAAACACTCAGGGAAGCTTCCTAGGACCTCAAAACGTCAAGATCTGATGAGAACTCAATTTTCGAAAAACGGGGTGAAACCAATAACTTCCCGATTTTGGAAAATTTTCAATTTTCTTAGCCGGAAGTTAAAAATATTATTAAAATTAAAAAAAAAAATTGTTAAACACTTGATTTAACAGAAAATTCCTAATAGTTCCTATTTTGGATGCTCAAACAACCGCAACTAATTTCTTATTAGTTATTATTGGGCTAACTAAATTCAAAATATACGTCTGAAGCTTTTTGAGGTTAAACAAAAATACAATTTATTACATTTTGTCAGCTTCCTATATTTACTGTTTCAACATATTTTTTTGCGGTTTTCAAAGTAGAAATAATAAATTCATATATATTCTCGAGCATAACTAAAATTCTCTTTTATATATTTAACTTAATAATATTTCAAATAATCATTTAAGCATTTCTCAACAAGGCTAAATTAAAAAACTGAATTAATAATTTTTAAAAATAAAAATTGTATTTCTCAATAGACAAACAGATATTTTAAAGCGACAATTTTCATTAAAGTTAAAAATACTTCTTGAAAATTATACTTGATACTTGAACTCGTCAAATGCACAGAGTGAATTCAGTTCAGTCAGTTGTTAAAATATAATAGACTCACATACTGCTTACTGTCATAGCTTAACGTTTAACAAATATAAGAAACCACAACTGTAATATTTTAAATTAATTTTGTAAACTATGTCAAGTATTTTAGCAAATATTTTTTAAATTTATCTTTTGAATGTTTCCAGTTGTCAACATTATGAAATTGATTTAACAAAAGTGAGGAAGCTATATTTCAACACTAACTGTATTTTCACTGCCTAAATTTTTTTCACCACAAATTTTTAGTAGTTTTCATAGAAATATAACTGCTTTGTTGGTCCTCATGACGGAAATTCTTAAAAAATTTTGATATATTTCGACTCAGTTCATCAAACTGATAAACAAAATATATATCGTTATATATATATATATATATATATATATATATATATAAAATGATCACTACAATCGATCAAAAGAAAAAATATAAGTAGAATATTGAACTTAAAGTAATTTTATTGGTTCCAAAATATAATATTTTTCTTTTTCAAACAGTATATTAAAATCGGGACAGCTAAATTTACGAGCAACGAATTGTCGACAATTATTTTGAAGCGAAGTATGCAAAAGCGTGCAAAGGCACTGCTCAATAAGTTGTGGTCGCCGGAGTTCTTACTAAAGTTGTACCAAAAACTGCCAAAAGACGATGATGGTAGTGGGATACTTCTCAATGATATTCACTGCTTGCGCGTTAAAGGTAAATGTATAACACAACTTATACAACTTGTTTGATAAATCTGATTAAAAAAACCAATTAAAAAGCATTGAAAATAATGAAATTTGAATTTCTTCTGCACGCATCAATATTTTCAATACTTTTGAATACCTTTTCTTATACTGTAAAAAATGTCGGTGTAAAATTGGACCCAGCAGCTTTAACACCGGCTGGTTAGTCAGAAATGTCAGTGTAAATTTAATAGCGTGAAATATTCACTGATATAAATTCCACACAGTGTAATCTATTATATCACAGTATTACTATTTGTAATTTGAATAATTATGGAGCATGATTTTAACGTCATCAAGAACGTCAGAAATAGTTCCTACAACATTTATCTGCAATTTCCAAGTCATGAAAGTCTATAGCAAGGGTGCTTTCAATTAAATCAATCAATTCATAATTTTTAATTCACCTATGAATGTGTAAAATTCTGAATTTACTTCATTTAAATTTGACGTTACACTCTGTGTGGTTTTTAAACTGTCCGTGTTAAAAATTTTAACACAGAGCTGCTTACACCACACCGAGTCCATACATTTTTTTACAGTATATGAAGAACTAACACTGTCAATTATTTTAATATTTATTTTTTTATTTCAAGAATAACAAAAATCATCGGATGTTTTTTAATTTACTCATAATATTAATATGTTATTAATTTCAGATATGTGCTTTTACCTTCAAGAGAAAAAAGAAATACCATACAGGGAATATAAAGACGATAATATAGACTTATATTTGCCCAGATGGATTTCGACTTGGTGCAATGAAAACCGCCGGCAGAATAAGAAGAACAACATTCCTGGTAATACCTAAGAGTCATTAAGTTTGAAAATTAATCTTAGAAAAGTCTTCAGTTTTTACGCTATTTTATTGATTAATTATTTAAACATTGGAGTATTTATTAAATTAATTAATTGTTATATTATTTCAATATTTAAAATATAAAAAAGTATTTTATACGATAAATAAATATTGTAAACCTGACTTCAAATATCTTTCTTTTCATTCAGCTGGTTATTTTTATTTCTGAATATTGCTGATACAAATATAAATAGTTAATATTATTGATTTCTTCTCAGATTATCTTTTTTTATCAGTCTCTTTATATATATATATTGAAAATGAGTTTTCTTTGTTCGCCAATGATGTGAAAACATTAATTTGTTTGTAACTGACTTTTATAAAATTTTTTAATGCAATTAAACGTATACGTTAGTCGTATGCGATTTTTAAAACTATAATAATAAACCTGAAGATAACAGCTCTGTAAAATTTCCAGTCTCTCAACTTAGAAAGCTTCTGTGGGAACTTAAGCAGAGGAAGGGAAGAAGTGGATAAATTTTGAATTTATTTTGAAAATACTGGGAATTCATGAAGGAATCATTTAAATTTTATCTCTTCGGTATTCATTATGATTTCACTCTTAATTTATTTTGAATCTACTTTGTACTCACTAAGGTTTCACTCTGGAAACACTCTAGAGTAATGTGGAATAAATCAAGAAATATTTCTGATTTATTAAAAATACGCTGAAAACACTCTGAAAACACTTTGAAAACACTCTGAAAACGCTCTGTAAACACACTGAAAACACTCTGAAAACGCTCTGTAAACACACTGAAAACACTCTGAAAACGCTCTGTAAACACACTGAAAACACGCTGGAAACACTCTGAATACACTTTGAAAACACACTGAAAACACTCTGGAAACACACTGAAAACACTTTGGAAACACTCTGAAAACACTCTGGAAAAAGGGCACAAAACCACTCTGAAAATACTCTGGAAACAGTATGATTACGTGCTGTATCCAGAATGATTTCAGAGTGATTTTAAAGTCGCAAGGGATGTGCTTGTCACTATAATTTTCAAAAGACGGCGCTAAAAGTCTATATACGTACAGTTGACGCATGCGCAGTGCAAATATTTAGAATGCATACATACAGCTAATTAAAAATGTTAATTAAACAACAAATAAAAAATGTGAAGTAGGAACAAATGTTAAATATACATGAACAATCAAAAATAGAGGCTTGATGACCCAAATTGCTACCAAAATATTAAAAAATGCGACAGGGGTGCTAACTTAAAGGTACATTATTAATAAATTCTTTTTAAAATAAATAAATGGAGAACGATCAAATGTTGAGAGTGAATAATAAAGAACAAACGAAAAGCTGAAAACGTGATAGAAAAAAAAATCAAAAATTAAAAGAAAAAAATTTGGGGTTCTAACTTCAGTGAGCTATCCCGTTGAATCTACAGTTTATGTAGAAATAATTCCAGTGCACTCTGATGGTTCTAGATGCAAGCTGTGAATTAACTTTTTTCACTGTAGTTGCGTATCTATAGTAAGATTACTACACATTTTTATTTTATCTAGTCTGTGGCGGTGACTTTTCTCCATGAAAAAAATCAGGATCGAAATTTCTGGGCTTACTATAGTTTGTGCTGATAAAATTTAATAATTTTAAGTGAATTAAATGTTATAATTGATTATAATTAATTAATATCAGTAAAATAGAGTATGACTTACTTTTATGATATATCATTTTGGAAAAAGGAGTACCATATAATTAAATAAAATTTTGCAACCTCGAAATACCATTCTGCTTACAGTCAACACAGTCGGTAGTCTGGCGCTCCGTTTACAACGGAATTTTTAAACGGAACTTGGCGCCAGATTCTACCGAATCTGTGGATGACAACGTAGGTAGTGACATCTGAAAGCGACTAATAATATCACACTGATTTTTAAGTGTAGTCTACAAATATGAAACATTGGAAATTAGATTTTTAGTTAAGAAGTGTTTCTAAATTATCATATTAAACTAAATTATCAATTAGAAGCTTTCCATTTCAGATAAATTTTAAAAGAAAATTAAGTAACTTTGAAATTGTTTATAATTAAGAAAATTGTAAATTTGAATTTAATAATTCAATGATTAATGATTTAATAACAATCATGATAAGAATAGAGATAAATATTTTTATTCCTATTATTTTTGTCATTAATTTAGTATTACCATTATTATTATTTTCAGTATTATCGTTACTATTATTATTATTATACGGCTCCGTATACATGCGAAGTTTTTCGAGTAAAATTTGAATTTCCCGGGAATTTATATTGCTCCGTACACATCCGGAGCCATATCGTTCATTTGCCGTACCTTTAGGCACATTCAGTTTGAATTTATTAATACTTTCTCGCTAAAAGTTTAAAGTAAATCAAAGCAATTAAATAAGAAGGTATTGAAGAACTTGTAAGCGAATCACCGTAGTTCATTAGAACATATGTGTATGAGTCCCTTCAAGATTGGAGTTTACTTGAAGCTACAGTATATGTAGAAAGAATTCCAGTGCATCCTGGCGAGTGTAGATCCAAGCTGCGAAATATCTTTTTTTAACTGTAGTTTCTCATATATCGAAGGATTACTATGCATTCTCGTGAATTATTTAGTCTGTGGCAGATCACTTTGCCCATTGAAAAAAAGTCAAGATCGAAATTTTTTCGTTGCTATAGTTTGTGCTGATTAAATTTAATAATATTAAGCAGATTAATTGTTATAATTACATATAATCAATTAATATCAGGAAAATAAGGTATGAACTACCGTTATAATACTACTTTAAGGAAAAAAAGGACCGTAGAATTAAAAATAAATTTGTAACCTCTAAAAAACGTGATGCTTACAGTAAACACAGTCGGTAGTCTGGCGCTCCGTTTACAACGGAATTTTTGAACGGAACTTGGCGCCAGATTCTATCGAATCTGTGGATTTGTAGCTTATATTCAGTATGGTGAGTAAGTATGGTGTATGACGTACATTAAAATTTGAACTTTTTTTACCTCTATGCATCTAGAAAAAGACTAGTTAGATGTTTAAGTTAATCAGTTAACTAGCAAAAAATTATTAAGCTAATAAATTTTTCAAATTTCAGAGAGGAGTAAATTAATTATTTAAAAACGTTGAATTTCTCGATATAATAAACTATATGCTTTCGATGATGATTTTTATATTTTACTTCTAAGGATATATAATCTATATTCATAAAAATTAATCGCTAATACTGATTTTGAAATATTTTTGGAAGTTCAGGGAAGGTTTAAACGGTGACAAACATAAATAATAAATAACAGAAAATATTAAATACGACAATTTAGTTTTCCCATATAAAATGTTCCTATATATGTGAAATGAGATCCGATCTCTTTGGTATGTTTTGTTTCAAAAATTAAAAAAAAAGTGTCGGTTAGTTGTCAAAAAAAAAAATTAAATTTCAAGACAATTAATAAAATCTATTATTAGATTATCAGTAAATAAAATTTTTATTTTACATTACATTTGATATAAATAAAAATTTTGTATCAACTTTTGAACATACCGGGTCGTATAGTGTAATATAATTGAAATACCAATTGCAATTAATAATTCAACTTACCAACATTTTCTTATCATTTTTTTTACGCTTTTTTCGCGGTTTTTCTGCCTTTGCTGAATTAATTGATTCTTTTAGATCAGTTGATGTTTTTTGAATAGCAGGTACATCATTTTTAGGTAGACTAGTTTCCAGCAAATCCTGGTTGTTAGTTTCTATCACTTGAGTCAACAACTAGTCACCACCCACACCGGCATCAAGTTTACGCTATAAAAACATTCGATCAAATAAGTTATTTATAAATAGCAAAGAATTCATACACGTCTGTATACAAAAAATATTAAACTTTTTATGTAATTGATCTTACTTTTTTATTTTTTTTTTGGTTTTTTTCCCTTCTGTTTGCGTCGATGACCACGACGTTCAGATTGTTTCATTGCATCCGAATCGAAATCTTTATTCTCGGTTACGTCATCGACTACAATTTTCTCTTGTTCTTTGTCTATATCATTTTCATGAGAAAATGGAGGCGTACTTACAGTTTCTATCTCACTCATTGTCTCTGCTAAATCCTACATTAAAAAGAGATAAAAAGTTATTATCATCAAAAAATAATTATAGTTCAAGCCACATCGTTCTAATTCATGCAAATCAGTATTAATACCTTAGCAGATTCTTTTAAGGCATACTTGAATTTTTGTTCCAATAGAGTGTCGTTCAAAACTTTGAGTTTCTAAAATTGTAATAATTTAGAAATACGACATTGCGTTATAGTTATTTATTATATGAAATATACAAAGATAAAAACAGTGAGGGTCAAGATTGATAAAAATCAAAGTTGATGATAAAGAAAGCAATTGAAAAATTATCATTTCGGGTTGAAAATTATGTAAGGATAGTATAATCCATATTATTGTAATTAAAATTTTCGTAATGATGAGATTGTCATATTTGTAAAAAGTGAATATTACAGTATGAAAAACTTTTTACCGTCACGCTATAAAAATTGACATTAAGATTATATTTTTATTCAATGAAAATATAAATACAACGTGACTTACCTTTGGGCTTGTATTCTTTGGGTCGTTCTTAGGAATGTTCAAGTCTTTCTCCATTATTGTAGCTTCATTGGTGAACATACTTTCAGCCTCGACTTGACTACCTTTTAGATCAAAATGCAAATTACTTGCATTTTTACAGTTTTCCCTAGTTTCGGTAAAATTTTTCTCCATTTCCTGTAACAATATTCTATTAATATAATTATACAAACTAAATCGAGAAATAAAGATTTACCCACGATATTGATGTTGTGACATAAGTACACTGTAAACATTTTCTATTAAATTTTACCATTGCGCATTGTGTCGTTGGACTACAGCGACACTAATCACAATTTTATATATTAAATATAATATATTATATTATATTAAATATAATATAATATATTATATATTAAATATATTGTATATATTAAATTAGAATATGTTCCATTTTATATGTATGCGTATTAGTCATAAATTACGAATATTTCTTTGTCTTTGCTCTTACAGCAAAATATTATTCTATGTACTAAAAAAATTAATAAAAACACTAAGAATTTGAGCACTTCATTTCAATTCTAACTACTTTATTTTCAATTTTAAAAATTTCTCTTTCAGTCTTAGTATAATTTCACACACTTATTTTTCGAGTGACTATTTTGGATGGGTTCAGAAAAAAATGAAATTAATCAATTTCTTTAGAGATGATGATCACTTTCATTTTAATAAATCATCGAAAACACAATTACTATGATTTCTTTCATAAATAACTTCAGAAAATATAAAAAGATTATTTATTTTTGAAAAAAGCATTTCCTAGAACTGATAAAATTATTCTTAAAAATAAGGTATTCATCTTTTACTTTATCACTATGTTCATTACATCAAATTTTAAAAATTAAAACAAAGTAATTGATAATTGATAATTTTTTCAAATACAAATATTGTGAACCTTCAAACATCACTCATAATAATTACAAAGTAACAGTTTTATAAGTCAAATTAGAGATTTTTTTCTGGGAACAGTAGTGCTTAACTTTCAAAAAGATTACCCGTTTATAAATTACCAAGACTATAATTATAATTAGTTAAGATTTGAGATACAATATACTCGTTGACTTTTGAAAAATTCGTCCAGAACTGTATCCACGATCCCGTTATATTGTATACATATATAAAATTTTTCATCTTTACTTGACTATATCAGAGATATTAAAATGAAATTCTAGGTATATTCCGGCATAAGGATCAATGCTGTCGATAAATTTTCATAAAATCTGCCTAAAAAAACGACGATTGGAACTAATTGGATAATAATTCTATTAACATTTGATTTTCGGAAAAGTGCACTAATTAATATTTTGAGTAAATACAATAATAATAGCTTACGATAAATATTATAATTATCAATACCTTGATTAAAAAAATATATTTGAAAATATTAACTCAGTGGAAAATGTATATTTAAATAGTATTCAAATCAAATCATTTTGATCTTTACCAATCGTTTTTAATCATTTCAAATTTCATTCTTTTATCAAAGTATTTGAATTTAAATATTTTTATTTTAAGTAGAATCAAATATTTATTTGTAATTTTCAATAATTTGAATAAAACGTACAATAATAATATAAAAATAATGAAATAAAAGTGACATAACAATTTAACATAATTATTTTACAAAGAAGAACTCATTATTTTACAAAGATGAAGGCTCATCAGATTATCTAACAAACAACTGAACATATAATTGACTGAAAATTTTGGAAGTTCCGTTCAAAAATTCCATTGTAAACGGAGCGCCAGACTACCGACTGTATTTACTGTAAGCATCACGTTTTTTAGAGGTTGCAAATTTATTTTTTAATCTACGGTCCTTTTTTTTCTTAAATTTGTATTATAACGGTAGTTCATACCTTATTTTCCTGATATTAATTGATTATATCTAATTATAACAATTAATCTGCTCAATATTATTAAATTTAATCAGCACAAACTATAGCAACGCAAAAATTTCGATCCTGACTTTTTTTCGATGGGCAAAGTGATCTGCCACAGACTAAATAACTCGAGAAACGCATAGTAATCCTCCGATAGATGGAAAACTACAGTTAAAAAAGATATTTCGCAGCTTGGACCTACACTCGCCAGGGTGCACTGGAATTCTTTCTACATAAACTGTAGATTCAACGGGATAGCTCACTAAAGTTAGCACCCCAGAGTTTTTTTTTATTAATTTTTGATTTTCATTTTTATCACGTCGTTAGCTCGTCGTTTGTTCTTTATTGTTTGATATAAACATTTGTTAGTTCTCCATTTATTCATTTTAAAGAAAATTTATTAATAATGTACTTTTAAGTCAGCTCCTCTATCGCATTTTTTTATATTTTGGTAGCAATTTAGGTCATTAAACCTCTATTTTTGATTGTTCATGTATATTAAACATTTGTTTCTACTTTACATTGTTTATTTGTTGTTTAATCAACATTTCTAATTAGCTGAATGTATGTATTCTAAATATTCGCACTGCGCATGCGTCATTTTTACATATATAGACTTTTAGCGCGGTCTTTTGAAAAATATAGTGACAAGCACATCTAACGTGTAAAAAATTAAAAAATCTACAACTGTTATCTTTTAAGAATCAATTTTCAATTAATTTAAATAATTATAAAAAAATTGTTTGACGTCAGCCAATTTCAATATCATTAAGTAAATAAATAAATAACTAATAAATATCTATTTCATTTTGAATTTCTTAAAAAATATAGAATCAACTTTGAGTCAATGCATGTATATTTTTTTTCATACTCATCTGTTCTATTCCCATGAATAATACGAACTAGTATCAAAATAAAAAAGAAATAACAAATAACAATAAATTTTTAATACTTTATTAAAATAAAACTTTTTATAAAATTATTAAAAACTACACGTTGCCTTTTCGTCCTGTAATTTCTACTATAATGAAATACAACAATAATATACTTACTCTAATCACTGTCATTATAATTTTCAAAAGACCGCGCTAAAAGTCTAAACGTAATGTTGACGCATGCGCAGTGCAAATATTTTAAATACAAATATTCAGCTAATTAAAAATTTTACTTAAACAACAAATAAACACTGTGAAGTAGGAAAAAATGTTCTATACATATGAGCAATTAAAAACACAGGTTTAATGACCCGTATTGCTACCAAAATATTAAAAAATGCGAAAGGGGGCTAACTTAAAGGCATATCATTCGTAAATTTATTCAAATAAATAAATAACTAACGATGTAATAAAAAAAAGTTTAAAAATTAAAAAAAAAAAACTTTGGGTCGCTAACTTTAGTGAGTTCTAAAAATCAGTGTGATATTTTTAGTCTCTTTCAGATGTCACTACCTACGTTATCAAATCATTCACTGGAGAGCCTTGGTTTAAACCAGGGCCGTACATTTTATATTCATGAATTATTATAATTTCGTTTTTATTTTCACTGTAATTCTAATTTTTTATTTAATCTTTCATTGATCCATTATAATATTTAGCCAGAAAAATAGTGGTTGCATAATTTAATTTTTATGCAAATATCCAAATAAGTTTATAAAAATAATTTAGTACGAAACTTATAGCAATTAAATCCACACCATTTTCAGTAAATAATTATATAAATAATAAAATATGATGTGACTTTCTGTATTTTTATTTAAAAATAAAATAAACACTGTAAGTAACATTTGTTCGAAAAATTCATCATATGTCGATGACACAAGAGTTATCCAACATTTTTAATTTTTTGATTTTTTTAATCATGTAATTAGTACTACAAAATATTTTTAAAAAATAGCACGTGTAGGTTTTCAAATTTTCTCCAGATATAATTTTTTTGTAATAATTTTTTTAGTAGAAAAAATTATGAAATTTTTCAGCCGTTGGTTAACTTAATTGTCATCATTTATCGTGTATTCTCAATTCAAATAACGCGGTAATAATATGAACTGACTCCAGACCAATCACATTGCTCTCCAAGTCACTTGATTTTGTATTATTTAGGATTATTTTTATTTATATATTAGTTTATTCAAGAATTGTTTGTTAAAACTATTCTTGGTTATTGTTTTTTTTTGTGTTTTCAGCGTATTGAATAATTTATTTCATTAACTATATTATTTGTGTTAATTATATGATTTGTGATAAATTGTTTTCATGAATAAATTCTATTCATGTAAATAGCTGATCGATTTTTAATCCACCGATTTGGTAGAATGTGGCGCCAAGTTCAGTTCAAAACTAGAAGAACCAAGTATGTGTATACAGCGATGGGAACGGTATTCTTAGGCTACGAAATTTTTTTTACTTTATTGAAATTTTTATTGAAATTTTTATGCTTGAAAAAGATTTTTCAATATAATTTATTCACTTATATATCGATTTTAATTTAATTACAATCTATTATATTGATAAATGTATTTTTAATTGATATAAAATTAATTAGCAGAAACTATAGCGACCCAAATTTTTCGATATCTACAGATTCGGTAGAATCTGGTGCCATGTTCCGTTCAAAAATTCCGTTGTAAACGGAGCGCCAGACTACCGAATGTGTTTACCGTAAGCAGAACGATATTTTTAGGTTGTAAAATTTTATTAATTCTACAGAACTTTTTTTTCTCCAATATTACTCTATAATTATACATTATATGTTATATTATCAATATTAATTGATAATGGTCATTGAAAATAATAAATTCTATTTAAAATTAATTAAATTCTCTAGCACAAACTATAGCGACCCAGATTTTTAGATTTTGACTTTTTTCTTATGGAGAAAGTGACATGCCACAGACTAAATAATTCGAGAATGTATGGTAACTCTCCACTAGATGGGAGACTACAGTTAAAAAAAAAAAGTTATGAGCTTGCGTCGATGCTCACTAGGGCTCGTCAATGTTACTCTAACACAAACTGTAGTTAGAAAGTTCGAAATCGAAAATAAAAGAAATAGTAACAATCATCACCAATGTTATAAAAACCATGGAAATTTATTTTACGATTTTATAAAATATAAATATAAATATTATGATTAATAATTTGTCTATCAATCTAAACCAAAGGATATACTTGATGGAATTTTATTAATGCTTATTAGTTACTCTACGAGAAATAAAAGTTTAACGTGAGTTTATTGTTACAATTGTTTGTGCACTAATTTTCCGCGGTAAAAGTACATAATTTGAATTGAAAATTTTTTCAATCACATAAAATGTTAAAAATTTTTTTTTTAAATAAAATCTCTAGAATTTACTATCTATCAACTTTACATATGAATTTTTTTAAATTAACTTTTTTTTAAATTAAGTATTATTTATTAACTAGAGTCAATATCTACAAGAGCTCACATTGTTTGGGTTTAGTTTCTATGTAATAGTCAGCTGATCATTGCCTAAGTAATTCTGGTCGAGTGTTTTACAGATATAGGTGGCACTGCTATACTGCGACCGAACTGCGCGGACATTCAAAACGACAATATTCTGTACATAAGCTTACATTCATTGAGTTTGATGAATCGTATTATTTACTAACAACATAATTATGATAATAATAATATATAATGGAAATAATCATGCTAATAATAACAATAAAAATGAAGATAATACTGATAGTTATTATAATGATAACAATAGATTGATGTTAAAAAGAATTGCATTCATAATATTGAACAATACGATTATTTTATTAAATTATTAAGGATTGTGGTATTAAATCCAAATTCACAATTTCCTAAATTACAAAAAATATAAAAAATTTTTCCTACGATTTTATAAAATATAAATATTATGATTGATAATTCAAGTCTATCAATCTCATTCAAAAGATATACGCGACTAATTTTCATGAAATTTTATCGATGCTACTAGTTTCTTTACGGAAAATAAAAGTTTAATTTATTTTTATAATAATTTTATGAACATTTCATATCCGTGGGAAAAGTACAAACTTTACATTAAGAATGTAAAAAAATTTCTTATGAATACAAAAAAATTTACAGAGTAAACTACTAACTACACTATCCAACAAACTTCTATGTGTATGTTGTTAAACATATTGTTCTAATTTAATTTAATTTATTAACCAGACCAAATAGATAATACGCTAAACATTGTTTGAGTTTTACTTTCTTCGGATATACCAGCTGTTCAGGATCTCGAGAATTCTCATTAAGCAGTGTGTACATTCTATGATCTTTTGGTCATTTCCTGTAGGTGGCATTGTTATTCGATTGAGCGGGTTTCAAATAATCATAATTTTTAGATAATTCGTATTGTAATTATGCGTTTGATGCATTGTCTTATTTACTAGCAACAATATCATAATAATAATAAATGATAATTTAGGAGCTGATTTTTAAAATGGTATTAAAGTAAAATTTCAATTATTTGAAAGAGCTTTCGTTGTAAGAGAACAATTTCCATTATGCTTGAGTTATGCAGTAACTATTGATAAGAGTCAAGGTTTAAGTTTAAAAAATGCCATCATTGAAGCAGGGAACACCATTTTTAATGTTGGTCAAATTGATGTAGCCCTATCTCGTGTAACAGAGTTACGTAGTAGTGAAGCTGGGGGGTGATACCGACATTACAGGAATCTGTTTACCAACAGAGGGTTCGTATCCATGCTAAGTACCATTTGTCGATATGGGTGACCTGTTTTACCGACAGTTTGAGGATATGGTCGAGGTTTTGCAGGTGGCGCTGGTGGTGAATTCCGCCGCCATCTTACTGTCCGCCATTTTTAAAATTTATCCGCCATTTTGAATTGTGAATCCGTCATTTGAATCCGCCATTTTGAATCCGTCATCTGATGGCTGCTATCAGCCTTTTGAATCCGCCATCTGGTGGCTGCTATCCGTCATTTTGAATCAGATTTCCGCCATCTGGTGGCTGCTATCTGAAATCCGCCATTCTGAATCCGCCATTTTGAATTTGCTATCTGAAATCCGCCATCTGGTGACCGCTATCCACCATTTTGAATTGTGAATTCACCATTTTGTTAAAAAATGCACCTGTGATCTAACCATCAACTATAGTTGCTTAGATCACAGGTGCATTTTATTGTTCATAATCTGAAAAGGTTTATATATTCAAACTGCATGTATGACGAGTACATGCGAGAAGATACACCATCTGGTGAGGTTTTTGTCAACCTTAGGTTTAAGCCTGTTCAAGGTCATACGCAGTTTTCTTTGTTCTCCTGCGTAGTAGATGACGTCATCAGATAGGTTTGAACCTGTTCAAGGTCGCGTAACTGCGTAGTTTTCTTTGTTCTATTTCTAACTGCGTAGTAGATGACGTCATCAGACAGGTTTAGACTTGTTTTGTGAAAGGGGTGTGGGATATTTCCACGAACCAGATGACTCATTCTGTTCTAGAATTTTCTAACTGCACAGTAGATGACTCATTCTGTTCTAGAATTTTCTTACTGCGCAGTAGATGACGTCATCAAACTGGTTTCGAGGTAGAGGAGTGGGGGTAACTACGCAGTATTTTCTGCCTATATAAGCAGCTTGCTGAGAGCGTACTTCATAAAAACGAAGTACATATCTCATGATTAAACAGTATTCAGTGTTATATAAAATATAGTGAAGTTTAGTGTTGTGAAGTACGCGAGTATAGTCCAGTGTGCAAAAACTATTGTGTGCATAAACTGTAGTCCAGTGTACCAAAAACTATCGTGTAAATTCAGTGTGTGTATAAACTATTGTGAACATAACCTATAAACAGTGTATATAACCTACAAACAGTGTATATAACCTATAAAAGTGTACATAACCTATAAACAGTGTATATAACCTATAAACAGTGTGCATAACCTTCAATATTGTGTAAACAGACAGTAGTGAAGTGTGCGTCTTCCCAAGATGGCTCCACCTAACCTCATTGAGGCTCTCAAAAACTTGGTGGACACTATTGCTGTCTCATATGCTGATCTGTTAGAAGAGCAGCTCACTGATAATCATCGTCAAAGGTGTTTAAGGGTGTGCAATGAAACTATCCAGTACTTCAACACTATATTACTCGATCCTGGAACATCAATTCAAGTGAGACGAAGTGTTCAAGCACACATCAACCAACTCAACTGGTTTGCCGATCAGTTCTCCAGACTCGGTAACCTAGTTGTTGGTGGAGATCTCAACCAAGGAGTCAAATGGAAGGACTTGGAGAATGCTTTTGCTGGCAACATCCAGACTGGATGTGTTATCAATCAGCATCACAAAGATCCAGCAGCATTCCTCCAGGCCTCACGAGACACCATCATTAACAAGGTGCAGAGTGCGTTGAGAGATTTGGCAGGGTTGAAAGTGAATGTGGAATTCTTCTGCACATTCCGGAAACATCAACAAGATATTGAAGAGCGGAAATCTTTTATTACTAAATGCCGTGAGATTCTCCCTGCCACATCTCTTCAGGATTGGTTTAGTCAACATGTATACGACAAATTACTTCAAAGAATCGAAGATTTTGAACATGAGGGTTCCGGATGGAGTCTGCTTGGACCGAACAGCTTGATGGTGACTATGTCAAGATTCGCACCAACCCAAGTTGGAAACTCCACCTTCGTCAGATTACCGCAGGATATTATCAGGAAGCATGCGGTTACGAACATCCAGAACAATGATGAGTTCTGCTTCCTGTGGTGTGTCAACGCTGCCTTGCATCCACCAGTATTGGTTCCAGCTGACCCTTCAAGTTATCGTCACTTCAGCGTCAGATTAAATTATGAAGGTATTCAATTTCCAATTAAACTTAATGATGTACCAAAATTTGAAAAAATGAATGATCTTAGCATTAACGTATATGGTATAGATTCTGAATTCACGGGTAAAAAGTCTGAAAAAGTACGATTATTCCATTATATTTAAGTAACTTCGAGTCAGAAATACCTGCAATTCATTTATTGATGATTAAAAAAAGTGTAAATTATACCAATAATTTAGATAATATTGAGTCTGTCTGTCACTTTGCGTGGATACATAATCTTTCCGGACTAATTAAAAGTCAAATAACTCTAGGAAGACATAAATTGTACTTTTGTGATCGTTGTTTGAATCATTTCAAATTAGAAAAATGTTATTTAGAACACCGAGCAGATTGTTTTAAAACTAACAAAGTCCACATGGAATGTCCCAGTGAAAAAAATAAAATTTTGAAATTCAAAGATTTTAAGTCCAAAGATACTGTACCGTTTGTAGTTTACGCGGATCTTGAATGCACACTCGAACCCCCAGGAGATGATGAAAAGACAGTTCATAAACATGTTCCACACAGTATTGCTTACTATGTGCATTGCAGCTATGACAATACACTGTCTAGATTCCAATTAAACCGTTCTCCTGATTGCATCAACTGGTTCGTTAAACAATTAGAGTCATTAGCTCTAGACTTTGAAAAAATTCTAAAGAATCCTATTAAAATGAAACCATTAACGAAAGAGCAACAAGATAGACACAACCAGGCAACTGAGTGTCACATTTGTGAAAAACCAATCACTTCTACGACAGATAAAGTCTATGATCATTGTCACTTTACCGGTAACTATAGAAACGCAGCTCATAAATCATGTAACGTTAATTATCAAAAATCTACCATTATCCCAGTTGTCTTTCATAAATTATCCGGTTACGACTCACACTTCACACTGAGCAGCGGTAACATCAACAGGTTTCATTTTGATGGTACTGTGTTTGGTGTTGTTGTAAGTATTCACCAAGTCATCAAGTATATCAGTCCACTTGTAGCTGCCACGAGCTGTAAATTCTCGCCACATTTTATTCTTGAGTGTTCTATTGAAACGTTCACATATGGATGCTTTGAGATTGCTGAATGTTGAGTAAAGATTTATCTTTTGCTGCTTCATCAGATCTTTGAATTCTTTGTTGTAAAACTCTTTACCCTGATCAACATGGAGATTCTTAGGAACACGACCTTGCTGGAGTACAGACTTCATAGCACTAGTGACATCTACACCACCTTTTGATTTAATTGGAACTGCCCAGGCATATTTAGAAAATATATCTATGATTGTAAGCAGATACTTGTGTCCTTTATTGACTGTCGCATATGGAATCATCTCAACCAAGTCAGCTTGCCAAGTCTCGTCGAGACCTCGGATGTCAACATGACGACGTTTATAGTTCCTGCGAGCCGGTTTGTGAAGCTCATTAGCTATCACTGTCTTTTTGTCGTTCATTGAGTTTCTCAGTGAGATATTTGATATTATTTTGGTGAGAGGAAAGTACTGCTTTAACTTCCTCAATAGATGTCTGCAAATTTCCCACAGCAGCCTTCAGTATTACTATTTCAGAGTGTAAATGTGAAATAATCTCTTTCTGTTCACTGTCTATACTTTTATTCAGTTCAGACATCTGTCTCAGTACAAACTGCACTGTCGCCGCATCATGTTCATTTGAAGGATTACCGAGATTGCACAGCCTTTTATTCTCAATGTTATAGTTTCCATCAGAAGTTACATTGAAACCTCTACCAGCTGGCCCTCGTTGACCTAAGTTATTGTCCAGTGGACGTCCAAATATATCGATGCTCATGGTTGTGAACACTTTGACTGTCAATGTGTGAATGATTTAATTTTTTCAGAAGCTTTTAATATATAACTCCAGCATCCCTAAGCTCTTCAATAATTGACATGATTTCATTCGTGTGACTTGGATTTCCAGCAGCTTGAGATGCCATAAGTAGTCGCAAACGATCAACTAGTTCATTTGGATCATCCCAGTAAACATAGTCCATTGGTAATCTCTGTTTTCTTGCAATCATATATTTTGGTAACCCTTTAGCGAACTTGGTGATAAAATCAGCAATGTATTTATTGAACTTGATTGTTGTATCTTCATAAATAGTACGATTTGGGTCATAATTTTTCCTATGAGCGTTGGTATGTTGAATTATGTCCAAGTACTTTTTCTTATCATCTGGGGTGATGAGTGCATCCTCTGGTGATTTTCTAAATAATAATTCCAACAACCCAGGAGTTATTGGATAATTTTTTTCTTTGACAGTTATTGTATCATTTGCAAATGAAATAGGTGAATCACCTATATGCATTTCACCGCGTTTTCTGCGTACACCATATCTCATATCATTATCTTTATGTTTTTTACTTAAACGTTGTAGATAATTAGTGAGAAGAGGATTTCTACGAGCTGGAGTACTTGTTGATGGTGGTGGCTGAGTAATAGCAAGTGCTGTATTCTCAAATGAACTTTCATCATCTGTTATTAAACTGTTGTATACTTCTGGATCATCATATAAAGATTTTTCAACCTCTTGTTTTTCAACCTGTGGTTTTTCTTCTATTTTAATATTTTCCCCTTTCAACTTTGAAGATTCAACTATACTCTGTAGTGGTGTCACAATAGGCTTGAACATTTCCTCCATAGCTTTCTCAGCTGTATCTTTACCCAACTTCAACATCTTGTGCTTCCGTCGGATGGCATCACTGGCTTGAGATATCTGATGCAGAATATCTTTCTGCTTTGATATTTCTTCAGGCTTCATGTTGATACCTACCACTGTTCAATTCACGGTCTTTATCTATTACCACAAACCCATATTTATTCCAACATGCCGAGCATAAATCTCTGAATGAGTTGTACGACATGTCTGTATTGACATGATCATTATAAATATGCTTCAGATTCATTTAATCTTGACGGAATAGCACGAGAAAGTTTGCATTATCTCTAATCAGATGCTTCGGTATTCGTGTATAAGTTTGACAGAGATAAAAGCTGTCTACATCCTTGTGTCGACCCATGCAGAAAAAAGCCTTGATGTGATCTTGTTTTTCACAAGCAACATCATCAAATATCATTAGGGAGTTTGGTTTAGCATCTTCAGGCTTGATTACAGCTTCATGTTCACTGAATGTGAAGAATCCAATACCATCAATCTGTTTAAGCAGCGTCTCCAGGAACTGATACTTTGATTGGTTAAGAGACTTTGAGTAAAGATATATATTCTCAAACCTCAAACCGTTTGGATGTACAATAAGGGATAGTAGAGCGTTGGTCTTTCCACAGTTTGATGGTCCGCAAAACACTGCACGGATATTGTTGGGAAGTAAAGCACCGTGTCGTTTGAGTTTCGCACCTGTCCTTGAACAATTTGATCAAAATTGATAACTGGCAACTGAGCTCTTGGTTTGCTATCCATGACTGCTGATTGTATTCTGAGCTCAAGAGGTATATATACCGGCTTATATAGATAAGCGAGTCAGTCTTTGATGTGACATGTCTGAGAGCAGACGTGGTGAAGGTTTATTCAACAACATAATCAATAAGCTTCCACTTGAACTTCACATACCAGGATATCAGTATTGTGGTCCGGGAACAAAGTTAGCCAAAAGGTTAGCTCGAGGTGATCCAGGCATAAATCCTCTGGACGCTGCGTGTAAGGAACATGATATAGCTTACTCGAAAAATCGTGAAAATTTAGAAGCCCGTCACGAGGCTGATAAAATCCTTGCTGAGAAATCGTGGCAACGATTTCAAGCAAGAGACGCTGCTATTGGTGAAAAAGCTGCTGCTTGGAGTGTGAATAAAATCATGAAGTTGAAAAGACGTTTCGGTATGGGTCTTAAAAAAGAAAAACCTATTACAAAGCGTAAGACAATTAAAAGAAAAACAATGAAGCGTAAGACAGTCAAAAGAAAGACAACCAAGAAGAAGGATGTTCGTCTGAGACAGATTGTTGATGAAGCTAAAAAGTCCATGCAGCCTGGTGGAGATCCAGTTAAAACAGCTCTTGGAGGTGCCCGCAAAGCTGTCAAGAAAGTTGGTGGGAAGAAAAACGTTCGATTGCCTCGTATTTTACCAGTTCCATCAAAGATTGGTGGAGTACTTCCATTCTTGATTCCCCTGTTTGCAGAGTTATCAGCGGTTGGTGCTCTAACAGGTGGAGCTGCAGGTGTTGCAAAAGCTGTGAACGATGCCAGCGCAGCCAAAAATCAATTAGCTGAAAAGAAACGTCACAACTTGAAGATGGAGGAAATAGCTGTAGGTAGAGGATTATACCTCAAACCTTACCGCAGTGGTATGGGACTTTATCTGAAACAATACCCAGAAGGAGCTGGCTGCAAGAAGTCAAAAACCAGTAGAGCTACCACATCGAGCACTGACTAACATCGACTTATTAAAATATGTCAAGCTGCTTAAAATTCCAAATTTTCGTGGAGTTTTTATGAGAAATGATTTACCAAAATCTGGACCTAAGACAAACGAATCAGCAATAATAAATTTAGATGATAAACTTGGACTTGGAACTCACTGGGTTGCATACAAGAAGAATCATAATCAAGTAATTTACTTTGACAGTTTTGGTAATCTACAACCCCCACAAGACTTGATGAAATATCTCGATGTAGGTAGCGTAAAGTACAATCATAAAAGATATCAAGACTTTGATACAATCATATGTGGACATTTGTGCTTAAAATTCCTGGCTGGACAACTATAAATTGAAGTGAGTCGGGACAACAAGCGTCAGTCATGGCAGAGTCATTCACCTTGACACTATCCGGAAACTCCTCCATACTGGAGGCAAATTATTTTCCGCCGATTGAGCTATCACCAACAAAAATTATGTACTTGGACTCGTTAAGCTCTGACATTTAATTCAATACCAAATATTGATGTTGGTGCTAATAAATTTTATGTGTCATCAAAAAGATCCAAAAGAAGTACAATCAAGAGATTTCAAGAAATAACTATACCAACAGGGAGTTATGAAATTAATGATATTGAAACTTATATAAACAAGACATTACCTGAACTAAGTTTCACTTTAAAAGCAAACAACAATGAGTTGAGAAGTGAAATAAGATGTGATCAATATATAAATTTTGAGCCTGAAGATTCCATTGGATCATTACTTGGATTTACCAACCGCGTGCTTGAACCTAACACAGCACATAAATCTGATTTACCAGTCAAAATATTGAAAATCAATGCTCTGAGAGTCGAGTGCAATATAACTACTGGATCGTACATCAATGGTGAGAAGAATCACACAATCCATGAATTTTTCCCGAGGGTTCCAGCAGGATATAAGATAGTGGAAGTGCCAACAAACATCATTTACCTACCAGTCGCCGTACGAGCAATACACAACTTGAGGCTCCGCATTGTTGATCAGGACGGGAGAATAGCAAATTTCCGTGGCGAGACTATAACGATAAGACTGCATATAAAAAGTCTGTAATGGGTATCGTATATGAGACAAAGACTGGTAACGGGTATAAAAGGATTGCAGGATGTCCAAAGATTATCAGTCATCATCGAGCTCTGAAAGTGTTGACACGTCAAAACGCAGAGTTCCTAAAAAGTCTAGGACTAAAATTACGTGGAAAATTCACAAGATAAAAATAAATTTTTGTTGTCTAGCTTGTGTGATACCATGGCGGAAATCTTAGATATAAAAAAATCAATTATTTTCGATGAGTCTATTGCACACTATGAAGCTCATTCACACTTACCATATGCATCATCAACATTCAACAACAGTGATGAAATCAGGATTGCTGTTCAACATCAAGATCTGTGCTTGCTCCCAAGTAAGAGCACATTACATTTTTATGGAAGAATGAGGAAAGCTGATGGTACTGCTGTAAGTGCTACTACGAAGATGGTCAACATGGCTGTTCGTCATATGTTTGAAGAGATACGTTATGAACTCAATGGTGTAGAAATCGATAGATGTAAGAATGTTGGTATCACCAGTGTTATGAAAGGATACGCTTCTCTGAGTCCGGGACAACAAAATATTCTGGAAAATGCTGGTTGGATTGTTAATGAAGATGACAACAAGCTGACTGATAATAGCGGTTACTTTGATGTCTCAGTACCGCTGAGTTTCATTCTTGGATTTGCTGAAGATTATCAACGAATTATCGTGAATGCCAAGCATGAATTGATACTGATCAGATCAAATACTGATCAAAATGCTTATGTTGTTACCGTTGAGAATGAAAATGCTTCAATTACGATTCAAAAAATTGAGTGGATTGTACCATACATAACAATGTCTGACAAGCAAAAATTATGGTGCTGAATTACATAACCTCCGATCCAGCTATCCCAATCAGTTTCCGGACTTGGGAATTGTATGAGTATCCACTGCTACCAGCTACCAACAAGCATATTTGGGTAATCAAAACGACAAATCAGCTTGAGAAACCTCGTTTTGTTATCCTTGGATTCCAAACAGCAAGAAAGAATCAATCGAATCAAAACGCAAGCGAGTTTGATCACTGTAGCATAAGAGACATTAAGCTGTTCTTGAACTCTCAGAGTTATCCATATGGAAATTTGAACCTCAACATTGTGCATAATCAGTATGCCTTGATGTATGATATGTACACAAATTTTCAAAGTGCTTACTATGGGAAAGAAGCTGAACCGCTATTGGCTAAGAAAAAATTTCTAAGTACAGCACCTCTGTATATAATTAACTGTTCCAAGCAGAACGAGTCAATCAAGTCTGGACCTGTGGATATACGCCTGGAATTTGAATCATCAGCACAGTTTCCAAATCAAACTGCTGCTTACTGCTTGATAATTCACGACCGAATAATTGAGTACAATCCCATCAGCAGCACTGTGAGAAAACTTACTTAATGGTGCAGTTTGACCCCAAGCCCACCATACATTACATGTATGTATGGGACTTTGCATCCAGACAAGCGAGGAAAGGACCATGGGAACAAGCAGCAAGAGACGGAGAACGATTTCGCCGACGAATACAACAAATCAATAACATTATTGATCCTATACTAATCAATAAACTTAATGTAATTAAAAATAGTAAATAAATAACAATGTTTTTGTAATTTAATGTTTTTTAATTACAAACCTTACTAGAATAAGTATAAAAAATTATTTAGTATAAAAGTTAAGTATCAAACAATTATTTAGAATAAAAGTTAAGTGCACATATCAAAACACAATTCTCTCACAATTTCTGTAATTGTTTTCCCAGAGTGATTAATAAGCTTGAATTTATTATAATTGGCCCCAATGTAGTGTCGATTTAAAGTATTGCATAAGATTAAAAATTTCATTTTAAATATCATATCAGGATTGTTGAGATATTTCTGGTTGGTGGTAGCAGGGAAGAACGTTGAAAAGTGGTTTTCCAGATCGATTTCAACGTTGAGTCCATGATCTGTCATAACCGTTCTAATCCCAGTTAGCTTGTAAGTTTTTCCCACCTCAAGTTCACACATCCTCTTGAACATCAACGGGCTTGGAGTTTTATCTTCAACTTTGACACGCTTGAAAGTTGTTGATCTCTCAATTTCATGCATTGTATCGGTAACAGGATGTTTACGGTACGGTGCCATGATTGAGATTTCTTCAGCAGATTTCAAGTAGCAGATTCCAGCACGAGGTATCAGATTTCAACAGCTGGTAGCAGGCTTCAGAAAACAGTTTCAGAACAGCAGATTTCAAAAGCTTGATATTTTCTAACACACAACACTATGGTACTTCACTCGTACTTCACTTCGATGAAGTATGCTCGCGTCGCGCTGCTTTTATAGCACGGTAATGACGTCATCTACTGCGCAGTTGGAAAAATTCTAGAATAGTATGACTCATAATCTAAAAATAGAAACTGCGCAGTTATGATAGATGACGCACAAGAAGTTTAACATAACCTGAAATCATAAGTTAAATGGCGGGAAAGCATAAACATAACCTAACAATCATAAACATAACCTAAAAATTGAGATGATATCATCAACTACGCAGTTGAAAATTATACAACCTTGAACAGGCTCAGAACTGTTGGATAGTGTCATATACTACGTGGTTCAAAAATCTACTGTGTACTTTGAATAACCAATCAAATTATCAATTAACCAAGAAGAAATAATTGACCAATAAGATTATCGAGTGGTGGGGGGTAAAATCCAGAGATCGGGTTATAAAAAGGTTGAATTGATTGTAAGAGTCATCATTCAGTCACTCTTCGTTGTCAAGAGCAGAGAAATGGAGATCATTCTGAACGTTCAAGGATTCAGAGGAGCTGATAATCGCTTCATTGTTAAGGAGTTGGCCTCAATAACAATTCAACATGATATTGTTAATATTGAAGAGTTGTCATACACACTATTTCAACCGCCATATCACTGGAAAGTGCTACCAGCCAACTATCAACGTCTGAATACCTGGCTGATTCGAAATTATCATGGAATCGGTTGGAACGCTGGAACAACTTCATATTACAAGCTCAAAGAAGTTCTTAATTATTTAACTTGTAATAAAAAAATTATTTATGTCAAAGGTATCGAGAAAAAGTTATGGGTTCAAAATTTAATTGATTGTAATAATAAAATTGTAATCGATCTCGATAATTTCAAATGTCCCTCTCTAAAAAGTATGAAAATTTGTAACAATCATTTTTGTAATTATCATGATCGTTTATCTGATTTATGTGCATTGGAAAATGTAAAAAATTTAAAAGATTGGTTTGTAAGCACTCAATAAATCTAAAATAAATGAATTATAATTGTTATTATTATTTCATCCTAACACATTTAATTCAGAATAGAATTAATTATTGTTAGTTATTAAATTCAAATAATTTTCCAACTCTACTACTGATATTAATACTTATCAACAGATGGCGTAATGGTTTTTGATTTTTTAATTATGATAATCAATAATCAGTTTTTGTTTTCTAAAATTTTATAATTAATATTTGTTTAAATTAAAAGCCATGCATTATTTTATATAACCATTTAAAAATAAAAACTGAGTATTGATTTTCAAAATATATAGAAGATTTTTGGATTTGACGATACAGAGCACATCAACCCCATATTAGTTTATCAAATAATACATAACTTTTAATTTAAATAAATATTAATAATATTAATAACAAAATATTATAAACTAATAATAATTATTTATCTTTTATTTAAATTAAAAGTCATGTATTATTCTATATATGTATATATAACTAGAAAATTTTTTTAATATTTATGATTTGACAGCTTTCACGCTCTAAGAATAAACTGATAGTAGATGGCTCTAGTACAAGAAGCGCGAAATTCAAACTATCATTATGATAAGTAACTTAAAATTATGATTAAGTATAACTTATTGAATTTGAATTATAAATATTAATCTTAAATTAAAAATGTGAGGAATTATAAATAAAAATAATGAATTATTTATATTGAAATCCAATATTTTATTGATTAAATAATTCCACTGGTCATTTTTACATCAAGACTAGAAATAATAAATTCAAATTTATTATATTTTCCACCATGGAAACGTAGAAACAGGTAGTTTGAATCTATTAATTCATTCAAACTCTTCAGGAAGTTATCATCTTTTAAATGTTGAATAGTTCTAGATGGTAGATAAATGTTAAATTCATCGTTTAGATTGGCAACAATCCTAGTCCCATACTGAGTTGTAATAGCTTTGATACCATTAATCTTATATTCTCGATTAAACTCCAAATGAATCATTTTTTTAACAGGAAGAATCCGAGTAAGACAATTAACCTCATTTATCTTGGTAAAATCCATGATTGATAGCTGTAAAAATTTTTTAATTAATTAAATGATTCTTCATTCAATTCATATTTTAATTAGACAGTAAATGAATACTTACAATTAGTAATACTGATAGGCAGAAGATGTATATCACCAATACTTCACTACTGTCTGTCGACAACTGGTACTTCACTGGAGACGTGTACTTCGTTTTTTATGAAGTACGCTCTCAGCGAGCTGCTTATATAGGCAGAAAATACTGCGTAGTTACCCCCACTCCTCTACCTCGAAACCGGTTTGATGACGTCATCTACTGCGCAGTAAGAAAATTCTAGAACAGAATGAGTCATCTACTGTGCAGTTAGAAAATTCTAGAACAGAATGAGTCATCTGGTTCGTGGAAATTTCCCCCACCCCTTTCACAAAACAAGTCTAAACCTGTCTGATGACGTCATCTACTACACAGTTAGAAATAGAACAAAGAAAACTACGCAGTTACGCGACCTTGAACAGGTTCAAACCTATCTGATGACGTCATCTACTACGCAGGAGAACAAAGAAAACTGCGTATGACCTTGAACAGGCTTAAACCTAAGGTTGACAAAAACCTCACCAGATGGTGTATCTTCTCGCATGTACTCGTCATACATGCAGTTTGAATATATAAACCTTTTCAGATTATGAACAATAAAATGCACCTGTGATCTAAGCAACTATAGTTGATGGTTAGATCACAGGTGCATTTTTTAACAAAATGGTGAATTCACAATTCAAAATGGTGGATAGCGGTCACCAGATGGCGGATTTCAGATAGCAAATTCAAAATGGCGGATTCAGAATGGCGGATTTCAGATAGCAGCCACCAGATGGCGGATTCAAAAGGCTGATAGCAGCCATCAGATGACGGATTCAAAATGGCGGATTCAAATGACGGATTCACAATTCAAAATGGCGGATAAATTTTAAAAATGGCGGACAGTAAGATGGCGGCGGAATTCACCACCAGCGCCACCTGCAAAACCTCGACCATATCCTCAAACTGTCGGTAAAACAGGTCACCCATATCGACAAATGGTACTTAGCATGGACACGAACCCTCTGTGGTAAACAGATTCCTGTGATGTCGGTATCACCCCCCCAGCTTCACTACTTTACGTGGACTACATTTAATCAATTTTGATCCTCATTCCGTTAAAGCAAGCTCTTCAGCAATTAAAGAATATAATCCTTTAAGAAAAATTTATAGGTCTGATTTACCTACCATACCAATTCCTGATACACGTTGGCAAAAAGTATGGGATATGATTTGGGCAGTTGAAGAACATTCTATTCAAATTGAACTCAAAAATGCGAAAAAAGCTTCTCTTAGTTTATTAGATTGTCGAGGTATCGAAAACTGTGATAACGTTTCCGATGGTCTTAATTCAATTATTCAATGTATGTTTAATAATACAATAATTAGGACATTATTAATCAATCATGGCCTAAAGTATCAATCTGTCAACAATAAACTTAGTAATTTATTTAGCAAATATAATAATCGCGAATTACTTCTAAAGTCCAGTGACATTAAAGAGTCATTAATAGAGCAGCCTTATTCTATGACAAATAACGATGCTGTATCAGTATTTCTTAAAATTTGTAATGATAATTGTGATATTAGAAATTTAGTACAATTTAAATTAGAAATTAATGATCGATGCAAAACATGCAATTATTCTAATTCGTACAGTATACTAGAAAATGTATTACATGTTTCAATATATGATGAGAAAAAAACATTTGAACTACAAGAATTAATTGATTCATCATTTGGATATTGGTTTACTAATTTCAAATTTTGTGAAAATTGTATAGAAGTCAAAGAAACGCTAACAAAAATTTCATTAAATTCCTTGCAACAGATATTAGTTGTGAAGTTACATGTGTCCATCAAAAGAAACAATAAATTAATAAATAGGAAAAAAGGGTTTATAAAAGCGGTACCCAAAGCAAAAATATCAATATGTAATACAAACTATGCTATTGTAAGTGCTATATTTAACTCTTCAAAAGATGGTAATTCTGAAAATCATCATGTTGCGATTATTAAACATAATTTATCATGTATCCAAATAGATGATGAGACTGTACAATCAGTAAGATGGCCTGAGTAGTTAAACAGGGGGGTACATGCCCAATCGGTAAAACAGATTTATGGGTTCGTGTCACACACTTAGCTGGGGTCTACATTACCGACTGTTCGTTCGTGACGAGTATCATCTGTGGATATGGGCGACCTGTTTTTACCGACAGTAGGTGTTACCGGCGGTAGATATGTATGTCATTTTGAGGTTATGGGTGAGGTTTTTATCGAGGTTATAGGTGGCGCTAGTGGGGAATTCTGCCGCCATCTTACTATCCGCCATTTTTTAAATCTTACTATCCGCCATTTTGAATCCGCCATTTGGTGGCTGCTATCCGCCATTTTGAATTTGAGTTCAACATTTTGAGGTTGAAAAGCATCCTCAACTATTAACCTGCCTTCGGCTCAGCCATAACAGATCAATAGTTCAGGATTACGCATTTGTAGTATGGTATATCCATGTTCTATATATGTAAAATGAAGTTATGTCAACTACTTGCGAGAAGGATTTCACGCAACGCCATCTGGTGACAGCGTGCATTACTTCTAACCGCGCAGTAGATGACTCATTCTGTTCTAGAATTTTTGAGTCTGCTATCTGATTTCCGCCATCTGGTGGCTGCTATCTGAGTCTGAAATCCGCCATTTTGAGTCTGCTCTCTGAAATCTGCTATCTGAAATTTACCATCTGGTGGTTGCTATCTGACTCCGCCATTTTGAGTCTGATTTCCGCCATTTCAAATTTTGATTCTGATTTCCTGCATTTTTGTTAAAAAATGCACCTGTGATCTCAGCATCAATAATAGTTGCTTAGATCACAGGTGCATTTCATTGTTTATATTCTGAAAAGATTAATATATTCAAACTGTACGTATGAGGAGTACATGCGAGAAGATACGCCATCTGTCGAGATTTCTATCTACTTCTAAACAGGTCTGAACCTGTTCAAGGTCACGGTAACTGTGTAGTTCTCTTTGCTTTATTCCTAACTGCGTAGTAGATAACGTCATCATACAGGTCTGAGCCTGTTCAAGGTTGCGTAACTGCACAGTTTTCTTTGTTCTATTTCTAACTGCGTAGCAGATGACGTCATCAAACCGTTTTTGAGGTAAAGGAGTGAGGGGTAACTGCGTAGTATCCTCTGGCTATAAAAGCAGCGCGCTCAAGCCGTACTTCACAAAAACGAAGTACACGTCTCCAGTAAAGTACTCGCTGGTGGTGACTACAAGTTAAAGTACAAGTTCTTGGTGATATACATCTTCTACCTATCAGTATTACTAATCGTAAGTATTCATTTACTGTCTAATCAAAATATGTATTGAATGAAGAATCATGTAATCAACCATTACAATTAATTAAAAAATTTTTACAGCAATCAATCATGGATGTAACCAAGATAAATGATCTTAATTGTCTTACTGGGATTCTTCCTGTTAAGAAAATGAACGAGTTGGAGTTTAATCGAGAATATAAGATTAACGGTATCAAAGCTATTACAACTGAGTATGGAACTAGGATTGTTGCTAATATAAACGATGAATTTAACATTTATCTACCATCAAGAACTACTCAACATCTAAAAGATGATAACTTCATGAAGAGTTTGAATGAATTAATAGATTCAAACTATCTGTTTCTGCGTTATCATGGTGGAAAATATAATAAATTTGAATTTATTAATTCTAGTCTTGATGTAAAAATGACCAGTGGAATTATTTAATCAATAAAATATTGGATGTCAATATAAATAATTCATTGTTTTTATTTATAATTCCTCACATTTTTAATTTAAGATTAATATTTATAATTCAAATTCAATAAGTTATACTTAATCATAATGTTTTAAGTTACTTATCATAATGATAGTTTGAATTTCGCGCTTCTTGTACTAGAGCCATCTACTATCAGTTTATTCTTAGAGCGTGAAAGCTGTCAATTCATAAATATTAAAAAAATTTTCTAGTTATATATACATATATAGAATAATACATGACTTTTAATTTAAATAAAAGATAAATAATTATTATTAGTTTATAATATTTTGTTATTAATATTATTAATATTTATTTAAATTAAAAGTTATGTATTATTTGATAAACTTATATGGGGTTGATGTGCTCTGTATCGTCAAATCCAAAAATCTTCTAGCGATATATTTTGAAAATCAATACTCAGTTTTTATTTTTAAATGGTTATATAAAATAATGCATGACTTTTAATTTAAACAAATATTAATTATAAAATTTTAGAAAACAAAAACTGATTATTGATTATCATAATTAAAAAATCAAAACCATTACGCCATCTGTTGATAAGTATTAATATCAGTAGTAGTGTTGGAAAATTATTTGAATTTAATAACTAACAATAATTAATTCTATTCTGAATTAAATGTGTTAGGATGAAATAATAATAACAATTGTAATTCATTTATTTTAGATTTATTGAGTGCTTACAAACCAATCTTTTAAATTTTTACATTTTCCAAGGCACATAAATCAGATAAACGATCATGATAATTACAAAAATGATTGTTACAAATTTTCATACTTTTTAGAGAGGGACATTTGAAATTATCGAGATCGATTACAATTTTATTATTACAATCAATTAAATTTTGAACCCATAACTTTTTCTCGATACCTTTGACATAAATAATTTTTTTATTACAAGTTAAATAATTGAGAACTTCTTTGAGCTTGTAATATGAAGTTGTTCCAGCATTCCAACCGATTCCATGATAATTTCGGATCAGCCAGGTATTCAGACGTTGATAGTTGACTGGTAACACCTTCCAGTGATATGGCGGTTGAAATAGTGTGTATGACAACTCTTCAATATTAACAATATCATGTTGAATTGTTATTGAGGCCAACTCCTTAACAATGAAGCGATTATCAGCTCCTCTGAATCCTTGAACGTCTAGAATGATCTCCATTTTTACTGCTCTTGACAACGAAGAGTGACTGAATGATGACTCTTACAATCAATTCAACCTTTTTATAACCCGATCTCTGGATTTTACCCCCACCACTCGATAATCTTATTGGTTAATTAATAATTTGATTGGTTATTCAAACTACGTCGTAGAGTTTTAAACTGCGCAGTAGATGACGTCATTACCTTGCTATAAAAGCAGCGCGCCGCGAGCATACTTCATCGAAGTGAAGTACGAGTGAAGTACCATAGTGTTGTGTGTTAGAAAATATCAAGCTTTTGAAATCTGCTGTTCTGAAACTGTTTTCTGAAGCCTGCTACCAGCTGTTGAAATCTGCTACCTCGTGCTGGAATCTGCTACTTGAAATCTGCTGAAGAAATCTCAATCATGGCACCGTACCGTAAACATCCTGTTACCGATACAATGCATGAAATTGAGAGATCAACAACTTTCAAGCGTGTCAAAGTTGAAGATAAAACTCCAAGCCCGTTGATGTTCAAGAGGATGTGTGAACTTGAGGTGGGAAAAACTTACAAGCTAACTGGGATTAGAACGGTTATGACAGATCATGGACTCAACGTTGAAATCGATCTGGAAAACCACTTTTCAACGTTCTTCCCTGCTACCACCAACCAGAAATATCTCAACAATCCTGATATGATATTTAAAATGAAATTTTTAATCTTATGCAATACTTTAAATCGACACTACATTGGGGCCAATTATAATAAATTCAAGCTTATTAATCACTCTGGGAAAACAATTACAGAAATTGTGAGAGAATTGTGTTTTGATATGTGCACTTAACTTTTATTCTAAATAATTGTTTTATACTTAACTTTTATACTAAATAATTTTTATACTTATTCTAGTAAGGTTTGTAATTAAAAACATTAAATTACAAAAACATTGTTATTTATTTACTATTTTTAATTACATTAAGTTTATTTACTATTTTTAATTACATTAAGTTTATTGATTAGTATAGGATCAATAATGTTATTGATTTGTTGTATTCGTCGACGAAATCGTTCTCCGTCTCTTGCTGCTTGTTCCCATGGTCCTTTCCTCGCTTGTCTGGATGCAAAGTCCCATACATACATGTAATGTATGGTGGGTTTCGGATCAAACTGTACCATTAAGTAAGTTTTCTTACAGTGCTGCTGATGGGATTGTACTCAATTATTCGGTCGTGAATTATCAAGCAGTAAGCAGCAGTTTGATTTCGAAACTGTGCTGACGATTCAAACTCCAGACGTATATCCACAGGTCCAGACTTGATTGACTCGTTCTGCTTGGAACAGTCAATTATATACAGAGGTGCTGTACTTAGAAATTTTTTCTTAGCCAATAGCGGTTCAGACAAACAAAAATTGTTTAGTTCTATGAATCAGAATTATTTCGGTTCAGACAGCGTTGAATATAACTGCTTAAATTTTGTCCCTATTATAATTTTTTATTCAGATATCTCTGCATAGGAACACTTTTTAACAATAATACTAATTATAATACTAAAAGTAATAATATCGGTAATAATAAATTGATGTTAAAAATGACAGCAATAATAATATTTATCATTATCATTATTATTACTAAAATAATTGTTTGTTATTTTCATTGAATTAATGTGTATTGCAGTATTAAATCTAAATTAAAATTTTTTCTTATTAAGAAAATGTCAAAATTCTCTTTGTATATATAAGAAATGTATAATTTTCATCGATAATTTAAGTTATCGATTTAAACCGGAGGCTTTTTCGCGGATTAGTCAGTTAAAATTTTTTAATACCACCAGCTAATATGAGAAAAGAAAACTTTAATTTTTTTTATCATAATTTGAGCTGTAAAATCAAAGAACGAACGACTTTTCATATGATTATAGCTTTGCCTGAAAAAATTCATTTATTTATGAATTTTTAATATTGCGCGGGAAAAGTTTACGTTTGAAATTAAAAATGTAAAAGTATCTTATGAAACAAAAAATTTTATAGAACAAATTATCATACAACCTTCCATGTTTATGTTTGAAACATATTTTTTTAATTAAATTTTATTTGATAACCAGTTTAAACACACAAACATTGTATGAGTTATACTTTCTTCGGATAAACCAGATGTTCAGTGTCTGGGGAATTCTCATTAAAAAGTGTGAACATTCTGTGATCTTATGGTTATTGCCTGTAGGTGGCACTGTCATCCAATTGAGCGGGTTTCAAATAATCTTAATCTCTTGATAATACGAAACATGACTATGCATTTGATATATTGCGTCATTTACTAACAACAATATCATAATAACAATAAATAATATTGGTAACCATAATAAAAATAACAATAACAGTAATTATAATACTGAAAGTATTAATATCGGTAATAATAAATTGATGTTAAAAATGAAAGCAATAATAATGTTTATCATTATCATTATTATTACTAAAATGATTGTTGTTATTAATAAATCCGAATAAAAACAGTTTCACTGTAAAAAATTGCGCCAAGTCCACGTTCATAAAACTCATCTCAATAACATCTGCACTTTGCAAAAAAATAAGACTCGTTACAATAATTTTCATTCTATACAAAAAAAAGTTAAATAGAAAAAAATACCAAGAAACCGTCATAATGTTGAAAAAATTGAAAAAAATTTGTTGAAAATTTTAAAATTAAGAAAAAATTTTTTTACAGTGAAACTGTTTTTGTTCGGATACCATGTACCCCATTCTTTTTGTTACAACAAAAAACATTTTTTCTTATTTACACTATTATTATTAATTTATATTTATTAAAATTTTTTACACTATTTTTATTTTTAATTTATTTTCTATTTTTTAGTTTGGTTTTCTATAAAAAGCATGTTTTTTAATTTTTTAAACTATCATTTTTTTAAATTATCATTCATTTCCAATTAATTTAAGTACAAAGATATTTTATTAATATTTGTCAACGACCATATCATGCTGAGTCAAAACACCAGTTCTCGTCCGATCACTGAAGTTAAGCAGCATTGAGCGTAGTTAGTACTTGGATGGGTGACCGCTTGGGAACACCACGTGTTGTTGGCACACATTTTTTTGTCATTAGAAAACAAAATCCGAACAAAACAGTTCCACTATAAAAAATTGTGCCAAGTTCACGTTTATAAGACGATTAAAAAAATAAAATTCTTTTTGTTTTTCAATTCTAAAAAGTAGTCAATTAAATATTTTACTTTTTAATGATAATAATTTTTTTTTTAATTAATATTTTTTCAAAAATAATAATAATTTTATGAATTAAAATATTTGAACCAAAATATAAATATTGTAGTATCTATTATCCGAACAAAAACAGTTTCACTGTAAAAAAATTGCGCCAAGTCCACGTTCATAAAACTCATCTCAATAACGTTTGCACTTTACAAAAAAAAATAAGACACAATATAATAATTGTCATTCTCTACAAAAAAAAGTGAATTACAAAAAAATACCAAGAAACTGTCATAATGTTAAAAAAATTGAAAGAAAATTTGTTGAAAATTTTAAAATTAAAAAAAAATTTTTTTATCGTACTTGGCGCGCGTCATTGAGTACCCCAAATTTTTTCGGAAGAATTTCAACCCGAGAAAAAACGATTTTGCTCGAATTTATGTAATTATGTATAGTTATACATATTCGGGCTGATCAGCTCTAATTACATAATATATGATTTCATACATTCTTATACTTATAAATTTACATTAGTCAAGCATACTCAACTCATTAAAAGCTCTGCTTACTCGATTAATTATCAGTTTCAGTGAAAAAATCCGTTTTAAAATTTTTTAAAAAATTTTTAGTGGACATAACTATCAATATGGTGGTGTGGTGAAATCATCTGAAATTATATAAAATTTTTGGATTCAATTTTTTTCAGCTCTGTCATTAAGCTTCAATGAAGAAACTTGATATTGCTTAGTTTAATTGTAATTAACACATTTTGATTGGCAATCACACCGCATTTTCTCAATTTAGTCGGCCATATGTTTTCTTTTCTAGAGCACTCAATTGTATCTACTTTGAAGTAGTTTTCATAACCAAACACGAGAGGGCGTTTTAGTAAAATCATAAATGATGTCTGGAAGATTAGAAAATTTCAAATAACATATGTATGACATGTCGATTTTACCTAAATTTTGTAAAACTTATTATTAAATAATAATAGTTGATTAATTAAATTCATGCATTTTATAGGTTGACTTAATTATAAATTTTTAATCATTCAAAGGATGTTTATTCATCCTGAAAAAATTTGGGGTACTCAATGACGCGCGCCAAGTACGATAAAAAAATTCTTTTTTAATTTTTAAATTTTCAACAAATTTTCTTTCAATTTTTTTAACATTATGACAGTTTCTTGGTATTTTTTTGTATTTCACTTTTTTTTGTAGAGAATGACAATTATTATATTGAGTCTTATTTGTTTTTGTAAAGTGCAAACGTTATTGAGATGAGTTTTATGAACGTGGACTTGGCGCAATTTTTTTACAGTGAAACTGTTTTTGTTCGGATATATTTTTCAAGTTACATTGAGAACATTACATTTTATAAAGAAAATCCATGCATAGGTTCTTAATAGTTTATTATTAAAATAATTTAAACCAATTTTTGTACGATCAATGTTTTGCATTCCTAACACAAAAAAAAATTTTTTTTCATCTAATCAGGTTCCCAAATGATCTGGTAAAAATGATATATAACTTTTGGTTCCAGTTGAAAAGAATACTATTTTCTTTTATAAATCATTTGCATTAACAAATATCTCACAACCTTGTTTATCGATCACTTCATAAATATGATTCAACCGAGCTGTACAGAATTCCGCAGGGGCTACTACAAGCTCACGGCCGTATAAATAGCAGGTATTATCAACAACAACAAAATCGTGAATTTGGAGTATTTTTTCAAATTTTAACTGAATCACTGTGTCATCCGTTTTTGTTGGGCGTGTGTACTTAACACTACGGAGAATCATTTTTTTAAGAATGCAGCGGCTATAAATTTTGCAGGAGTGTATTTGTGGAATGTCTAAGTTACGAATTAGGTCATTAATTCTTGCATTTGGTTCGTTTGCTCTGCCAGTCAGCATTGCATCATTATTTGTACGTAGAAAATTAGTTAAGTTTAGGGGAAGAAATAGTTTTTTACAATAATCACGACAAATCACTGAACTAGTACCGTTATCAATGTTACGCCGAATATGATTTTTTTTTAGACTTGAGGTAACTATTTGATGAGAAACGCCATGAGCAACGTTAATTTCACGTTTTTAATAAAATATTTCATTTTCAAAAATAAATGTATTATTGGAACAGAGTGGCCCACTTAGTCGTACTGATTGACCGATATGAAGTAAAGAATGCAGATTAAAGGTCATCACAGATTTTCCATAAAATTGTTGACATTCACCAACAAATTGTAACAAATCTAATTCGCACTCTAATATATTTTTTTCAGTTATATTACCAGATAACCGTTTAAATATGCTTGATACGAATAAACAATATGAATCAAAACATTCTTCTTTTAAAATTCCAACTAATCAAGGTAAACTGTCAAATAATAGCCATGATTCCCACTTAGATGCTTTCCATTTTGCCATAGTTTTGATAGGCCCAGTTAATCGATGAATTTCATGTAGTCGTTTTATACAAAGAAACCTTTTATTGATTTCTTTACGATCAGTTGACGTCAAGTAATATGAAGTATTTGGAGTAGTCCATATAGACCATAACTGTCGCGTAACACCCAATAAAACACCATGCATATAGTCTACAGGGAAACTCCATACACAATCAATATTTTTTAATCGCAAAAATTCAGAACTTCCTTTTACACTGTTATGTCCACCCCAAAATTTTTTTTCTTTCTTTAAATTTAAATCACCCGCACAGATGGAAGACTTCTCCATGCGCGAAAGCCACAATAAAATATAAGCTACGCGACTGCTGGTTGACTAGCGGGGACTTCTGCAATCTCAGCACCGCGAGTATTTAAAAAGGCGATCTTCAATCAACAGCCAACGCCTTGTCTTTGAGCGATTAATTCGACTTCCGCGTTTAATTGACGGACCCGTGCCTTGTAAAAGTCACTCATCTTAATTTGCACTGCACTTAAGACGAGTTCAGATTCGGTTCAACCAGCAGGCCACGTATTAATTATTAGTTTTAAAAATCTAGAGAACCGGAATCTCAAAGTTCTAATTTGCCCTGCACTTAGGCGAGAATCCGGGCATTAAGTTTAAATAAAACATCTCAAAAAGCTAAATTTGCGCACTTTACCCTACGGGGGACTGGAGGACGTTAGCTCAAATAAATAAAATTCATTAATATAATTTCGATTAAATAAAATTTGTGAAAGTGTAAAAGTATAGGTGTTTATTAAAATAAATCTTAAAAAGAAGTGAAATTCCATTCAACAAGTCATTTCATAAAATAAGAAGCCCGTAATATAAGCAGCCCAAATCCATCCTACTCCATCCGCTGCGAGAACCAATCAAAGGGCCCAATCAAGGAACAGGCGCTAACAGCTGCCCTTAAACTACGGATCTGATCATCAATAAAGTTCCTGTAACAGTAAGTACATCTACTCTCATAAAAATCCGTCGGTCTCAAACGAAGGCGTGGTAAGTTCGTATCTCGAAAACGTCCCACATAAATAATTAAAACAACGGAATTAAAACCTCCGTTGCGTATTCTTTAAACTGTTAGTCCAAACCTCCACCGTTTACGCTACCGCTCTAAAAAAAAAACGCCCTTGGACATAACATAAAGAACACTGGTGGCAGCGGTGGGATATTCGAATACGAAATTATTTAACTTTTGTTTGAGAAAAACTTATAATCTCTGAATATTTTCTTTTCTATTTTTATTTTCTATTTAAATTCCACTGTCCAAATAAATTCAAGTCTAATTGTGTTCAATTTTGAAATTTTAAAACTTTTCAAAAAACCTTTTTTTCTTTTTCATCATTTTCGTCTTATTCTCAAAATTTTAAATTTTTCTTTAAACTTTATATAAACCAATAACTCCCGAAATTTTATAAAATTTGCTTTTTCTTCATATTTCTATTTTTATTCAAAGGAGTTATTGAATATTTAACTATATCATAGATATTATTTTCATCAAGTAGTCTAAAATTACAATAAAGAATTCGCTTACGTTTCTTTATTCGAGGTGCGGCTTGTCTTGTACGGACTTGCACCAACATTCTTGGTCAGCAGAAATTATTTAAATTTAGAAATATTTTCTTTTCGCTGATTTTGCAAATAAAAATAGTCGAAAAAAAAAAAATTTACAAAAAAAAGGGGGGAATTTTTTTTTTAAGACTCCAACAACTTTCGTTCGTTATTCATTTTATCTAAATCAAATAAATTAAAATTCTCTTAGAACGAAATTCGAGTCTTACAAAATTTTCTCTTATATTTCGACATATTTTAAATTTCAAAAATTTATATTTTGCAAAAATTTCCTTTGTCCGGAATTCTTTTTCAAAAGGTTATAGAAATCAAGTAATATCGTTTTGCAATCGTTTTTTTTTTTTTTTTTTGAACTAATATACTGTTCTTTAGACAATAAAATATCGCAAAAAGAATTCTCTGACGCGTCTATACCGGAGTTAGTTAACACCAAACAGAATTTGCAATCTCAACTCCTGTCAGCAAAATTTATTTTTACTCGGTATCGAAGAAAAAAAAAAAATTTTTTTTGCTAACTTAACAATATCAACATTAAATTTTAATTATTTCGAAATTTTGAAAAATTTTTTTTATCCCTTACATTTACACTACATTTTAAGAGAAGTGTGCTGTGAATCTAGCACCTCCTCTGACAAAACTCTCACAGAAGTTTCCTAGTACTAGAAAGGTGCTTTAATTAGCACTTTCTTTTGCGAAAGAAGCTCTCACAACTCTTGGGAAGTGTGCTGTGAATTTAGCACCTTCTCTTGACCACACACTCACAAGGGTATAAAACAAAATTTAATATTTGTATAATTGTAATACTAACTCACATTAAATATAAGAAAACTATAATCCCTTATCATCGATCGACCGAATCATAATTTCGCGATTCATAAATCTTTCAAACAAACTTACTACTTTGGGTTAAAACCGATAAAAATTTTTTCCGGAATTCGAGAAAAGTTGATGAGAAAGAGTAGACGGTCTGGCTATCGATACCATCTGAAAAAGATACATTCCGATTTCATTAACGGCAGAATATACCACCGTCCTCTCATCGAAACTAAATATTGGGAAGAAGATACGAAACCCGCAAATAAGGTAGTCGACAATCAGGTTAGCGGTCCGAAGATCCTAGAAAACTTTAAGGCAATCCCGGAAACTTACGAAAAAATACAAAAATTTAGACAAATCCAAAACCCCATCAAAGTTAATCTAAACCCGTCTACACGACATCTAAATCCCCATTGCAAATAGATTTATCCGAAAATCTAAACCTTATCCTCTCTACCTTTAATACCTTTCCGAATTACACATATTAATTCCATTTAAACTCTTGCGTGACTTTCTTAAACTATTCTCCGCTAATTAAGCAAAAATAAAGTCGAACCTTGAATAGTCAGTCGAACACGTGACCTATTTTTTTTTTTAAATCGGTTAAAATTTTTGTTGATTGATTAAAGGCATTTAAATTGTCTCTTATTTCAACCGTAAATTCACCTATCAACTCTTCCTTGCGTACACTACCGTACTCGTCACTCGGTAACCATACTCCACGATAACTAATCTTTCTTTCGTGTTATTGTACTCTACAGCTGTTGACCTACTTACCTAGTAACCGAATAAAAATACATCGCGATTTAAATTAAATAAAGTCGAAATTTTCCTTTTTTTTTTCTCTCGAACAAAAACCTCCCTTGTAACCCTTCCTTAAATATATCTCTTATACAGAGTAGCTAAATTTAGACAGGTTTAATCATACAATAATCGTGGAACCATTCGAGGACGAATCCGGAACGTTTTTCGTGCCTTGCTCTAACGATTTCCCGTTTGGAAACATGGAAAGAAGAACCTTCCGCGTTGACACCTCTATAAACGAGGAAAGCCTCAACTTCCAAATTCAAACCCTCGCGAAAGAATTACACGATGCGCTCCCATATTTTAACGGAGAAGGTCCCACCGCAGTAAAAGATTTCGAATTATTCGACGGAATAGTCAGAAACTGGTTACCCAGCATCCCAGCTGATAACCAGGGCTTTTTCGCTCGCCGTGTAGCACAAAAATTATATGGACGAGCCAAAAGACTAATCGAATATGCAGAACTAGCTTCCGTTGAAGATATTTTACTAATCTTAGGGAGAAAATTAAAAAGAGGTGACCCATATACCACGTGGCAGAAAAATCTAGCTGCTGCGGCCCCAAAAAAATCTGAAAATATCGAAGATTTCTATTTTCGGTTAAGCGAAATGGTCCGGCGTATCGAACTTAATGCTCCCGAAGATGATAGGGCCGTAGTAAAACGAACTTTCGAAAAGACAGCGGCCACTACTTTCTATGAATACTTACCAGACTTTTTACGATGCCTATGTAAAATGAGAAGAGCCGAAACATTAGACGACATGTACAAGGCCATCGAAAATGACGCGTACGGAAGACCAGACCGTAGACGCGCAATGAGAGATGACGGCCTTATACCAGGTGAATCTCTACCACCCTCGGTGGAGTTCCATAGACGAACTGGACAAGACGGTAACAGACACTATCCACAGATGCCGAGATCTTCTCGTGAATATGACGACCGAGGTAATTATCACGAATTGCCTCGCACTTTATCATACCACGAATACAGACAAGTCCCGGAGACATTCACTCATAGACTAGTACATCCGACGGACTACTATGAAGACCCATACCCTGACACTTATGAAGAAAATTACTACGGTCCGAATTATCAGAGGGAACAACAGATTTTAGGCTCCACTTTCGCGTTCGGAACCGAACGAAATCCACGAAATAACTATCGACACCGGAAAAGCTAAGAGATTCCGAGGACTCAGTGATAGCACTTTCGAAACGTTAGGAACAACCACCTTAAAAATCCTCAATATTGACGTAGAATTTCAAGTTTGTTTAGAAGATTTACCACTCCCTGGAGTGGGAATCTTAGGAAACAACTTTTTCGAAACCGAAAAAGCTGAAATCTCTTACGATGACCAAACCCTAGTTATATTGTCCTGCCCTTCTAAACCAACACCTTTTAGCCTTGAAACAAAGCCTTCTTCCAGCTACACCTTGCCACCTCGGATGAGAGTATCAGTAGCAGTACCAATCCAAAGTTTCGAAAAAGGAGAGGGATACCTCCCCCGAATGAACCTTCCGAAAGGGGTACTCGGAGGAGAAGCAGTTGTCAAGGTAGACGACGGGTACGCCATGTGCATGATCATTAACCTAAATTCAAATCCGGTAGACATCGACATAGGACCTCAAACACTCGAGGATTTCGAATTTGATAATCCAAGCTCAGAAGGGGACGAATCCGACTCCCCTTCTATAGAAAACCCCAACCGTATAATAGATAAACAAGAACGTATAAAGATTCTACTCCAGAAAATACCAGTAGATCACCTCAACGAGGAGGAAAAAGAACAAGTTCAAAATCTCATCAAAAATAATCACGACGTATTTCACCTCCCCGGAGATAAATTAGGTCGTTCGAAGAATTTCACCTGCCGGATAGAAACCACCACCAACGAACCGATGAGAATAAAACAATATCGATTTCCCCCAGAACATCGGGAAGAAATCGCCAGGCAGGTCGAAAATCTTGAAAAACAAGGAATAATCCGAGAATCTAACTCTCCGTACAACTCACCCTTGTGGATCGTACCAAAAAAATCAAATGACCCCTCTATAAAAAAATATAGAATGGTTATTGACTTTAGGCAATTAAATAAAATTACAAGAGGGGATGCCTACCCTTTAGCCCTAATTATCGATATATTAGACCAATTAGGCGATGCTAACTACTTCAGCGTGTTTGATCTCGCCATGGGTTTCCACCAAATCCCAATGCACCCCGCAGACGCATCAAAAACGGCGTTCTCTACCCCAGACGGGCACTGGGAATATCGTTGCATGCCTTTTGGACTAGAATGCGCTCCATCTATCTTCCAACGAATGATGGACTCTACCTTAAGCGGATTAAAAGGGACAGAATTGTTTATTTATATCGATGATTTAGTCAGCTATGGAAAAACCCTACAAGAACATGGGGTGAGAGTTCAAAGATTATTCAATAGACTGAGAGAAGCTGGTCTCACCCTTCAACCCGAAAAATGTAAATTTCTCTGCCCGGAAGTAGATTATCTAGGTCACGTAACAACGAAAGAAGGCGTAAAACCAGATCCGAAAAAGATTTCATCACTTAAAAATGCCTCGAGACCTAGGAATCATACAGAAGCCAGAAAATTTATGGGACTGGCAAACTACTACCGAAGATTCATACAAAACTTCGCTGAAAGGGCTAAACCTATAACGGATCTTACTCGAAAAACTAAGCCCTTCACATGGACCGAGGAAGCGCAAAAGGCATTCGACGATATCAAAAATGCCCTCTGCGTAGACTCATTCCTCAAATACCCGAATTTCAATAAACCCTTCATCCTAGCAGTCAGTGCGTCAGACTCAGGAATATCCGGAATCCTCAGTCAGCAGACGACAGAAGGGGACGATGACTTAGACAGAGACGCAGAGAAAATAGTGTCATGTGTCTCACGTGTCTTTCATGACACCGAAACCCGATACACTGACATTGAAAAGCAATGCCTTGCAATAGTTTACGCCATCCAACAATTTCGACCGTATCTCCAAAAACACTTTACTCTAATAACCAGTAGCCCTTGTGTCGCCTGGCTAAGGGACAGCACGATCGTCACCGAAAGGCAAGCTAAATGGCGGTCGAAATTAAGCAGATACAAATTTATCGTCCTTGTTCGTCACAAAATCACGGAACAATACGCGGAAGGACTCTCATATAACCCCGAAGGTCGTCCCGAGCCCTTAGAAAACGAATCAAATAATATTACCGAAAATGATTATTTAGCACTGCCGATCAAGAATAATACTACAATAATAAAATTACATAGAATACGCTCAGATGAAGAAGCGATTCAATCGATCAAGCGCCCTGGTCGCCCTCTCGGATCAAAAAATAGACCAAGAATCAGTAGCACCCCCGAAATCAGAGAAACAATCGCTTCTCGTCTCAGAAAAAGGGAAATGGGAAAAACGCGAATCCCGCCCAAAATAAATTACTTCGAAGATAGCAACCTTGATTTAACTACAGAAGATCCTAAGACAAAATCAACAGCAAACGAACAAGAGGGGGACGATGATGTTTTCTTACCTGCCTCAACTCCCGGACCCTCCACGATTAACAAACCAGATACGGGACAAGAGGGGGACGATGAAGAGGAGAAGGACGAAGAATTAGAAAAGAATAAAGAAAACATCATCCCACAAAGACAAAGACAAAAAACCCTCGACCTAATAAAAATGTTCGATGAAATCATTAAAAGGCGACCCCCACCGGAAAATCCTTATAAAGAAAAAGCTCTAGAAAAAATGCTTCTAGAAGAAGCAATATTCTACTACACCCCCCAAGAACTAGCAAAAATGAAAAGAACTAGTTCCGAAACAGCGAAAAATATCCGCCAGTCGCTAAGTAAAATGCCTCCACTCTGGCGAAGCGAAGAAGATTCCATAGATGACACAGCAACTGAAACTAATGTCGACGAATTTCTTAGAGACAACAGCGATGACCTCGAAGCAGAATCAAGCAGCGACATCAGCCCAGAAGATACGGGAAGAAGCAAAAATCTCAGCGAAACGGAACACCCCGTCATCGTAGAGCCGGAACCTGCAACCTCAGCAAAAATTGCTAATACAAGAAACGTCGTCAAGGTACACGATAAAAATGAAAAACAATTAAATAAAAACTCTCTAACACCACAAAACTTAATTAAATCCCGATTCACTGGATATTTAAGAGACGGTCCAGAACCCCGAACCCCAATCTTCGGAAGAGTCCTCATCCCTGATGAACTAGCGGCCATGGGTATCCATTATGACCACACAAGCCGCCAAATCGTAGACGAACACGGCAAGGGAATACAGGAAATAATCGAACTTGAACCGTCCAACGCGAATAACACCCTTATCGAACCAGAACGGGTAGAACAAATAAATAAGTTACCACAAAGGATTAAATCAACCAATCCACCAGATAATAATAACTATAATAATAATAATAATAATAATAATAATAAAAATAAAATTTACAACCGGCCGAGATGGGCTTACCTATGCCCGAGACCATTTATTACATTTTCTAGCAGCCGACTGCGAAATAACAAAACCCGTAGCGAAGCTGCTCCGTGACTTAAAATTCATAAATGCTGACGACCTTCAAGCCTCAACACCTACAAAAGGGGACGTATTTGTCACCAAATTAGGTCGTTGTAAAATCTTCACGGTATTTATTAAGACAAAACATTTCGAAAAACTAGACCCAATCGACCTGATCGAAGGATTGAGAAACCTTCGACAGTCGATGCACAAACACGACATTCATTCACTCCGCTGTGCAAAAAAAGGAGATGAGTTCGATGACCTTAACATCCAAGGTTATTTATCACAAGAATTAAGAGACTGCCCACTAACAATTACTTTGTGCAAAGGGAATGTCGAGGTACCAGACGAATTCCTACGAACAAAAATAATAGTAGAAAATCATAACAGTTTAATAGGGGGCCACAAAGGTGTAGTAAAAACATATTGGCGAATTCGCGAAAGATATTACTGGCCAGGAATGAAAGACAATATCTATAATTACATTCGAGCTTGCGAAATCTGTCAGAAAAATAAACTCACGCGAATAAAAACCAAACAACCTATGTCCATCACAGATACACCCTTTGAACCTTTCGAAAAAATTAGTATAGATACGGTAGGGCCCCTACCTATGACCCCTGACGGTAACTTACACATCCTAACGATCCAAGACAATTTTTCTAAAGCAGCCGCAGCAGTTCCTCTCCTCGATATCAGAGCAGTAACTGTCGCAGATGCCTTATTAAATCATTATATCGCTCTTTATGGGTGCCCTCGCGTAATTCTATCAGATAAGGGCACCTCATTCACAAGCAAATTAATCCAACAATTAGCCAAGGCGCTGAAAATTCAAAGAATAACAACTTCTTCCTACTATCCTCAATCGAATGGAGCCTTGGAGCGATCTCACCAGCCTTTAGTCGACTACTTCCGGGCTTACGTAGATAAATTCAGTAACTGGGATCGATACATCCCAATGGTAATGCTAAATTATAATACCACCGTACACACGGCTACGAAATTCACACCCTACGAAATTTTGTATGGAAGAAAAGCCCGTAGTCCGACTCAATTTCCAGACTTCAGTAAAATCGAATCATATAACGATTATCTAGCAGACCTAATTAGCCGAATTTCCGAAATCCAACGAATATCTGCGGAAAATCTAACGAAAGCTAAACACGAGTCAAAAATTCGATTTGATAAACATATACACCCGGCCCAATTTAATGTAGGAGACTTCGTATTTACATTAAAAGAACCTAGAAAAAATAAATTAGATCGTTACTATACTGGCCCATACAAAATATTGGAAATAAACGAAATGGGGAATTTAATAATAGAAAAAGAAAACGGAAAACGGAAATTAATCCACCCAAATAAGGCTAAAACAGCCAGCCGCGAAAATTTCGACTAAAAAGAACTTAGATTGTTTGTTTCAGTAAATATACATATAGACGCAGAAATCTACATAAAAAAAAAAATTATGATAACTGCACCACTTCTCCTCCTGGAAATCGGACACCTGGCATGGGGAGCTGACGAGGTGAAAATAAAACCAATGGAATCGAATCCGGGCATACTATACGACCCATTTAAAAGAGTCCACCTCATCAGAGAAGAATGGCAAATCATCAGCTCAATAAACATCAAAAACCTAGTAAACCTTTACCTCTACCTAAATCAAAATATATGGGAAGCTTATGGAATATGTTCTCAAAAATTCAATCATTCATCCTGTATGTCGTACCTGAGAATCAACACACACCGGGAAATATATGCCGAAATTGAGCAAGCAAAACACCGGCTAAGGCAATTCCTCGAAGATCCTCAACTCGAAGAACTACATCCACAGAATCGCACAAAAAGAGCACCATGGTTCGGCTTCGTAGGCTCAATTGCAAGAAAACTATTCGGAACCATGGACTACAGCGACAAAGAACATATCTCCAACGAACTAGACAAGTTATACCAAGACAACAGAGAACTTGTACACTTATCGCAAAATAACTCCCACATCATTAAGAGCGAAATCAACGAAATCCTCAAACACGAAAAAAATATAACCGACCGAATCAAAGAACTGGCGAGAACTTCAGCATGACTGCAACAATCAACGAATAAACAAATAACAGACATACAAAAGATCCAACTATTCTCAATGGTAGGCGACGAAAATATTCACCGAATGACTAACCACCTAAGAACTCTCAACAATGCAGAAAAAGCCATAGAGGAAGCAAAATGGGGAAAACTGACCTATTTAACAGTGTCAGACAAACAACTAAACGAAGCCACAGCGGACATGATAAAAAAACATCCAACCCGAAATCCGCCACAACCTCTGGACCACATGGACATCAGCACACTGGCGAAGATGTCGAAAATAGAAACAGGAAAATCGAACGGTCACTTCCTGATAATAATAACGGTACCACTCTTCGACCAGACGCCGTGGCTAGCATATGAACTAAAATCACTTCCCAAGGCCGAGAACATTGGAGATCAACTATCAACATTAACGATTCAACCTACGTCAAAATATCTAATGACGGAACCTGCATTCGAAGAATACTTCCTCGCTGAACAAGACTACATTGACAACTGCAATCCCATTAGACCAGATATGGCCTGCCCAACTGACATCCCGACGAAAATAACAAAATTAGAAAAAGAAGTAGACTGTGAAATGAAGTTACTCATGAAACCAAAAACAGAAAACCTCAGAGAGTGCAACGTAAGAATAATTGAAAAATGTAAATTAACTTGGATAAAAATGAACGAGAAAAACACGTGGGCATACTCAACGTGCAAAGAAGAAAACATCGAGTGGAAATGCCCAGAACTGATAACCGGAAACACAGTAATCAACGGAACCGGACTAATACACCTCCAACAAGGATGCCAAGCAAACTGCAACCAATATAAAGTCCGAGGAACAGCTAGAGAATCAACAAACATAGAAATAATCGCACCAAGTTTCAATCTATCTCTCGAAACACTAAACTCAAGTATCATATTTAACAGCGAAAATCCCAATCTACTAACAAAAGTTTCAGATCCAGCCTCAATCATCGACAAATTCGAACCTTGGGGTCAAGGGCTAGAAGAAAATGAAGAAAAAATGTCATTAATAGCACTAGATCACCAAAAAGAAGAAATAAATAAGAAAATAACCATCGGATCGGTATCAACAATCGGAATACTATCGATCATTATAAGCGGATTCGCCATACAAAAACTCATTCGTCGATGCCTACTAAAACCGCGGCAGAACAACAAAATAATCGAAAAGCCAGTTGTTATAGAACTAAAAACAACCGAAGGAAAAACGTCATCACCGACGAAAGTCAACGAAGCACTCCCAGAGAAATCGGAAACCAACGAAAAAGGAAGTCCACCGAGTAAGCAAACAACGACTGAAGAAGCGCTGGAAAACATCGAGAAACCAAAGAAGTCAAAAACATTCCGACTAAGAGACTACAAATCACCGATCTAAACACAAACCAAACATCGACATCGTAGAAAATGAAATCAACACTAAAGAATTGTTAATAATAAAAGAGATAGTAAAATGCAAGATAAATTTTCATTTAATTTACACTACTGGAAAAAATTAAGGGATCAAAAAAAAATTCCAAATTTTTCGGTAGTTTTCAACAGGCCGTAACTTTGAGAGAAATGGTCGTACAGGAAATAAAAAAAAAGTAAATTGTAGCTCCAAGTGTCTAGTTTTTGGATTAGAACTTCAAAATTTTGTAGCCTCCGCGGTTTCTGAGTAATCGTAGAAAAACCAGCAACAAAAAAATTCTCAAAATTTTTTTTTTTTTTTTGGTCTACGGGCGTGGAAAAAATTTTTTTAGCTTAACCACCATAAGAATCGGATACTTTGTTCATTTAGCTTTAATTTCTTTTTTTAAACACCCTGATACGTCCACTCCTCACTGAGATATCGGTCTTCAAATGGAAAAGGATCTTTTTGTCTTTGATTATCGATATCTCAGCAACCAATGATCGCACAGAAAGTTAAAAGTCGGTTTCAAGAACTTGAATGAATTCCCCTTAAAGACTGTCCATTGTTTTTTCCAAAAAAAATTTTTTCTTTCCGTCACATGAATTTGAAAATGCAACAAAAAAGGGCTTTTAGTGGTTTTTTGGAAAATCAAGCGCTGGATCGAAAATATTGAGGAAACCACTAATGTTAAGTGTGCCTTTTACAGTTCAATATGTCCACAAAAACCCTATAAAGAATCAAATTAATCCAGCCAGCCGTTTTTTTGTTTTACTTGATCGAATTTTTGAAAAAATTAAAGGATCACGTTTATTGCTCTGAAAAGCTCATAATTTTTAAAAATGAGAAAAAATTTGTTTTTTCGAGCTTTTTCCACATTTTCGTTCCAAAAAGTGCTTAAATTTTCAAAAAAAAAAATTCAAAAAAAAAAATTTTCAAAAAAAAAAAAAAATTTTTCGAAAAAAATTAAAAAAAAATTTTTTTGGAAAAATTTTTTTTTTAACAAGTTAAGGAATCTCAAAAAACCATCGCCCAATGATTTTTATCACCTTTCCACCGCTGCATTCCTTGATTCTACTGATCTTCTTTTAATTAAATTAATAAAAAAAGTTAATACCCCCAATCGAATTTCGATTTTTTTCATACGCTTTTCGGAGTTTTTTTTTTTCTTTTCTTTTTGTGAATCCTTAGCAAATCGCTTCATTCAACAGTTTTTTTCAAAACTAATCCCTCTGCGCTAAAAAAAATTTTTTTTAATTTTTTGGTCAAAATTGAAAATTTCTGACTTTTGATTCTTAATCATGGTTAGACGACATTTATTGGAGGTGGAAGTCGCTCGGTTAGTGACTCTTATCGACGAAGGTTACACTCAATATGCAGTTGCTATCCGGATGGGTGTAAGTCAATCTGTCGTATCTCAAGCTTATACCAGATACCAAGAGACGAATCAATATCATCGTCGCCCCGGACAAGGTCGCCATCGAGTCACTAATGCCCGCGATGATCGAACAATTGTTAGAGAAGTTCGACGACAACCTTTCGTCAATGCGAATATTGTCGCTCGAAACTTCCCCAATCGCAGACAGCAGCAACAACAACAGCAACAGCGACGACGGCATCAAGTGCGAAACATTTGCTCTCGAACAATCATCAACCGTCTTCGTGAAACTGGGTTACACGCACGACATCCTAATCGTGTACCCCTGTTGACAGCAAGACATCATCGAGCTCGTTTAGCGTATGCTTACGATCATCGAAATTGGAACTTGAGGGAATGGACAAATGTTTTATTCACTGATGAGTCTCGTTTTAGTCTGTATGGCAACGATCGACGTCCTCTCGTTTGGCGCCGTCGTGGAGAACGTTTTCGCCAGAACTTTGTCCGTCCAGTCGTTGCCTACGGCGGTGGATCAGTTATGGTGTTGGGCGGCGTTTCACGAAATTGGAGAACACCTTTGGTAATTGTACGCGAAAATTTGACAGCTAGACGTTACATCGACCAAATTTTAAGGCCCATTGTTCTGCGCAGACGACAACATCTGAGGTCGTTCATATTGATGCAAGATAATGCACGTCCACACACAGCCAACATTACCCGGCGCTTCTTTGAGCGGCATGACATCACATTGTTGCGACACCCAGCAATGAGTCCAGATCTCAACCCCATAGAGCACGTTTGGGACATAATGGGCCGTCGGTTGCGCAGAGAGTATCCAAATTTGCAGAACTTAGCTGCTTTGGAGCGCGCGCTTCAGCACATTTGGAATACCATTCCGCAGCCTCAAATTACCGTCTGCATAAACATGGCTGAACGTTTGAGAGCCGTTATTGAAAACAGGGGTGGTAATACCCGGTATTGAACCAACAAAAACCTTCAGAGAATGAGTTTGGAGTCATTAAATACGGTGGAACTGACGAGCCACCGGGTCTCAATTCTCCTGAAATACCTCACACACACACACACACACACACACACACACACACACACACACACACACACACACACACACACACACACACACACACACACACACATACACACGCAAGCGTAAATCCGACCGCGCGACCTCCACGTGGTACGCTTTGGATAACACTAATGCCGGCGGTAATTGTTTTCTTAAACTTTTCAAGAGAAAAAATTTCAAAAAAAAATTTTTTTTTCAATTTAAGCACTTTCTGGAACAAAAATGTGGAAAAAGCTCGAAAAAACAAATTTTTCTCATTTTTAAAAATTATGAGCTTTTCAGAGCAATAAACGTGATCCTTTAATTTTTTCAAAAATTCGATCAAGTAAAACAAAAAAACGGCTGGCTGGATTAATTTGATTCTTTGTAGGGTTTTTGTGGACATATTGAACTGTAAAAGGCACACTTAACATTAGTGGTTTCCTCAATATTTTCGATCCAGCGCTTGATTTTCCAAAAACCACTAAAAGCCCTTTTTTTGTTGCATTTTCAAATTCATGTGACGGAAAGAAAAAATTTTTTTTCGAAAAAACAATGGACAGTCTTTAAGGGGAATTCATTCAAGTTCTTGAAACCCACTTTTAACTTTCTGTGCGATCATTGGTTGCTGAGATATCGATAATCAAAGACAAAAAGATCCTTTTCCATTTGAAGACCGATATCTCAGTGAGGAGTGGACGTATCAGGGTGTTTAAAAAAAGAAATTAAAGCTAAATGAACAAAGTATCCGATTCTTATGGTGGTTAAGCTAAAAAAATTTTTCCACGCCCGTAGACCAAAAAAAAAAAACTAAAAATTTTGAGAATTTTTTTGTTGCTGGTTTTTCTACGATTACTCAGAAACCGCGGAGGCTACAAAATTTTGAAGTTCTAATCCAAAAACTAGACACTTGGAGCTACAATTTACTTTTTTTTTATTTCCTGTACGACAATTTCTCTCAATGTTACGGCCTGTTGAAAACTACCGAAAAATTTGGAATTTTTTTTTGATCCCTTAATTTTTTCCAGTAGTGTAAGTTGTTTTAGAACAAGAAAAAATTTTATACAGTCAAGAAAATACTCTTCACTAAAGAAAGTGTTACATAAGTAACTAAAATATTAGATAACTAAAATAATTAAAGCTATCCAAAATATTTTCTTGAGTCAAAAAAAATTGATCAATGATGTATGGATTTGTATCAAACATGATAAACAAATAATGACTATTATTGACTTACCAATTATTTGTTTTTTAATTTCATGAAATCAATCGTGAGGTCCAAATGTTTTATCTCCATTTACTATTAATTGTTCTAAATCCAAATTATTTAAATCCATTTCGAAAAAAAAAATTGGAAAAAATTTTTTTTTTAATTTGTTATTTTATATTTGGTTATTTTATTGTTTTATTTATTGAACTTTAAATTTTATTTTCATTTACATTAGTTAATTATTTTGTAAATATAGTTATTAATAATATTGGTTGAATATTCCTTGTAAATAATATTAATTTTTTAGTCTATAAATATATTATTTTTGTTATTAAATTGAAATAGGTTAATTATTTGTAAATATATAACTTCAGTATGCTTATATTTTAGGATGACATTTGTTTTGACACTTTTTTTATTGTGTCAAAATAAAAATATTATCAGACAGCTGTCACGATAAATAATTAAAAAAATTGATCTTATTGATTTAATAAAATCTATTAGACCGGATTTAAGTCAGCTTAATTGAGTGAAGTTAAATAATCTATAATTTTTTTATATTATTTTTTTTTGTTAACCCTTATGTGAGTGACGAGGTACCTGGGTACCTTTAGCGTTTTCAAATTTAAAGAAAAGTAGGTTTTACGCCCTCTAGGTGGTTGTGATTTTCTGAGAGCTCTGCACTAGTTATAAATTACCTGTTTTTCAATGTTTTGACACAGTCAACTAATTCCAATGTATTGTAGAAACCAAAACATATTTTGAAATCACAACAGAGTGACAAGGTACCCGGGTACCTCTCTGTGTTTTGTATGACTATGGAAAAAGTATTTATAATTTCGTTCAAAAATGAAATAATAATAATTTATTGAAATGTTTTATTTATATAAAAATTACAAATTCTATGTTTATGCAGAATTAGCACAGCTCTTGAAGCAGGTGTTACATGTTGGACGAGTTACTGCATGTTCATCACAAACTGGTTTTCTGCAGTTAGTGCAAGCTTTTCGTGTTTTTCTTTGCTTGCGTTTGAGTTCTCTACATATGTAGCAACTTCCGACGACTGCAACACGCCCTGTAGAATCTCGTCCAGTCTGAGCTATAGAAGTTGTAGATGCAGAAGAAACCGATAGCCATAGATCTTGACCAAGCACGTCCTGCATTGCAGATCTCACATGTAGTTTTGATGTTACAATGCAATTTTTTGATCTTTGTTCTATATTTTTACCACACAGTTGTAGACTCAATGATTTCAGAAACTTTCTACGTCTGTCACTCGAGACAAATTGCGGGTTATGTTCCATGTAAATGATATATGCTGCCAAAGCTGCAATGTCAATGATCCTCTAATAAAAAGTACATGACAAAAATATGAGGCCTCAATAACTCAGCTTCTCATTGGTTGAAAGTTAAAACAGCATAATAATATATATAAATATATGCAATTGACGTCATATTATAGTTAGTATATATATTTTAAATAAAATGTGGATAACTCCACAATGTGATAATTATTATTATTATTCTAAACTATATCAAAAAAAAATTGTAACTAAATCAATAACAGTAACTTTCATGGTAATTAACCAGCTACTTAACTTATTTTGTCAACTTTCACCCCAGTAAGTATATGTAAAGTGACATTTCTATTTAAAATTTCCTGTATATTGTTTTTGCGCTTGGTGGCGCAATAGTAGTAACCATAATAACTAAACCACCTCATGTGATTAGCGCTCTTTCTTACCGGGATCTCAACGAGTACAAACGCGAAAACTCTTTCTATTATTCGTGCCGCATTTTACTGTTTTTCCAGTTTTAATTTTAATAAATATATAATAATAATGGATCCTAAAGATATTATTAATAGTTTTACCAGAGATGAAGAGATCGAACACTGGGTTGTTGGCGATGATACTATGTAAGTACTTTTTTCAATATTTATTTTTTTTATCTTTAAAAATCAATTTTTTTTTCAAGTAAAATCGAACTAATCTGTTTCGGCCATCTTAATTCACAGTACATTCTATTATAATACTAGCAATTATTAATTTAAAATAATCAATTTCATGCAATTTATTATTATTATATTCTACATTTTTTAACTTTTTTATATTTATTTTTAGTGAATTACGTGGGTATGTCGATGAAATTGTAGGCATGAGAGATGTAGCTATCGGCAGAGCATTTGATGAGCGGGTAATCATGCTTCTGAAAATAATTGTCAATAACGGTGGCAATAGAAGAATTTGCGTTCTTTTTTGGGGGGAAAGAGCTATTCAATACTCAGAAATTCTGACTAATCGAAGCGTAAGTTTTTTATATTACAATATAAAATTACTTAATTTATTTTAAATTGAAATTATAAATGCATAATAATATATATAATATTATAATATTAATTTTTCTATTTGTTTTAGATCGTCACCATTGACCGTGCGAAGGGTAATGAAAGGAATTCTAGATTTAACAATCTAAATGACGGTCTAGGACTTATTGAATTATCCCTTACCGTAGCTTCTACTATCCAAGTCGAGAACTTTTTATTTTAAGATCCGAGAGTTCACGCAACTTTAGTTCCAGTGTGTATTTTACAATGACTAGAGGATTTCAGCGTGTATTTTACAGTGATTACTTTTTTTTATTTTTTATTTCTCTATTTTTTTATTTACTTTTCTCTTTTCTATAAATGGAGTCTCAAATGACAAGGGACACTACTTTTTGACAGTGCCATGTGTCATGTTGTGTTATGTTACTATTTCATCATTAAAATTATCTTACGTGATCTTTGAAATTTTCAACAAAAAGAAAAGTAATAATTACTGCAAGTTTTTTATTTTTAATGATCGTTTAATTATTTAAACAGATGTGTGCGACTAAATTTCATTACTTAACCGGTTGACAGCATGTTATAGTGGTCAGAATCTGTGAAATGTTTACTTTTGTTTCTCATAATTATTCTTTATTGATAAAAATCATTACTTTTTCTATAGTCCGACATTAAAAAATGAAAAGTATTTAATTTGCTGAAAAATTTAATTTCAGTTTCTTTGAAAACAATTTTCTTTTATTTTCTTAATTTAGTTTTACATTCACAATTATGTGCATTAAACAATTTACTTATGGATTTTGAAACCTATCGTAGTGTTAGTCAGTAAAACTATGAAGACTGATACCTACCTGGTACCTGACGTTCGGATTATTTATGTAAGTGATACTTAATAATAAGTGTATCAAAAGTACCCAATGTGAAATTGTATACCTGATAGGTTAGATAGGTAATATCATTAAGACTATAAGTAATAATTATTATTGTTGTTATAAGAGACATTATAGAAAGATAAAGATATTATAACATATTATAACTATTCAAAATAACATATCAATATAATTGTATCAATATGATTGTGATGTAGCTATTATCTATTGTTCATAAGTGAATTCTTTAAATAAAATATAATTAAGTCATAATAATGATTCTAAAAAAGTTAAGTTCAATAAATGGTTTTTTTTTTATTTTTAGAACAGAAGTTATTTTCGGTAAGCAAATTATTATTTAAGAATTTTTATTCTGAGAATTTAAAAACGTTTAATTTTAATTATGCTTTTAATTTTTTTTTTATTTACACTATTATAAGTTTATACTTATTGAAATTTATTTTCTATTTAAAAAAATTTTTTTTTTAATGATTTGTTTAAAAATTCCATTTCATTCATTTTGGATTATGCATAACTTTTATAATTATCTCCAAATGGCGGTAGCCATTATTATTATTTTTATATTGACTTTTTAAAATGGTACATTCATGAAGTGTGCGTTCAATAGAATAATATATGATTATTATACTTTCTGTTGTGAACTGCCCTCTAAGTATATTCATTACATTTTTATGAACAACGGTTATTTACCAGGTCTGACAACTTTCACCTTAATACAGATATACAGATTTGGCCGTTTTTGCTATTTCTGACAATTGTACTAAGGTCATTATTTCCCCCACCGAAGATAGTATAGGGAGGTAATTTCCGTATATTATTAACCTTAATTTTTTATTGCTACGGCAGAGTATAATTTGCATTCGACGAAAAAAAGAATTTCCGTTAAATTTAACCAGCATTTATATTTCGATACTTATATTTAGACGATATATCAATGTGATTATCGTAATTGCCGTTGATTAGCATCGTACAATAAAGTTATACTGTCATTGAAGTTCTCAGTGCTTACAAATAAAAACATTTTCACCAAATACGTTTGGGTACGTGTCTATACGTGTGATAATTAATAAAAGTGCAACTAGAACTTACGTTATCGCAAAACACTACCAGTGTCGGTGAAGTTTTTTTTTTTATCATTTACTGTTGATATTCTTAAAAAAATTATAGTCATGAGAATTAAGCAATTTATTATGATTCTGATTTCTCTGCATCCGACATTCGAGTAAAATTGTATGTCATTTCGTAAGTATTTGATTTTCAATAAAAAATATGTTTTTCTTTAAATACGAATATTGTAATAATTGTACTGATATTATTATTTCCGATAAATGTAATAATAATTTTAATTATAGATGTTTATAAATAACTTTTTTTTACTTTTAGGTACGGTCGTGTTTTACGGATTTCCAATGCAACATTTGCTAATCTCATGGGGATAGATTGATCGACTTTTAACTCATTTGATAGGTAAGATGATTTTTCATTTTTTATATCGTAATTTTATCGCTCCGTATTTTTAATTATTGACGGATATTAATATATATTATCGTGACTGTGAACTGACTGTTGATTTCATTGTTGTCTTTTAATTGTTTGATGTCTCAAACACTGTTACATGACAAGTTTTTTGAACTATCGAATATTACTACAGTGTAAAATTGATTAATTGTAAACAATTATAAGTCAATAAGTTAAATTACTGAACCTTCGACGTATATTTTTTTTAACTCCATTATAAATATCATAAAATTCTTATCATCACTTTATTATCTTTCATACAGTACTTGAATATCATATTCATTTCATTACAACTATATATGGAGCCTTCCCTGCTAAATCAACTACTTTTTTCCTTAGTCTCTTAATTAAGTCTTTTTATCTTTTCATACTTTGTCAAGAACATTGCTCCGAACTTTTTTAAATGATTTCACCAAACTAAAAAAAAAAAAGACTTGTGAATTTTAGAGAAAAAGTTATTTGCTATTTTCGTTTATCCATAACGTTGTCGAAAATTAACTTTTAAAAAAATTTTTTTCACAATTTTGTCTTTTAATTGACTTTTTAGAAATGAATATCATGAGGTCATGTAAAGTTATATTTAATGTCTTTTCGAGATGTTAAGCAAAAAAATATTTTCGAGATTTGTAATTATTTTCTTTACTTTATAAGATCGTTGGAAATTTTTTTAAATTGACTGAATTTTTTTGATTGGGATTAGCTTATTTTTTTTACAAAATCCCATTTTCACAAAAGTTTAATCAAAAACAATTAGGTTTTTGTTACGATTGACTTATTTTCTTTTATACTCTTTGAATTTTAAGGCTGTTACACACCTCGAAATTTTTCACAGTCGAGTTAAAAATTATAATTTGAAAAGAGAAAAATTCTAATTTATAAAAAATAAAGCAATAGAAAGCGAATAAAAACTTCATTTTTAAAATTTTAGGATGATAAGAAATAAATCAAAGTATCTTAAACAGAAATAAAAGTGACTCCAAAAATTTCAACCATTTCAAGTTAGTAAGATTATTTCAAAAATCTCGAAATAACATTAAAGATCAATTTGCATGAATTTTTCGTATTCTCCTAAGATAATTAAATAAAAAAATAAATATATATATATATATATCAAGAAAATAAAATAGCGTCCCGAAAGTTGACTTTTCACAAAATTAAAGATATTTCAAAATAATGATTTATTTTTTAATTTGTAATTATCTTGAGGTTACATAAGAAAATTAAAAAAAAAAATTGTATGAAATGTGTTTGACAGAGTACAAAAAGATAGAAATTAATCAGCCACATATGAACGGATCACCCTGGTTACGAATAATGATTGAAAAGAATTGAGAAGCGGTCACTCCATGCAAACTGTATATCTATATATACAAACAAAAGAATTGAAATTATTGAAAAGAATTCGAATTTCATCATTTTTAATTCTTTTCAATCAATATTTTTAAACAGGGCAGGTTCAAAAGTCATCGATTTGGTGTAAATTAAGTGCTTTATGTCAACTTTTTTTATCGTTCCTTAATTGTTTTTTGTATTGGTTTTCTATTATCAATCTACGTAGGATTTAGTTTTAATGAATCCTTTTTTTGTTTCAGATTCAAGAAGATCACGGTACAGGGATATCTGATAATCTGATTTGATAACAAGAACAGAACTTTACCAGTAAAGAACAGATACGACTATAGAAATATTTTATTTTATAAAGACGAACATTTATACCATCGTACTAATTAATGCCAGAATCTACCTATTAATACTAAGATATTACCGACCTACCTAAGATTAAACAATATGAATTTGATGAAAATAAGATCAGATTGAAATTAATAAAAAACCTAATACAATTATTTTTGTAGTGTATCTTATAATTTTTTGTTATTGTTGTATCTTATTTCAATAAACTTATTGATTCTACTCTGTAGTTCTATTGTGAAAACTTACTCTATAATAAAAAAATCTTCCCATTGCAAATATTGTAATAATTTCTGTTTTACTTTTTATTTGATTTAACTTCTTCTGTAAGAATGCCACGCCGAAAAATCATTCGAACACCTACCGAAGAGGCCGAATTTAAAAAAGCACGGAGAGAAAAAAGAAATGAGCAACAACGAAACCGTCGGATGAATAAACAACATAACGATTGGAATTTATCACTTTGCAATTTAACTGATGAAAATATTCTTCCAGTAAGTAGTGAGAGTGATTCTAAGAATACAGAGAATCCGAATATGACAAAGGAACGTGAAACTTCATCAAATCCCTCCAGTATACCCTTGCGTACTATAAATACATGTCACGATATTTTTGCAACAGTGATTAATGATCCAACACAATATATTAACGCAGGTGATTCAATTTTTCATGTACTAAATGATCTTAATACAATACATGAGAATTATATAGGCCAAATGGATATAATATGTCAACATTGTGGGTCAAAACATTTCGCTCTTGAACAAGTTATTAATAAAAAGAATTCTTTTAACGAGTGTTGTCGTCATGGAGAAGTTAAATTAGAACCGATGCCCGAACCTCCGGTAATTTTAAAATCTTTATTTGAAGGAACACATGAAAACTCGAGACATTTCTTCGAACGAATACGTAATTATAACAGTTCTTTTTCATTTGCATCATTTAATGCTAATTTATACAATCTCAATTCTCAAAGGAGAGGACCATATTGCTTTAAAATTCAAGGACAGATTTATTATCAAATGAATACGGCATTGTATCCATCAATTAATGAAACACCAAGTTATGGTCAACTTTTTATTGTAGACACCAATGAAGCAGTAGAAATTCGTCTACAGCAAAATGTTGAATGTGATTTAGAATTATTTAGAACTATAGATTCCATAATTCGTGATCATAATGTATTCGCAAAGTCATATCAAATGATGAAAGATGTTATAGAAAATGATTCTACGCGTGATTTGCACGGAAATGTTATTGAACCTGAATTAAATCTATTATTTACTCTAAAACCCGGCTTAGATGCCCGACGGTACAATTTTCAAAAGGTAAATGAAGTTGCAGCAGTTTTTCAACGACTGCGGATGGTGACATACCGGAATCATACATCACAGTTGCAAATAAAAATACCAAAACCCTTCAGCGTTTAAGTACAATGGACCCTAATACAGAGCCATGGGTGTATCCCTTATTTTATCCTCATGGCAATCAAGGTTGGCATTCGAATATACCATATACTAAGAAGACGACACGAAGAGTAACACGTGCGGATTATTATAAGTATAAATTGGCAATCCGTGACGAATTCAATGTTTTTTTGATGGGTCGTCGTTTAACACAGCAGTGGGTGGTGGATAATTATGTGAAAATTGAAAAAGATCGATTGAATTTTTGTCGGTTTAACCAAAAAAAATTACGAGCAGAATCATATCAAGGGCTATTAGATCATTTGAAATCGAGAAATGAAAATAGTAACACACCCGGCAACATTGGTAAAGTAGTGATACTGCCATCAACATTCACCAGTTCTCCGCGTAATATGTTACAACACTATCAAGATGCAATGTCAATTGTCAGAAAATTCGGTAAGCCAGATCTTTTTATTACAATGACGTGTAATCCGAAATGGCTTGAAATTACGGAAAACTTAATGCCGAATCAAACAGCATCCGATAGACCAGACTTAGTAGCACGCGTATTTGACATAAAAAAGAATGCATTAATTAAATCAATAACTAAGAATGATCTATTCGGTAAAGTTATTGCCTATAATTGGGTAATCGAATTTCAAAAACGTGGATTACCACATCTACATATGTTACTTACATTACAAAGTAATTTTAAAATTAAAACTCCCGAAATTGTTGATAAATTTATATGTGCTGAAATACCAAATAAAGACCTAGATTTCAGGCTATATGATATCGTTACAAAAAATATGCTTCATGGTCCTTGCGGTGATTGGTGCTTAATAGACGGAAAATGTTCAAAAAAATTTCCCAGAGCATTTCAAAACGAAACTGTTATGGATGAAAATGGATATCCTCTTTATCGTCGCAAAAATGATGGTACAACGTTTACTCGAAACAATGAATTTTTTTTTGATAATCGATACGTAGTACCATATAACCGCACATTGCTTTTGACGTTCAATTGTCATATCAATGTTGAAGTAGTTTCATCCGTAAAAGCAGTTAAGTATTTATATAAATACGTCTATAAGGGTCATGACAAAGCTGCAGTAACAATTAATGGGAGTTTACATAGTTTAAATGCAGATAGAACACATAATGATCCACATCCTCAAAATGAACCTGGCACAACTATAAACCATGATGAAATCCGCGATTTTGTTGATGCCCGGTATGTAGGTCCCGTTGAAGCGGTTTGGCGGATTTTTTCAAAAGTATTGCAAGATAAAAGCCACTCAATTATTCGTTTACCGGTACACTTACCGAATGAACATAATATTACAATAACTGAAGATTGTGATGAAAATGCCTTGCAAGAAGCATTGCAAAAACAAACCATGTTGATAGATTATTTCAAATTGAATGAACAAAGCGTAGAAGCTAGACAATACACTTACAGCGAAATCCCACACCATTACGTTTTTAAAAAGTTAGACAATACTTATAGTTGGCAACCGCGTCGAAAACACTTTAATGTAATAGGTCGCATGTATTCAATAAGTCCATCCCAAATAGAATTATTTCATCTTCGGCTTTTACTTGTCAACGTCAAGGGTGCAAAAAGTTACGAAGAAATCAGAACAGTCGATGGAAAAGTACTCGATACTTTTACAAGCGCATGTTTAGCGTTCGGTTTAATAGAGGATGATCAAGAATGGAAGCGTGTAATGAGTGAAGCCGTAGTATGGATGATGCCGCGACAGCTGCGCTGTTTATTTGTACGCATATTAATCCATTGTCAGTCTCTTTATCCAGAAGATCTATGGGAACAATTTAAAGAACACATGTCTGAAGATCTCTATAGTCGATTTGGTGTAAACGATGGCATTCGAAGAGCATATAGTTTCATAATTTTTATGCTTAACAAAGAGGGCGTTCATCTATCAAATTATCCGAAAATGCCTCAAATAACCGAAACCGAGAGTATTTCTGATGACTTTGAAACACACACTTCAAGTAATGATGAGTCCGAAGCATATTATCAGAAATTAAATGTAAGACAAAAAGAAATCGTAGATTTTGTTATACAGATTATCAATGAGAAGGGCAATCACCGTTCTAATTGCGTTTACATTGATGGACCAGGAGGTTCAGGAAAAACTTTTGTATACACGACGTTGTGTCATTTATTGAAAAGTCAAAACAAAATAGTTTGTACTATGGCTTATACCGGTATTGCAGCTACTCTCTTACCTAACGGAAAAACAGTCCACAAAACGTTCGGTTTACCGGTTCCAATGTTCTCCGATTCATCTTCAAATATTAAACCCAATTCCATTCAAGGTCGATATTTAAAGAGTGTGGATGTTTTTATATGGGACGAGGCTCCTATGTCTCCTAGATATGCATTAGAGATAATCGATCGAACCCTTCGTCATATCATGAATGTTGATGAACCATTTGGAGGAAAAATAATGATATTAGGTGGAGATTTTCGTCAACTTCTTCCCGTTCTAACTCATGCAACTCGAAGTGAAATGGTTAATTTATCAATAAAATATAGTAATCTGTGGAGAACGTTTCATAAATTCACATTAACACAAAATATGCGGGCGTTACCAGAAGAAATTGAATTTTCACAATTTTTGTTAAATGTCGGCGATGGCTCATTGAATGATATAAATGATAACCTTCTGTTACCGGACGCATGTCCAACTTCAAAAGCTAACGATATCGTAGAATATTTATACGGAAATATTATCAAAACACAGCGTTTTGAAGAACTAACTAAGTCCGTAATTTTATCTGCTAGAACCGTTGATGTTGACATGATCAATGAACAAGTTATTGAGCTTTTACATGAAGCTACAGAAAAAATTTATATTGCTATAGACAGTACCGAAAACTGCGATAATGGAGACATGACTGACGCGATTTTGCCAGAATATCTTCATACTTTAAATCCACCAAACTTCCCTCCTTATAAATTACGTTTAAGAAAAAATACTATAATAATGTTAATAAGAAATTTAAACTTAAGTGAGGGATTATGCAATGGAACGAGGCTCATGGTACTAGACTTATCAACTAATGTCTTGCGATGTAATATATTGACGGGCGATAAAGCCGGTGAAATCGTTTTTATAAATCGTGTGACGTTATATTGTGAAAATGTTTACTCATTTACATTTAAGAGACGACAATTTCCCATAAAAACTGCATTTTGTATGACGATCAATAAAGCCCAGGGTCAGACATTTAATAAAATAGCAGTTGACCTCACAAAAGATGTATTTAATCATGGTCAATTATACGTAGCTTTATCCAGAGTTCGTTCGTGGCAATCATTACGTCTTTATTTAAGTCATGAAAAAGTAGACAATTCTGTGAAAAACTTTGTTTTCAAAGAATTGTATTCATGAAATGTATATTATGAGTTGCATTTTTATACGCAACGAAATTAGTATTCATAAACGCGCGCGCTTGCGCGCGCCACATAATCTAGTGTTGTAAAAAAGTGCTAAAGGCCACCGATTCGTTCTGCGTTTTACAGTGTATTCTGCTAACAGTTTATCCATGTTGTCCACTCCACTTTTGGTTTTATTATAATATAAAATTATTTCTGGTTTGGCAGTTTCTTTATTACTTTCAATAACTGGTGACATGTGCATTAATGACAACATTATTACTGCTTTATTCTTTTTAGGTACGTAGGAGCACACAGTTGCTTCTTTGCTAAAGGCAAAGTTTGAAGAATAAATCGCCCTCTCTTTGTGTGCTTGCATATTTGCAGGAAGAAACCGTTTATTTTTTCTTACCGTTCCAACTAATGTCATATTCCACGAATTCAAGGAATGGGACAGTTGAAGAGAAGTAAAAAAGTTATCAGTAGTTACATTCAGTCCTGAATTTTTATATTTAGCCACGAGGTCTAATACTGTGCATTCTCCAACATTTATTTGACGATTGCCATCAGTTGACTTTCCTGTATATATTTGTCCATTTAGGGGGTATGAATTATTTGCATCACAAGCCCAAAATATTTTTATGCCATACTTTTCAGGTTTCGATGGCATGTATTGAGTAAAGCGAGTCCGCCCGCGATATCCATATAGCTGTTCGTCAACTGTGATACATTCACGAGGCTTGTACATTTTATTCAAATTTGAAATGAACATAGTCCAAATATCTCGTATAGCGGCTGCTTTATCAGCTAACAAACGTTCAGGACGCGTTACATCATTATCAAACCTTATAAAGCGTAAAAGCATTTTGAATCTATCATGGGACATCGCAGCCCGAAATAGCGGCAAATGACTGGATTTCCACAGTTCAGTCAAATGCTCTTTATTAGATCTATGCACCCCACTAAAGATAAGAATGCCAAAAAATGCATCCAATTCTTGTTCTGTGAATGGTTTGAATGTTTTTTGTTTCGGTCGCTTGCTAGTATCAGGGTAATTTTCCATCAGTTTATTATTGTATGCTTCAGTAATCTTAGTCCCTTTCCGATTTGTGTCCCTCAAAATAATGTCACATATTTCATTGGACAATATATTTTTGAATATTTCCATTTGATTGTAAAGTTTACTGAAAGATGCAGCCCCGCCTCGTTGACGAATGATGTTTCGACTACTAGTTTGTGTTCTAGGAAGTGGGTCAGATTGCCACTGCGTTCCATCTTTTGCAATAAGGATATTTTCAAACGATTCCCCTTCAAAACTCGCATCGGAATCGTATGAGTCAATCTCATTTTCTACTACAGCTTCCTGCTCAACATCCGAAATTTCCAATCCACCCTCTTGAACCAAAGGTATATAATCATGTTCATTATCAGAAGCAACAAACTCACCTTCATCACTGGAAGATTCTGCCAATATTTCCAATAATTCTGTTGAATTATATCTTCGAACACGTGATCTTTGTTTAGAAGTACTCGCTCCAATATTCATAATGAAATAAAATTCTTAACTCACAAAATATAAATAATCTCGCACAATACAAACTATCGTATACAGTCAAGTGTCAATATCAAGCACGATGCATTGAATGGATGCAGTGTTTCTTGGGCACCGATTACCAAGTACCGCACTTCGCCCCCCCCCCCTCTCCACCGCATTGACCGCCGTAGTCGTCAACTGTTTAGATTAACTAATATAATAATATTTGAAGTGTGTGGAACGTAAACGCAGATCTTGATTGTTAACATTACGTACAAAATGTATGCAGGTACCCGGGTACCTCGTCACTCTGATAAAGGTGTTTTATTTGTCACTCACATAAGGGTTAATAAGGTGATTTCTTCATTATAATAGAATTTCAGTTAATATAGTGTTGATGATAATTTAGTGAAATGCTACTCAATTAAGAATTAATTTTATGGATATTCAAAGTGAGTGAAATCAAACCAAAAGTGATTTCTTATTTTTAATGTTCTTGCAGTCTTGGTGAGTTTTTATTTAATTGTTTTTCTGTTTCAAAATATATAATTCAATATACTTTGTTATTTTTCCCATTTAATTTATCATCATAATTTAAAATAATTTAATTTATGAAGTAATCATCGGAATATTTATTTGATCTCCATTCAATAATAATAACGAGATTCTTAATTAAATTTAAAAACATCGATTTATTTTCGAAAGTTGATTAAACATAATTTTTTTTGATTGGATTTGTCAAAACATTGCTAATTGATATATTCAATTATCATTTATTTATTGTTATGATGATAATATAATTTTTTAAACTATTTTTTCAATTAAATTCCATCACCATATCAACCTAAGTTCAAATAAAATTTTGTTTATTTACATTTTATAATAATTATTCACCAATGGATTCTGAGACTTCTTTAAAAGTTGTACATATTCTCGGTGATGGCGCGTGTCTTTTTTCTTCAATATCGTATTTATTGTATGGCACTATGTCAAAAAGTGCTCTTATTAGAAATCAGATCGTGCATCATGTATCCAACAACTGGCACAGGTTCAAATATTTTACTCAGCAAGAATCTGGTGAACCTTATGGTACTAAACGTTTGTACTTCGAGGACATGTCGAAGCCTTATACACAAGGATCTCTTTGTGAAGTTAAAGCGGCGGCAGAGTTGTTTCCATATCAGTTTCAAGTATATCAAGATGGATGTCTCAGGGCTACGTTTGGTGAACCATCAGATGGAATTAAAAGACTCAGGTTTACTGGAAACCACAACAACGGTCATTATGACGTTTTAGTTCCATTATTTGAACCAATAAGTATTGATATTACTCAACCATCAAACAATCTTGATCAAAATCTTGAAATAGAGACCGAAGATGTAACAAATCTGTCTTCCTCTCAATTAACTTCTGACACAACTTTCTTGAGTAGTGATGGATCTGTTTTGTAACTGAAATATCAATACGATCAAAAAGTGGAACAAAACGAAGAAAAAGATTTTCTAGCGCAATCAGAACTAAACAACTGAAAAAAGCTGCTTCAAAATATACAAAAAACCATAGAGAAGTTCATAGAGAGGCCGCTAGAAAATATAATGAAAGTCATCCTGAAATCTTAAAACAACCCACCCAAACATATCGTCAAACTCATTCTGATGTAGTGAAAAAAATTCACAAGGCGTACAACGAAAAAAATCCACACGTCAATCAAGCAGCTACTGCAAAATATCATGAAAAGAGATCAAAATCTAAATTATTGTCCTGGACTTCTAAACATTTGTCCGGTTTCAAGTACGATAGTAGAATAAATTATTCAAATGATAAAATTGTCAATCTTGGTCCACGTTCTCCTTGCCAATGGTGTTATGCTCTGAAATGGAAAGATGAGACTCAAGGAATGTGCTGCAGTAGTGGTAAAGTCCAACTTTCTAAGATTGGTCCCTATCCTGAATCTTTACACAGCCTATTGACTCATCAGGATCCACTATCAGAACATTTTCTGAAAAATGCCCGTAAGTATAATGGATGTTTTCAAATGACATCTTTTGGAGCCAAAGAGGTAAGAGAAGGAAATTTTATGCCAACTTTCAAAGTTCAAGGGCAGGTTTATCACAGATTAGGCAGCTTGATGTCTGAACCTAATCAAAAGCCTTCTTTTCTTCAAATATACTTTGTTGGTGATGAATGTCATGAAAGAGACATCCGTTGTGGAATTTATCCTGGCGTTTATCCGGAATTAGTTCATCAACTGCAGAAGTTGTTACATCAGCATAACAAATATCTTCAGGATTTTAAGGCTGCAATAGATTCAATTCCTAAAGATCAAAAAGACTTCAAAGTAATAATTAATGCTGACAGAAAACCGGCTAGAGAACATAAGGGCCGTTTTAATGCTCCTCAAGTAAAAGAAGTTGCAGTTCTAATTGTCGGACAGGATTTCGAAAAAAGGTACATTGTTCTTCACAGTAGAGACAATAAGTTGATGCGAATTAGTGAAACACACCGCTCATATGATGCTTTACAATATCCTTTGATGTTCTGTTATGGAGAAGATGGCTATCACATCAACATATCTAAGCGTGACGAGAGGACTAAACTCCCTCTCGATAAGACAGTATCTGCTTCAGAATTTTACAGCTTTAGGATTATGGAGCGTGAGAGTGAAGTGTGCTGTTTATTGCGATTCCGCAATCTTTTAAATCAATGTTTAGTTGACATTTACGCAAAAATTAGGACTGAAAGACTTAACTATATTCGTAACAACCAAAAAAAACTGAGAAGTGAAGAATACGTTCACTTGAAAGACGCTTTGTCAAAAAATGATGAACAATTATCAACAATGGGAAAAATGGTTGTGTTGCCTTCTTCTTTTACTGGAGGACCCCGTTACATGCATGAGCGAACTCAAGATGCAATGACATATGTACGTCATTATGGACGGCCAGATTTATTTATAACATTCACCCTCAATCCTAAGTGGCCGGAAATAACGCAGCTTTTGAGTGAAGGTCAACAGTCTCATGATAGACATGACATCGTAGCGAGGGTTTTCAATGTGAAAGTGAAACATATGATAAAACTTCTTACAGTAGGTCGTATCTTTGGTGACACGAGGTGTCACATGTAAACCATAGAATGGCAAAAACGTGGACTCCCTCATGTTCATATTCTATTATGGTTAGAAGAGAAAATGAGACCAGAGTCTATTGACCAAATTATCTGCGCTGAGTTACCTGATCCAGACATAAATCCAGATCTTTATCAAATTATCAAGACAACAATGGTTCACGGTCGATGTGGATCTTTCAATTTAAAATCACCCTGTGTGGTTGATGGTAAGTGCACAAAAAATTACCCCAAGGAATTTTTAAAATAAACTCAAACAGGATATGACGGATATCCCAAGTATCGTAGACGATCACCAGCAGACGGAGGAAAAATTTTCAAACTTAACGGAGTTGAATTCGACAACCGATGGATAGTGCCGTACAATCCCGTTCTATCCCATACTTTTGGGGCTCATGTTAATGTTGAGAGTTGTAACTCTGTAAAATCCATAAAATACATCTGTAATTATTTAAATAAAGGATCTGACCAAGCATCGTTCACCGTTCAGGATCTTGATGAGGTGACGAACTACCAGGCGGGACGTTACATCAGTAGCTCTGAAGCAGTCTGCCGAATATTTCGTTTTCCTATTCATGACAGGTTGCCTTCGGTGATGCATCTTACCGTACATCTTGAAAATGGTCAAAGAATTTATTTTACTGAGCAAGATGTGGTTGACAAAGTAATTAATCCAAAAAAAACAACACTAATGGCTTTTTTTGAGCTTTGCCAAGTTGATGACTTTGCAAAAACTCTTTTGTATGTTGAAGTTCCAGCTTATTACGTATGGAAAAATAACCGATTTGATAGAAGAAAAAAAGATAAGGTTGTTTCAGGTTATTTAGGAGTCAAGAAAGATCAAGTTTTAGGTAGAGTTTATACCGTGCATCCCGGAAATACTGAATGTTATCACCTGCGTCTTCTCTTACATGAGATTCGAGGTCCTACATCATTTTCTGCTTTGAAACCTGTTGATGGAGTGATTTATCCATCATTTCAAGCAGCATGTAGAGCACTTGGTCTTCTAGAAGATGATGCTAATTGGTATCGCACTCTGGATGAAGCTTGCATCTCTGATTCGCCCTACAAGATCCGTGAGCTGTTTGCCATTATGTTAGTTTTTTGTCATGTTGACGACCCACCAAAATTATGGGAGAAATATCGAGATTATTTTTCAGAAGATATTAAGAGAGAGGTAGAACGAGACGGTGGAGATGTTGAGCTGTTACTTGACGTTATTTACAACAAATGTCTCATACTACTTGAAGATATTGTTATATCAATGTCTGGAAAACCACTTCTTCAGTTCGGTCTCCACTCTCCAACCCGAGATGAAAGGTTTATTGTCCCTAATCGTCAATATTTGCGTGAATTGGCTTACGACACCGGCTATTTAACTAAAGTTGTAGCAGAAAATGTTCTTAAATTAAATCTAGAACAGGAAAAAGTTTACAATGAAATTTTAAATTCAATTATATCTGATTCTGGGTAGTTGTATTTTCTTGATGCTCCAGGTGGCACTGGAAAAACGTTTTTAATCAATTTACTGCTTGCGAAAATCAGGAGTGAAAAAACATCGCTATAGCCGTAGCTTCTTCAGGAATTGCTGCGACTTTGATAGACGGAGGTAAAACAGCTCACTCTGCCTTTAAATTACCTCTCAATTTAGGTTATTCTGAGTCTCCACTTTGTAACATCTCTAAACAGAGTGATATGGCTCATGTGCTGCGAGAAGCAAAAATTATTATCTGGGACGAGTGCACTATGGCTCACAAAAATGGTATTGAAGCTCTAAACAGATTGCTCCAAGACATTAGAGGTTGCGACCGAATTATGGGAGGAGTAATTGTTCTCTTGGCCGGTGATTTTAGACAAACTTTGCCTGTTGTGCCACGAGGAACACGTGCAGATGAAGTTAAAGCCTGTATCAAGTCATCAATTTTATGGCCTTCGGTCAAAGTTCTATCTTTGACCATCAATATGCGTATTCATCTTCAGCGAAATTCGAAAACAGAAGAGTTTTCAAAAATACTGATTGATATAGGTGATGGCAAAACTCCGGAAGAAGACGGAAGAATAAACGTGTCCTATATTAATTGTGAAACTGTCCCAGATTTAATCACCTTGACTGACAAAATATACCCGAATATTGAAAAAGCTGGCGACAATTGTAGTTCATGGTTAAAGGAAAGAGCCATCCTCACACCAACCAATGAACAAGTCAATTGTATTAACAACTTTTTGCTGGAGAAACTGCCAACTGAGCAAGTAAGATATGAATCGGTGGACAAAGTACTGGAGGATGAAGAAGCTGTCCACTATCCTGTTGAATTCTTACACACTCTCAATCCACCAGGGATACCACCTCATGTTCTTCAACTCAAGATTGACACTCCAATAATGTTGCTCCGAAATTTAAATCCGCCAAAATTATGTAATGGTACCAGGCTTCAAGTCAAGGTCTTACACAAAAATGTCATTGAAGCCATGATTTTCACCGGAAAATATGAAGGAGAAACTGTATTCATTTCAAGGATTCCTCTGATCCCATCAGATTACCACTTCGACTTTAAACGTCTGCAATTTCCTGTCAAAGTTTGTTATGCCATGACGATTAACAAGGCACAAGGGCAGAGTTTAAAGATGACTGGTATTGATTTAAGAAATGACTGTTTCTCTCATGGCCAACTATACGTGGCATGCTCAAGAGTAAGTTCACCTGACAGCTTGGTCATTCTTCAACCAATAGGAAAAACGAAAAATGTTGTATATAAAGAAGTTTTAAGTATTCAATTTTCGATTTTTGACTATATTAATAATTATTTCTTTAAATTAGATCGATAGAATAAGAAAATAAACAGTAATCCAATCAATAAATATTAAAATTTCAAAAATTTTTTGGATCTACCGCTAGGGTGGTTTTTAATACAATTATTTTAAATATTTTATCTAAATAATAATTTCTTTTTACTGTAACAAGAGAAATGTTTATCAAGCTTTCAATTTTGTTTAGTGTTAATTGATTGGATACATTTATAAATTGCCAAAGAATAGATATAATAAACAATAAATTTTAATAATTTTCAGGTTTATTGTAAAGCTAAAACTATGAATAATGTGTTTTTTGGATTTTAATTTACGTTTCTAATATACAAAATTAGTAATCAAAAAAATTTTTAAACTATGAAAATAATAGTATAAAAATAAGAACAATGTTAAAATAGAAAATGCTAGCAATATGCTGAAAAGTTCATAGTTTTAAATTTATAACTAATGTTCATTTAGAATTAGTTAATAAAAAAGATATAAGTTAAATTACTGTCTTTTTATTTAGCACGACAGAGTATTGATGCCCAGGTTTAAGTTGTTTATATCCAATCTATATTTATATAGATTTGATATGTGTAACAAATTCTAAACTTGATGGTATTGACACTCACGTCGATCCATGGTGTAGGCCTACTGGGGATCCCGCCATGTAAAATAATGGGAACGCATCGTACGACACAGTACCTCCATGGTGATGTGGAAAGCTGTGTTATTTATTATTTTAAGTCATATAAATCAATAAGACTCTAAGTAGTGAAAGGTGTGTTAATTTCGTAAAATCCGTTTATGATATATAATTAGGCAGCTAGATTAGATAACACAATTTAATATTTTTTTCACTTGGCATGTATTTTATGCCACGCGAAGCGGGCGGGTAACGGCTAGTTCATTATATGATAATATTATATTTTTCTATTATAATGAAAATATAAAGATGAAATACAAGTTAAATTATAAAATTCACAGTGTATGAAAGTATATTTAATTTATAACTGAATATATATTATTAATATACATTCCGGATGTAAGCAAAAAATATATCAAACAATTATAAGTAAATATAATGAATCAATTTATACTCTACATATATATTGATATTTATAATTTTTATTGTAATTCAATTATGTAACAAAAAATATATTGCTGATTATATATCGCAGTTTACAACTAAAGATATATAAAATAGTATATTTCAGTATATTAATGAAAAAAGGATAGCTATATCTAGATATTTGAGAAAAGAAGATGGTCGTGCCTAGTCTGACCTGAAAATTGATCGAAGATCAAGCCTGATCAGTAATAAAGTGCGATAGGTAGACATAGATCGGTGTGATCATTAAAAATGATCAAAACCCCGGGTAAAAAAAATTATATATATTACTATTTATAATTATATATGAATAATGGCCTTATATAATATATATAAGCGAAATACCACTCACTCACTCATCACGAAATCTCCGAAACTATTCGCCCGATTGACTTGAAATTTAGCATACTTACTCCATTCGTGATGTAGGCGCTCACTAAGAACGGATTTTACGCAATTGCTACCTATAATGAATTTTTCGTCTACCATCACGTTTGCTACTCCCTCCCCTCCCTCTCATTCTTCCCCTCCCTTCCCGTGACTTCTTCCCCCTTCCCTATATCTCTCTCTTTTTTTTTTTTTTACAAAATGTCATTTGGATTCGCCAATCTAAGAAACCCATCAAGTGACACCCATCAATTATAGAACTCACCCCCCCCTCCCCAGCACAACCACCCACGCTAATCAATTGTTGCCATGGTTACCGTTGATATGGATACCGTTGCCATGGATACCGTTGCCATGGTTACCGTTGCCACGGTTACCGTTGCCATGGTTACCGTTGCCATGGTTACCGTTGCCATGGTCACAGTTGCAATGGTTACCGTTGCTAAAACAAATGTTAAAATGAATACATTGTAATAATAAATTCGGTTGTAAACTAAATTCAGTGGAATGATTAGAATAAAAGTAGAAAGTCACTAAATATTAATATTCTATACAATTATTATTCAACAGTATTATTCTACACAATGTTAGGCAAATACATGGATTTTCATCGATTGATTGTTGGGACAGTAGGAATTCATAATCATACTTTTTTTTAAGAAAGAATATCTAAATCATTCATAACTGAAATAGCTAATATGTATTTAAATGATCATGAAGGATAAACTCCATTATATCATAAAATAGATAAATATAACATAAATATTAATGTTGATATTGTTAAATGATTATACTGATTTAAATGATTAAAAATAAAATGGTAAATTGTGTTTGATGTATCCTCTCTAAAATTTCACAACAATATCGTTAAATTATTATAAAAAAAGGAAGAATTAAGATAATTATTAATAAAATGAATAATAATAAATATATTTCTTAATACCACTTAATTTGTGATGAATTTCTTAATAATAAAGATTAAAAATTTTCATTTTTATATTTATAAGCACAAATAAATTTATTCATTAACTTATCGATGTTAATTTTCAGTAAAATTAATATAATAACATTGTTGTTTTTATTTTTAATTAATATGTGATTAATTTCATAATCTTGATCACTAAAATTCATATTTTATAAAAAATGGCACTAAGATAAGAATTAATAGGATTAATAGGTATTAATAAGTAATAATAAGATTACCAATCTTAATAACGTTATTGAAGTTGGCGCTTAGACAAAAGAATAATAACATATTTATTCATGTAATTTATAAACAAATTCAGAGCTGTCAAAAAAATTATTTCATAGACAAAAAAATATATAAAATTGTAATTAATTATCTAAAAATACATAAGTTATAATGATAAATAATTTAATTTAATTCAATTGTGTTATTGGTGAGTTTTGTTGATATTGCTCTAATTTTTTATAACTTTGTTCAGTGCTAATACCGGCACCTTCCTTCAAACTTGGGTAGGTTTTCTTACAATTAAGTGCAATTGTTGGCCTTGAAAAAGACCGGTGTCGTTAAGACTACGTAGTAGTCTTGAGATGACTTATTCTCACTCTCAAAATGGGAGTGAGGAATAATTAGTTCTAAAAAGAACTGTTTCAATGTTAGCCCTCAAAAGGACTGTTTTGATGATACTCGTCAGTAGTTAGCTTAGCCGAGATGATCCAAGTTGGCTCGATTGTTGAGTTGCGGATATACAAGCCTTGCACGATTGGTATCCGAAACACTGCACTGCATAGTAAGCCTTGCTCGCTTACTGTAGACTGTTGGCTTCTTCCTTCTTCCTTCTTCTTCTTCTTCTTGGTTTTGCTCAGTGGTTAGAAGTGGACTGTGTTGTAGCTCTCCTCGCTGCCTCTTTTAAACAGTCTGGTAATTTGAGGGGGGATTGGATTAGGTGAATACATTGGCTCGCTAACTCCGATGGGCTGAGTGGGGGTTTCGAAGGTAGCGGCCCAATTAAAATTTAGAATAATTTCCCACTATTTTACTAGAATAATTTTCTACTAGCTCTCTCGTCATGGTTCGCGCTTTTTTTAGTACCTGATAGTTTGAGGGTTTTTCAACATTCTCCCCCCCAAATTGTGCAGAAATGCAGAATTTTAATCGGATGATTCTTGATGAGGAGCTAGTGAGAGAAGAGCTAACTTGATAATTGGTCTAGTGAGCGTTGTTGTGGCTGTCTTGAGAGTGACTACTCGAGTAAGTCCGTCTTTCCCAGGGTGAAGTTGAATTACTCTCGCGAGAGGCCATTTTGAGGGAGGAAATCTTTCATCAGTTATTAGCACTAAAGACCCTATTTTGATATCGTCTTGTTGATTGCGCCACTTTGAGATGGACTGATGTACAGACAAGCATTCTGTTGACCATCGATTCCAGAATTGTTGGAATCGTTCCTGTATCCTTTGAAATTGAGATAATCTTGATTCGTTAACGGAAGTTAGAGATGGCTCAGGTATGGAGTTGAGCGCAGCTCCTCGAATGAAATGGCCTGGAGTTAATGCTGAGAGATCTTCTGGATCATCTGATAGAGCACTGAGAGGTCTTGAGTTAAGTACTGCTTCAACTTGTGCTAGGAGAGTAGAAAAATCTTCAAATGTGAAGCTGGTTTCAGATATTGATGATTGGAGATGACGTTTGACAGATTTCACTGCAGCTTCCCATTTTCCTCCCATGTGAGGTGCTCCTGGGGGATTAAATTTCCAATTTGTACCATCATTAGTGAGTAGACGTTGAAGATCTTTTGATTCTGATGTAGCCTTGGAGAAGAGACGTTTCAATTCATTGTCAGCTCCTTTGAAATTAGTTCCACAATCACTATGTAGTGTTTTGCAGATTCCTCGTCGACTAGAAAATCTTCGAAATGCCTTCAAGAAACCTTCGGTTGAGTAATCTGAGACTGCTTCAAGATGAATTGCTGATGTTGAGAAACAGACGAAGACTGCTATCCACCCTTTAAATTTCTTTGCACCTCTTCCTTGGAATGTCTTCAATGTGATTGGTCCAGCGTAATCAACTCCAGTTGTTTCAAAAATTAATGATGGAGTTACTCGAGATGACGGTAGAGGAGCCATGAGTTGTTGTGTTCGGACCGCTCGGATTCGGGCGCAGACTAAACAGTGGATAAAGGACTTGATTGGAGCTCTTCCTCCTAATATCCAACATTGACGTCGTACGTACATTAGTGTAAGTTGAGTTCCACCGTGGAAGGTCCGGGCATGAGCATCTGCAATGAGAAGTTCAGAAAGTTTACATTGTCGAGGTAAGATGGGTGGGTGCTTGCTGTCATGATCAAGTTGAGAATTTTGAAGACGTCCTCCAACTCGAAGTATTCCTTGATGATCTAATCTTGCAGTTAGTCTAGAGAGGGCATGAGATTTTGCTAGGGGTTTTCCTGACATTATGGTGCTGATCTCGGATGAGAAGTATGCTTGCTGAGTTGCTTTTATCCAAAATAGTTTTGCTTTCTCTAAGTCTGCAGGTCCAATTGGAGATGTTGATACGTTCGTGTTGGGGATCCGCTTGAAACATGAGATGGCTCGTTGACATAGTGCTGTTATTCGTAGTAACTTGTTGAGGTCTTTGTGAAAGGTTTTTACACATGGAAGATCGATCAAGTCCCAGATTGTTGGTTGTATTACTGCTGTTAATGAAATGCCAGGTCGTTCTTCTAGATCTTCTGTTGGAGATGGAGCTACTGAGATTGGCCAATATTCAGGAGATTGAGCTAACCAAGGTGGACCTGTCCACCAGAGATGATGACTAATTAGTTGAGAGGCGTTTAGGCCTCTTGAAGCACAATCTGCTGGATTGAGTTTTCCTGACGTGTATCTCCAACAGGCGTTTGGAAGTGTTTGATGAATAGATGAAACTCTGTTTCCAACGTATTCTTTCCATTTCATGGGGTTATTTTTAACCCATGCAAGTGTTATTGAAGAGTCGGTCCATAGAAATACGGGGACATCTTGGAGTTCTAATGTAGATTGTGTATGCTTTATGAGATGAGCGAGAAGTACAGCAGCTGAAAGCTCTAATCGTGGAATGATTAGTCGCTTGATTGGAGCGACTCTAGTTTTTGAGCAGACTAGAGTGACTTTAGACTTTCCTTGACAGTCAGTGATCCTGAGATAAACAACAGCAGCCATTGCTAGCTGAGATGCGTCGGAGAATCCGTGGAGTTGTACCGAATAAAAATTGGATTGCAGATTAATCCATCTTGGTATTCGAAGTTCAGTTAACTTTGAGATATCTTCTCGAAATTTGGCCCATTGATTTACTGTATCAGGGCAAAGTTGATCATCCCAATCAAGCTTCTCAAGCCAAAGTTGCTGAAGTAAAATTTTTGCTTTAATGACCACTGGAGAGATAAGGCCGAGAGGATCGAAGAGTTGAGCTACTTCTGAGAGAATTGATCTCTTGGTTATTACTGCACTTTCTGATATGGAGCTTTGAAACGTAAACTGATCATGAGTTGATGACCAGGAGAGACCCAATACCTTTGATAATGATTCATCAAACGTGTGAAGCGATGACTTATCCTTGGATTGAGATGTCGATGGAATAATAAACTCTTGTGTGTTGCTTTTCCATTTATCTAGTGGAAGACATGCTGAAGCGCACATGCTGTTAAGCTGTCGAGCTATTGTGTTGAGCTGATCAATTGAATCAGCTCCACCTGAGATGTCATCAACATAACTGCCTTTTAGAATTGAATCAACTGCTAATAGGTAACTTTCCTTTTCATCTTCCACTAGTTGGAATAATGTTCTGCAAGCTAAGTATGGTGCTGATCGAGTTCCATACGTAACTGTTTTTAGTTGATATTCTTGGACTTCATTCTGTTGGTTGATCCAGAGAATTCGTTGTAAGTCCCAATCATCCTGATGGACTTGAATCTGTCGAAACATCTTGACTATGTCAGTCATGAAGATGAATTTGAAACGTCTGATGAACAGCAATACGTCAAATATATCTCTTTGAATTTTTGGACCAGCATGCTGAATGTCATTGAGTGATACTTGTGAGGTGGTTTTACATGACCCGTTGAAAACGACTCTGAGCTTTGTAGTAGTGCTTTGTTCTCGGAGAACTCCATGATGAGGTAGGTAGTAGACTTGTTTAGGTTCAGGGGCATCCTTTGGAACTGCTACCATGTGGCCTAATGTTTCATACTCATGCATGAAGTCCATATACCGCTGTTTGAGAAGTCCGTCAGATTCCAGACGCTTGAGAAGTCGTTTCAAACACCGATAAGCGATAGCTCTGGAATCTCCTAACTGTGAGATTTCAGTTGATAGTGGTATTCGCACTACGTAGCGCCCTTCTTGGTTTCGTGAGAGTGTGCTAATGTAATATTCTTTACATTGCGCTTCTGCTAAACTGAGAGATGGCTTTGTTTGATTTGGTACTTCTTCCTGAACCCAGAATCTTGTGAGGGAGTCTTGAAGCTCATCGTTTGTCACTGTATGAAGAGACCTGAGAGGGAGATTTCGTGCTTGAGATGATGCTGGTCCATGAAAGGCCCATCCAAAGATTGTGTGAATTGCTAATGGCTCATCTGATTGTCCTTTAATTATTGGAGATCGTTCTAGTATTTGATTAAGCGTATCAGCCCCTATGAGGATTTCAACGTGTCCGGGCTTCAGGTAGTCTGGATCTGCTCTTTCTAGCTTGCTCAGATGAGACCAATGCTGGTCTGTGATGGACACTGATGGAATCTTAGTAGTGATTTGAGGCAGGATATTTACTCTGAGATGGACTTGTTTATGTGAGATGCAAGACTCAATGGTTAAGTTCGTTTGACCAAGAGTTTTGCTTGAAGACTGATTACCCACGCCTAGGATTGGTATCACAGCAGCTAGTTGGTTGAGTTTTGCTTCTTTAACTAGCTTGGCTGAGACTAATGTCAATTCTGATCCTGGATCGATGAGGAGACGAGTTGTATGTTTTTTCATGTTAGGAGACACTACTAGTGCTTTGCAAGTAGCCAGGATTACTGCAGTTCTTGTGTTAATTGCTGATAAAGTTATTGCATTTGCCTGAGCAGGCAATTGCTCTGGTTGAGATGACTTGGAGATGTCAATTATCTGAGAGGATTGGTTTGCCTGAGCAGGCAACTGCTCGGGTTGAGATGACTTGATGATAGTAACCTTTTGAGATGACTGCTTGTATTTGGTGATGTTGGTATCAGTTCGAGATGCTCTTGATCTGAGATGTCTTCCTGGCTTGAGATGACGGCGTGGGAGTGGAGATGACGATTGCCACCGTCATTGTGGAGCTGGCTTGTCTTCGGTTTGAGAAAGTTGCGATAGAGAAGATAACTTTTCAGAGAAGGCTGCAAGAGATGCTGGTTGTTCCTTGGGTTTTGTAAACAAGCCGTGCAACAATGTGTGATGGCGCTCTTTACACAGCTTACAAGTTTGAGTGTTACTGCACTTGTATACGTTGTGCCTACCTAAGCAGTTGTAACACAACCTCTCGGTCTTGACGAACTGAAGTTTTTCAGCGTCGGGCTTCGTTGAGAAGTCTTGACAGAAGGCAAGGTAATGATTCTTACCACAGTACTTGCAGGTGTTGTTCAAATCCTTCACCCATGGCTTTGTCTCAGCTTGAGATGACGTTCCAGGTTGGTCTGAGATGACGTGATGTACTCTTGATGGTTGAGATGACCTAGTGTCTGGTTTTGTCTTCTTTGAAGCGGTCTTAGATTGCTCTTCGATGCTTTCCAGAGCTCTAGCAGCACCAGTTAGAAAGTCAGTTAACTGTTCTAAGGATGGATACTCCGTTGCTGACCCAAGGTGCATTTCCCAATCTTCACGAGTCTTGGGGTCTAGATGGTGAGTCATGAGATGTACTATTATTGGATCCCATTGGTCAACTGGAAGTCCGAGGGCTTTCAGTGAGTTGGTTGATTCAGAAACTACATTGAGAAGTGAATTGAGAGTAGCTGATGACCGAACTCCTGGCGTCTTCAAGCGCAGAAGCTTATCCAGTTGGGCTGCGATGAGAAGTCTCTTGTTTTCATACCTCTTGACAAGCATGTCCCAAGCTCCTTGAAAAGAATCGGCGGAGATCTTGATGTTGGAGATGAGACTTGCAGCATTTCCAGAGAGGCTATTTCGGAGATGTACAAACTTCTCTGCATTTGAGATAGCTGTGTTTTCACCAATTAGTGAGACGAATAAATCTGAGAAGGCTCTCCAATCTCCGAAGTTACCAGAAAATGGTGAAATCGGAATCTTGGGCAATGATGATGGTCTGACTGCTGTACCTCCGGTTAGACTTACATTGGCAAGACTAGTTCCACTAGGAGGGTTAGCTGCTTCGAGCTCAAAGATTCTTTCTTCCAAGGCAGCTTGGATATTAACAACGCACTGCATAGCAGTTTCGTAGGCGTTGTTCTTGATGTAAGGATCGTCTGATGGGCTTTCAACCTCGGACAATATGATCTTTTCGTGCTCAGTTTCGAATTTTTCCCAGTTCGTCTTGAGCATCAGCAATTTTGCCTTGGCCACGTGAATGTTGAAGTTGTGGTGAGCTTCTGCCTAGACTTCCTTCTGAAGAGACATGATGAAGGCATATTTGGACTGCTGCAAAGACAGTCTTGCCTGAAGTGCGGACATTATTGAGGATTTGTATAGCAAAACTTCCCGCAGCACTTAGTGCTCCGCAATGCGCAAAGTAGTGAAACCCAAACTCAAGAAATGCAACGCACACTCAGAGATATGTCTTGAGATGTCGCTGATCACTACCCAAGCTGAAGGATGATCCGGCTCGAGGGACCACAAAATGTTCAGTACTAATACCGGCACCTTCCTTCAAACTTGGGTAGGTTTTCTTACAATTAAGTGCAATTGTTGGTCTTGAAAAAGACCGTTGTGGTGTAGTATTCTAGAGATGACTTGTAAGTCACACGCTCTTTAATAAGAGCCTCAATTATTTGATGGCCTTGAAAAAGACCGGTTCGCGCTTTTTTTAGTTCCTGATAGTTTGAGGGTTTTTCAACAAATATAAATTTACTCCCGTTGTGTTGGTGAGTTTTTATGACAATTTTAATTTCCATTAATTTGTTAATGCTTTTTTTAAATTGATATTAATATTTTATTAACGATATTTTTTTTATTTTGATTAAAATTTTTATATTTTTTAAATTCAGGATAAGATTCAATTCTATTGAAAATTTTTATTTATGATATTTAAAAAATATTTATTATGAACGTAGAATATATTTTAATAGGTGGGCATTATATCCCTTTCCGAATTGTCGAGATTATAGGCGACTGAGCATGTTTATTCTCTACTCTGTCCCTACTGATATACGGCAACGTATCGAAGGCTGACGAAATTCGAAAAGAAATTGTTAAACATGTATCAAAAAATTGGACAAGATTTAAATGCGTCACACAAATACCATCTGGCGCCCCTTATGATACTCAAGGTATTTACTCTATAGAAATGTCTAAGCATAACACGTATGGGTCCATTTGCGAAATTATGGCAGCTGCAGAATTATTTCCTTATCAATTTCAAGTGTATCAAGGTGGCTGCCTCATGGCTATCGTTGGAGAAGCGACACAGGGTCTAAAAAGACTACCGTTTACGGGAAATTTTAATAACGGTCATTTCGATGCTTTGATTGATTTTGTCGAGTCAATGCATGGTGATAATGTTCATGTAAGTAGTGATAATAATGTGCAAAAAAGTAAAGAAAATGTTTCATTCTTAGTGTCTCAGGCTAACGAAAATGTATCAGTGGCAGTTTCACAGCCTCAATTAGTTTCTAACATTAATTTATCAAATTTGAATTTAAATAGTGATGATAATGTGCAACAAAATGATAAAAATGTATCATTTTCAGTGTCTCAGCCTAAAGAAAATGTGTTAGTGGAAGTTTTACAGCCTCAATCAATATCTAAAATTAATTTATCAGGTTCAAGTGAATCTATTAATGATAATGTAATACCCCTTCAACCAAATAGAGGAAAAAAAAGGAGGAAATGATTTACAAATGCAATTGGGAATAAACAATTGAGACAAGCTGCTTCAAAATATAATAAATTTCATCCTGAAGTAAATAGAGTAGCTGCTGCGAAATATACTAAAAGTCATCCTGAAGTAAATAGAGAAGCTGTGAAAAGGTACGTTTCTCAAAACCAACATGTTAATCAGGCAGCTGTAGTTAAATACAACCAAAAAAGGTTACAAATTAAACTAGCACCTTGGCAATCTAAGACTTTGTCTGGCTTTCACTACAAAACGAACATCGATTATGGAAATGATAAAATTGTAAACATTGGAAAACGATTACCGTGTATTTATCGTCGTGCTTTAAAATGGATGGATGAACCTCCAGGGATGTGCTGCAGTGGTGGTCAAGTCCAGCTTCCTACAATTGAGCCCTACCCTGAACCTTTGAACAGTCTCCTTATCCATCAAGACCCGCTTTCAGAACATTTCCTTTCCACGATTCGAAAGTATAACGGATGTTTGCAGATGACGTCATTTGGAGCAAAAGAAGTGAAGGGGGGAAATTATATGCCAACATTTAAAATTCAGGGCCAAGTGTACTACAGAATAGGTAGCCTTATGGCTGAACCTCATCAGCATCCTTATTTTCTTTAGTTGTACTTTCTTGGGGATGATAAACGTGAGATTGAAATCCGTTGTAGAATTACTCCTGGTGTTAAACCCGAATTAGTTAGCCAACTACAGAAGTCGCTTCATAAAAATAATAAATATATTTTGGATTTCAAGGCCGCTATCGATTCAGTTCCTAAAGACCAAAAAGAGTTCAAGGTTGTAATTAATGCCGATAGAAAACCGCAAGGTCAGCACAAGGGTCGTTTCAATGTTCCTCAAACTAATTTCAGTAGCAGTTGTTATTGTCGGTCAGGCTTTCGAAAAAAGAGATATAATTCTTTACAGTATAAACAATAAATTAATACGGATTAGTGAAACGCATCGTGCATACGATGCTCTCCAGTACCCTTTGATGTTTTTCCGTGGAGAGGATGGTTATTACATAAACATACCTAAACGTGACGCAAAGACTAGGTCCCCTCTCAAGAAGACTGTGTCTGCTTCTGAGTTCTAGAGTTATAGGTTAATGGAGCGTGTTAGTGAAATATGTCATTTAGTACTCTTTCGTAATCTCTTTAATCAGTTTTTAGTTGACATGTATGCTAAGATTGAAACTGAAAGGCTCAATTGGATTCGTAATAATCAAACAAAACTTAGGAGTGAGGAATATATCCACCTAAAAGACGCTATGGTAAAAAGAGATGGACATTTTTCATAACTTGGTAGAATGGTTGTATTGCCGTCTTCGTTCACTGGTGGACCCCGCTACATGCATGAACGAACTCAAGACGCTATGACGTACGTACGACATTTCGGACGTCCAGATTTATTCATTACATTCACTTGCAATCCTAAATGGTCAGAAATTGAAGATCTTTTGAGACAAGGACAAAAATATTATGATCGACACGATATCATTGCGAGGGTATTTTGTTTGAAAGTTAAACACATGATGAATCTTCTGACAAAAGGTTGTATCTTTGGCAATGTAAGGTGTAACATGTATACTGTGGAATGGCAGAAGCGTGGACTTCCACATGTTCATATTCTTCTTTGGTTGGAAGAAAAAATAAGACTTGACTCTATTGACGAAGTTATAAGAGCTGAATTACCTGACCCTGATCAGGATCAAACACTTCATGAAATTATTAAATCAACAATGATTCATGGCCCGTGTGGAGTTTTCAATTTCAGTTCACCTTGCATGCTGGCTGGTGTTTGCACTAAACGATACCCAAGGCCTTTCTTAAAAGAAACTCAAACAGGTGAAGATGGATATCCTAAGTATCGAAGGCGGTCTCCGGAAGACGGTGGAATAGAAATAAAAATTAATGGAAATGATATTGATAATCGATGGGTGGTACCATTTAATCCTGTTTTGTCACGTACTTTCAAAGCTCATATCAATGTTGAGTATTGCAATTCAGTTAAATCTATCAGATACATCTGCAAGTACGTAAATAAGGGTTCTGATCAGGCAGCGTTTACCGTTGAAAATTTAGATGAGGTTTCTAGGTATGAAGCAGGACGATACATAAGCAGTTCTGAATCAGTCTGACGTATTTTCGGTTTTCACATTCATGAGAGATATCCTTCTGTTGTTCATCTTGCTGTTCATCTAGACAATGGTCAAAGAGTTTATTTCACAGAAGAGAACATTGTTAATAAAATCGCGAATCCAAAGAAAACAACGCTTATAGGTTTTTTCGATCTCTGTAAAGTAGATGGTTTTGCGCGAACTCTTTTGTATAGTGAAATTACAGATTATTACGTTTAGAGAAACAATGAATTTATTAGGAGGAAAAAAGGAAAAGTGGTGACAGGTTTTCCAGAAATTAAAAAAGATCATGTGTTGGGTAGAGTGTATACTGTCCATCCCGGTAATGCTGAATGCATCTATTTACGCCTTCTCCTACATGAGATTCGTGGTCCTACTTCATTCAATGATTTAAAAACTGTAGAAGGGGTAGAGCATCCGACTTTTCAAGCAACTTGCAGAGTACTTGGATTATTGGAAGACGATATTAACTGGGATCGTACTTTAGAGGAAGCTTCTATTTTTGATTCTCCTTATAAAATTAGAGAGTTATTCGCGATTATGTTGGTTTTTTGTCAAGTGGGAGATCCGATAAAATTATGGACAAAGTACCGGGAAAGTTTGGCAGAAGATATCAAAAGACAAATGGAAAGAGAGAGTCGAGATGTTGAACTGATCGTTGATATCGTGTACAACCAGTGTCTTATCCTTCTTGAAAATATTATTACATCAATGTCAGGTAAGTCATTGTTAGAATTTGGGCTTCCAGAACCATTAAGAGAGCAAAGCAACGTTATTAACAACCGTCAGTACATAAATGAATTGGCTTATGATGTTTCTCAGTTGATCGAAGCAGTTTCTGTAGGGGTTTCGAAATTAAATGACGATCAGAAACAAGTTTATGATGAAGTCTTGAACAGTATTGATTCTAATTCAGGGAAGTTGTTTTTTCTTGATGCTCCTGGTGGAACTGGGAAAACTTTCTTGATCAATCTTCTGCTTGCTAAAATTAGGAGTAGAAAAAATATTGCTGTTGCTGTTGCTTCGTCAGGGATTGCAGCTACGTTAATTTATGGAGGCAAGACGGCGCACTCAGCTTTTAAACTACCTCTCAACTTGAATTATTCCGATAATCCCATTTGTAATATCTCAAAGCAAAGTGACATGGCGCATGTACTCAGAGAAACAAAAATTATAGGGTGGGATGAGTGTACTATGGCCCACAAGAAAGGTATTGAGGCTCTTAATCAGACACTTCAAGACATTAGAGAGAATAATCGACTTATGGGTGGGTTGACTATTCTTTTAGCTGGTGACTTCAGACAAACTTTACCTGTTGTACGACGAGGGACACGTGCAGATGAAATTAAAGCCTGCCTAAAATCTTCAATTTTATGGCCTAATATAAAAGTCCTATCGTTGAAAGTTAATATGAGGGTATGTCTTCAAAATGACTTGAGAGCGAAAGAGTTTTCAGAATTATTAATTGACATAGGTAACGGAAATCTCCCAAAAGAAGAAAGAAAAATAACCATTCCAAGTAACCTTTGTGAAACTGTGGGAGAGTTGATTACTTTGATTGATAGAATATACCCGAATATTCAACGTGATGCATTAGATAGTTTATCATGGTTAAAAGAAAGAGCTATTCTGACTCCAATAAATGAATCAGCTGATAGGATTAATACCTTACTGATAGAACAACAAACAACTGAACATATGAAGTATGAGTCTGTGGATACAGTCATAGAAGTAGAGGAAACTGTTTATTATCCTGTTGAATTTCTGCATACACTTAACCCGCCAGGCATACCACCTCATATTCATCATCTAAAGATTGGTACACCGATAATGTTGTTGCGTAACTTGAATCCTCCCAAATTGTGTAATGGCACCAGACTACAGGTAAAAACTCTGCGGAAAAATTTAATTGAAGCGACCATTTTTGCAGGAAAGTATGAGGGAGAAAATGTATTCATTCCAAGAATACCTTTGATTCCATCAGATTATCATTTTAAATTTAAGCGTTTGCAGTTTCCAGTTAGAGTTTGCTTCGCGATGACTATTAATAAAGCTCAAGGGCAGAGTTTAAAATTAGCTGGTGTAGAGTTACAAAGTGACTGTTTTTCCCATGGTCAATTTTATTTAGCATGTTCAAGAGTAAGTTCCTCTGAAAATCTCATCATTCTTCAACCAGAGAAGCGAACGAAGAATGTTGTATATAAAGAAGTTTTAAACATGTAAGTACATTATTTTAGATTTTATATATTTTTAACAATTATTATAAGTAATCATATGATAATAATATGTTCTTAAATGGTATAATTGAAAGAAATAAATTAATGTGATAAAAAATAAAAATTTCGTTGATATTTATAAAAATTGCCATACATAAAAAATAAAGAACATCAAAGTGAAATTTATTAAAAAATATAACTCAATGGGTTTAAAAAAATAAAAAAAAAATATAATATATATTTATTTTCATGTTGGTAATTTTTACATGGTTTAGGCCTACTGGGGACCCGCCATGTAAAATAATAGGAACGCATCTTACTACACGGTACCTCATGGGTGATGCGGAAATCTATGTAATGACAGATTTAATGACTAACTGACCCATTGATTGATTGATTGATTATTAATAATAAAATACTTTCAGTGGTTGATATATATTTTCCAATAGTTGTTTCTCCTGAGCAGCGGTAACATCAACAGGTTTCATTTTGATGGTACTATGTTTGGTGTTGTTGTATGTATTCACCAAGTCATCATGTACATCAGTCCACTTGTAGCTGCTGCGAGCTGTAAACTCTCGCCACATTTTAGTCTTGAGTGTTCTATTGAAACGTTCACATATGGATGTTTTGAGATTGCTGAATGTTGAATACAGATTTATCTTGTGCTGCTTCATCAGATCTTTAAATTCTTTGTTGTAAAACTCTTTACCCAGATCAACATGGAGATTCTTAGGAACACGACCTTGCTGGAGTACAGACTTCATAGCACTAGTGACATCTCCACCACTTTTTGATTTAATTGGAACTGCCCAGGCATATTTAGAAAATATGTCTATGATTGTAAGCAGATACTTGTATCCTTTATTGACTGTTGCCTATGGAATCATCTCAACCAAGTCGGCTTGCCAAGTCTCATCGAGACCTCGGATATCAACATGACGACGTTTATAGTTCCTGCGAGCTGGTTTGTGAAGCTCTTCAGCTATCACCACCTTTTTCTCTTCCATTGAAATTATTAACGAGATATTTGATATTATTTTGATGAGAGGAAAGTACGGCTTTAACTTCCTCAATAGCTGTCTGCAAATTTCTCACAGCAGCTTTCAGTATTACTATTTCAGAGTGTAAATGTGAAATAATCTCTTTCTGTTCACTGTCTATACTTTTATTCAGTTCAGACATCTGTCTCAGTACAAACTGCACTGTCGCCGCATCATGTTCATTTGAAGGATTACCGAGATTGCACAGCCTTTTATTCTCAATGTTATAGTTACCATCAGAAGTTACATTGAAACCTCTACCAGCAGGGCCTCGTTGACCTGACTTATCATTGTCCAGTGGACGTCCAAATATATCGATGCTCATGGTTATGAACACTTTGACTGTCAGCGTGCGAATGATTTAATTTTTCAGAAGCTTTTAATATATAACTCCAGCCTCCCTAAGCTCTTCAATAATTGATATGATTTCATTCATGTGACTTGAATTTCCAGCAGCTTGAGATGCCATAAGTAGTCGCAAACGATCAACTAGTTCATTTGGATCATCCCAGTAAACATAGTCCATTGGTAATCTCTGTTTTCTTGCAATCATATATTTTGGTAAACCTTGACCGAACTTGGTGATAAAATCAGCAATGTATTTATTGAACTTGATTGTTGTATCTTCATAAATGGTACGATGTGGATCATAATTTTTCCTATGAGCGTTGGTATGTTGAATTATGTCTAAGTACTTTTTCTTATCATCTGGGGTGATGAGTGCATCCTCTGGTGATTTTCTAAATAATAATTCCAACAATCCAGGAGTTATTGGATAATTTTTTTCTTTGACAGTTATTGTATCATTTGCAAATGAAATAGGTGAATCACCCATATGCATTTCACCACGTTTTCTGCGTACACCATATCTCAAATCATTATCTTTATGTTTTTTACTTAAAGGTTGTAGATAATTAGTGAGAAGAGGATTTCTACGAGCTGGAGTACTTGTTGATGGTGGTGGCTGAGTAATAGCAAGTGCTGTATTATCAAATAAACTTTCATCATCTGTTATTAAACTGTTGTATACTTCTGGATCATCATACAAAGATTTTTCAACCTCTTGTTTTTGAACCTGTGGTTTTTCTTCTTTTTTAATATTTTCCCCTTTCAACTTTGAAGATTCAACTATACTCTGGAGTGGTGTCACAATAGGCTTGAATATTTCCTCCATAGCTTTCTCAGCTGTATCTTTACCCAACTTCAACATCTTGTGCTTCCGTCGGATGGCATCACTGGCTTGAGATATCTGATGCAGAATATCTTTCTGCTTTGATATTTCTTCAGGCTTCATGTTGACAGCATGTATGACTATCACACTCTAAAGTACCTCAATTTATACTAATGAAGCAGTCGAATCCTTTGCGATACCTACCACTGTTCAATTCACTGTCTTTATCTATTACCACATACTCATATTTATTCCAACATGCCGAGCATAAATCTCTGAATGAGTTGTATGACATATCTGTATTGACATGATCATTATAAATATACTTCAGATTCATTTCGTCTTGACGGAATAGCACGGGAAGTTTGTGTTATCTCTAATCAGATGCTTAGGTATTCGTGTATAAGTTTGACAGAGATAAAAGCTGTCTACATCCTTGTGTCGACCCATGCAGAAGAAAGCCTTGATGTGATCCTATTTTTCACAAGCCACATCATCAAATATCATCAGGGAGTTAGGTTTAGCATCTTCACGCTTGATTACAGCTTCATGTTCACTGAATGTAAAGAATCCAATTCCATCAATCTGTTTAAGCAGCGTCTCCAGGAACTGATACTTTGGTTGGTTAAGAGACTTTGAGTAAAGACATATATTCTCAAACCTCGAACCGTTTGGATGTACAATAAGAGACAGTAGAGCGTTGGTCTTTCCACAGTTTGATGGTCCGCAAAACACTGCACGGATACTGTTGGGAAGTAAAGCACCGTGTCGTTTGAGTTTCACACCGGTTCCTTGAACAATTTGATCAAAATTGATAACTGGCAACTGAGCTCTTGGTTTGTTGTCCATGACTGCTGATTGTATTCTGAGCTCAAGAGGTATATATACCGGCTTATATAGATAAGCGAGTCAGTCTTCGATGTGATATGTCTGAGAGCAGACGTGGTAAAGGTTTGTTCAACAACATAATCAATAAGCTCCCACTTGAACTCCATATCCCTGGGTACCAGTACTGCGGTCCAGGTACAAAGTTAGCTAAGAGGTTAGCTCGAGGTGATCCAGGTATAAATCCTCTGGATGCTGCGTGTAAGGAACACGATATAGTTTACTCTAAGAATCGTGAAAATTTGGAAGCCCGTCACGAGGCTGATAAAATTCTTGCTGAGAAAGCGTGGCAACGATTTCAAGCGAGGGACGCTACTATTGGTGAAAAAGCTGCTGCTTGGAGTGTAAATAAAATCATGAAGTTAAAAAGACGTTTCGGTATGGGTCTTAAAAAAGAAAAACCTATTCCTAAGCGTAAGACAATTAAAAGAAAAACAATGAAGCGTAAGATAAATAAACGCAAAGTAGTCAAAAGAAAGACTTCCATGAAAAAGGATGTTGCTCTAAGACAGATTGTAGATGGAGCTAAAAAGTCTATGCAACCTGGTGGAGATCCGGTTAAAACAGCCCTTGAAGGTGCCCGCAAGGCTGTCAAGAAATCTGGTGGAAAGAAAAACATTCGATTGCCTCGTATTCTACCAGTTCCATCAAAGATTGGTGGAGTACTTCCTTTCTTGATTCCCCTGTTCGCAGGGTTATCAGCAGTTGGTGCTCTGACAGGTGGAGCTGCAGGTGTTGCAAAAGCTGTGAACGATGCAAGCGCAGCTAAAAATCAACTTGTTGAAAAGAAACGTCACAACTTGAAGATGGAGGAAATAGCTGTAGGTAGAGGATTATACCTCAAACCTTACCGAAGTGGTATGGGGCTCTATCTGAAACCATACCCAGAAGGAGCTGGCTGCAAGAAGTCAAAAAACCAGTAGAGCTACCACATCGAGCACTGACTAACATCGATTTATTAAAGTATGCCAAGCTATTTAAAATTCCAAATTTTCGTAGAATTTTCATGAGAAATGATTTACCAAAATCTGGACCAAAGATAAATGAATCAGCTATAATAAATTTAGATGATAAACTTGGACCTGGAACTCACTGGGTTGCATACAAGAAGAATCATGATCAAGTAATTTATTTTGACAGTTTTGGCAATCTACAACCCCCACAAGACTTGATGAAATATCTCGATGTAGATAGCGTAAAGTACAATCATAAAAGATATCAAGACTTTGATACAATCATATGTGGACATTTGTGCTTAAAATTCCTGGCTGGACAACTATAAATTGAAGTGACTCGGGAATACAAGCATCAGTCATGGCAGAGTCATTCACCTTGACACTATCTGGAAACTCCTCCATACTGGAGGCAAATTATTTTCCACCTTTTGAGTTATCATCAACAAAAATTATGTACTTGGACTCGTTAAGCTCCTAACATTTAATTCAATACCAAATATTGATGTTAGTGCTAATAAATTTTGTTTCATCAAAAAGATCCAAGAGAAGTACAATCAAAAGATTTCAAGAAATAACTATACCTACAGGGAGTTATGAAATCAAAGATATTCAAACTTATATAAACAAGACATTACCAGAACTGAGTTTCACTTTAAAAGCAAACAACAATGAGTTGAAAAGTGAAATAAGAGGTGATCAATATATAAATTTTGAACCTGAAGATTCCATTGGATCATTACTTGGATTTACCAATCGGGTTCTTGAACCTAACATAACTCATAAATCTGATTTACCAGTGAAAATATTAAAAATCAATGCTCTGAGAATCGAGTGCAATATAACTACTGGATCGTACATCAATGGTGAGAAGAATCATACAATCCATGAATTTTTTCCAAGGGTTCCAACAGGATATAAAATAGTGGTGTCAACAAACATCATTTACCTGCCAGTCGCTGTACGAGCAATACACAACTTGAGACTACGCATTGTTGACCAAGACGGGAGAATAGCAAATTTCCGTGGCGAGACGATAACGATAAGACTGCATATAAAAAGTCTGTAATGGGTATCGTATACGAGACAAAGACCGGTAGTGGGTATAAAAGGATTGCAGCATGCCCAAAGATTATCAGTCATCATCAAGCTCTGAAAGTGTTAACACATCAGAACAGAGAGTTCCTAAAAAGTCTAGGACTAAAATTACGTGGAAAATTCATAAGATAAAAATAAATTTTTGTTGTCTAGCTTGCGTTATACCATGGCGGAAATCTTAGATATAAAAAAATCGATTATTTTTGATGAGTCTATCGCACACTGTGAAGCTCATTCACACCTACCATATGCATCATCAACGTTCAACAACAATGATGAAATTAGGATTGCTGTTCAGCATCAAGATCTATGCTTGCTCCCAAGCAAGAGTACTTTACATTTTTACGGAAGAATGAGGAAAGCTGATGGTACTGCTGTGAGTGCTACTACAAAGATGATCAACATGGCTGTCTGTCATATGTTTGACGAAATACGTTATGAGTTGAATGGCGTAGAAATTGACAGATGTAAGAATGTTGGCATTACCAGTGTTATGAAAGGATACGCTTCTCTGAGTCCAGGACAACAAAATATTCTGGAAAATGTTGGGTGGATTGTTAATGAAGATAACAACAAGTTGACCAATGCTAACGGCTACTTTGATGTCTCAGTACCGCTGAGTTTTATCCTCGGATTTGCTGAAGATTATCAACGAATTATCATGAATGCCAAGCATGAATTAGTACTGATCAGATCAAATACTGATCAAAATGCTTATGTTGTTACTGTTGAGAATGAAAATATTACACTTGCGATTCAAAAAATTGAGTGGATTGTACCGTATATAACAATGTCTGACAAGCAAAAAATCGAGGTGTTGAATTACATAAACTCCGATCCAGCTATCCCAATCAGTTTCCGGACTTGGGAATTGTATGAGTATCCACTGCTACCAGCTACCAACAAGCATATTTGGATAATCAAAACAACAAATCAGCTTGAGAAACCTCGTTTTGTTATCCTTGGATTCCAAACAGCAAGAAAGAATCAATCGAATCAAAACGCAAGCGAGTTTGATCACTGCAGCATAAGAGACATTAAGCTGTTCTTGAACTCTCAGAGTTATCCATATGGAAATTTGAACCTCAACATTGTGCATAATCAGTATGCCTTGATGTATGATATGTACACAAATTTTCAAAGTGCTTACTATGGAAAAGAAGCTGAACCGCTATTGGCTAAAAAAAATTTTCTGAATAAAGCACCTCTGTATATAATTGACTGTTCCAAACAGAACGAGTCAATCAAGTCTGGACCTGTGGATATACGTCTGGAGTTTGAATCATCAGTACAGTTTCCAAATCAAACTGCTGCTTACTGCTTGATAATTCACGATCGAATAATTGAGTACAATCCCATCAGCAGCACTGTGAGAAAACTTACATAATGGTACAGTTTGATCCCAGACCCACCATACATTATTATCGAATACAACAAATAAATAAAATTATTGATCCTGTACTAATCAATAAACTTAATGTAATTGAAAATAGTAAATAAAGAAAAACTTTTTTATAATTTTCGGTTTTTAATTATAAACCTTACTATAATAAATACGAAATATATTAGTAACATTACATAGATTTAAACTTTTTCATTAATTGCACAGTTGGTATAGATGGTGTGTAAATGAATTTAAATTTATTGTATGATGTACCGATGTAATACAAATAAATCTTTTCACCATTATTGATAATATCCTTCATCTTTGCAAGTAGATGCGGCTTATTCAAAAACTTCTGGTTGCATGCAGCAGGGAGAAACGTTGAACAAGTGTTGTCCAAGCCTATTTCAACGTTGAATCCAAATTGTGTTCTAACTATTCTGATGTTTGTGATCTCATAATTATGCCGAGTTTCCAATTTATGCATTCGCCTGAATGGTAGACGGCACCCGTACATCCTGGTGATGATAGCAGATTCCAGCAGCGGGTAGCAGCTTCCAGGGTAGCAGAGTCACTACCGTATTTTACTATGGTACTTCACAATATTTCACTGTAAACTCGTACTTCACACTGTAAACTTGTACTTCACTGTTGTGAAGTACGCTTTCAGCGAGCTGCTTTTATAGCCAGAGGATACTACGCAGTTACCCATCACTCTTCTACCTCAAAAACGGTTTATGACATCATCTACTGCGCAGTTAGAAGTAAAACAAAGAAAACTGCGCAGTTTCGCGACCTTGAACAGGTTCAAACCTGTCCGATGACGTCATCTTCTACGCAGCAGAAATAGAACAAAGAGAACTACATAACCTTGAACAGACTCAAACCTGTCTGATGATGTCATCTACTACGCAGTTCATAACTCTACCGTATAGTTTGAATAACCAATCAAATTATTATTAATTAATCAAGAAAAATAATTAACCAATAAGATTATCGAGTGGTGGGGGTAAAATCCAGAGATCGGGTTATAAAAGGTTGAATTGATTGTAAGAGTCATCATTCAGTCACTCTTCGTTGTCAAGAGCAGTAAAAATGGAGATCATTCTAGACGTTCAAGGATTCAGAGGAGCTGATAATCGCTTCATTGTTAAGGAGTTGGCCTCAATAACAATTCAACATGATATTGTTAATATTGAAGAGTTGTCATACACACTATTTCAACCGCCATATCACTGGAAGGTGTTACCAGTCAACTATCAACGTCTGAATACCTGGCTGATCCGAAATTATCATGAAATCGGTTGGAATGCTGGAACAACTTCATATTACAAGCTCAAACAAGTTCTCAATTATTTAACTTGTAATAAAAAAATTATTTATGTCAAAGGTATCGAGAAAAAGTTATGGGTTCAAAATTTAATTGATTGTAATAATAAAATTGTAATCGATCTCGATAATTTCAAATGTCTCTCTCTAAAAAGTATGAAAATTTGTAACAATCATTTTTGTAATTATCATGATTGTTTATCTGATTTATGTGCCTTGGAAAATGTAAAAAATTTAAAAGATTGGTTTGTAAGCTCTCAATAAATCTAAAATAAATGAATTATAATTGTTATTATTATATCCAATCACATTTAATTTAAAATAGAATTAATAATTGTTAGTCGTCAACTTCAAATACTTTTACAACACCGCTGTTGGTAGTAATACCTCATCTATAGATAATTTTAATATATTTAATTTGAATATATTCAAATCATTTTACAATCCTGTTACTAATACACATAGACGGTAGATGTATTTTATTATGAAAACCAATTTTTATATTCATTATTATTATTTTCCAACATTTTTTATATTTGTTTGAATTAAATAGTTGTATGTTATTTTATATAACCATTTGAAAATAAGTATTGATTTTTTTAAAAATATATCGATATAAGATTTTTCACTTCAACTAAGGATGGTGCTTCAGTCGCATATTAGTTTTTTAAAAATACATTGATATAAGATTTTTCAATTCAACTAAAGATGGTGCTTCAGTCGCATATTAGTTTTTTAATCATACATTGATATAAGATTTTTCAATTCAACTAAAGATGGTGCTTCAATCACATATCAGTTTATTAAAATGATAATTTAAAAATAAAAATTATTATTATTATATTTTTACATCTAAAATTAATCAACAAGATTTTATAACTAATTAATTTTTAAATCAATAAAATAGTTATAATTTCAAATAGCTATTAGTTGAATCATCCTCTAGAAATGGTGGATATCTGATTGTATAACTGACCGTATAACTAACCATGAAAATTCTCGCGAATCAAAATGTATCAAAATATATATTATTCTACACATCATTTTTTTAATGTGTTAATTAAAATAATCTTCAATCAATATTTGTTGATAATATTAAATTAATTTTTATAATAAAGATCTAATTATTAAGGTATAATTAGAAAATTTTTGAATATTTTTGAACTAGCTGCTTTTACACGCCAAATGTACCCCTAAAGCAGAATTTTCGATGATTAAATTTTAATTGAAAAAATTGATGAATTTTGATGAAATTTTGGATTTGGGTATAATGAAAAATAATTATTATATTTATCCAATAATTTACATAATAACGTTTATCAACGTTTTTTGTTAACATCAAAAAATGTCAACTTGTCAGCTGTGTACAGTGTGTATCCAATGAAAGAACCAATCAGCATCATGCGTTTTCAGTCTGATAGCTGTAATTGGTGGATTGAAGACCCTTTGACTCTATAGGAAGAAAGAACTTTCTAGGAAGATAGAGAGATCTGTGGGGGTGAGTATACTTTGTGAAATTAGCTTGGTAAGTAATGCGTCATAAATAAATTGTGTTACAATATTTTAATAATTTTAAGAAATTTATAATTAATAATAATATTTCAATATAATAATAAAACAAATTTTTACATATTAATATTATTAAAGCATAAGTGTCAGATTAATAATAATATATAAGTTTGACTAAGTATTCATAAAATTTCATTTCCAATATATAATAGCAACTTTTATAACAAAGCAATAATAGAAAATGTAAAAAATATTGTAAAACAATTTCAAATAATGTTTTTTAAATCAAAATTTTTATTAGTTTAACTTTTTTATTTTTAATTATAATTTTAAATTGATTTTTTAATTTTATAATTTTAAATCATTATTGTTTTAAATAATTATTTTTGATTTAATTTTTCTATAGTATTTGATGAAAAAAATGGGTAACACATTAGGACATGAGATTATAATCCCCATTCAGTGGTCCCAAATGAATCCTAATGAACTTTGGGCATTAATAACGGAAGAGCTTGGATTGCTGATTCTGGGTGGTGAGAAATTCCATGGTGCAGTTATTACTATCAATGAGCTGTCTACGATTTTGACTATTAGTTCAAAAAAATTTAGTTGGTGGTTTAAAATACCTGGTGATTCATACCCATCACTTTTTGATTACCGCTTCTCAGGCAGTTTGCTGCAATCAATGTATCCAGAAATGCATATGGAATACATTAATCACCTTCATGCTCAAAATTTATCTAAACCAGGTAAAGTATAAATTATTATTATTATTATTATTATTAAATATTAATTAATCCTTGTTAATCATAGTTTATCCATCGATGGGAGGAGAATTATTTTACAGCGCGTTCGTTCCAAGACAATGGCTGGAATACAGAAGCGTTAGCATGTTAGAAAATATCGTGATTCAACGATTGAATCCGATATTAAGCAATGATAATGCTGAACTTGAGGATACCGTGATCATTATTAATGATATTAGGACATCGATCTTTATCAGCCATCAATGTCTTGTATGGACATTCATGAAAGATGGTGATGATTCAGTAGATGAGCTGCACTATATACGTGTCAACAATTAGACAAGCCGTTTATTCTTCCGTTTAATAAATCATCATGCTCAAAGACGAGTAATGATAGAAATAATCAGCAGAGTGATGAATACTGTTGATGATGAAGGGTTTGAGGATATGGAGGATGTTTAGTTTTCTATTCTTTTATAAAAAAATTTTTAGTACAAAATTAAATAAGATTAGAAAAAAAATTTTATATGTTTATAAAATTATGTTGCTAATAAGTAAGATTGTTACATTTTTTATAATATTGTGTTGTAGTATGATTATAAATTTAACGTAAAACATTTAATAAAAGATGTTTGAATAAGTAAATTAAGAATTTTAAGTTCAATTTGAATATTATTAAGATTATTTTTTTATATTTCAGAATAATAAAATAAGTTAATAAGTGAACTTAACTAAGGTTTTTTCTTTATATTTCAGAATAATAAAATAAGTTAACAAGTGAACTTAACTAAGATTTTTATTTTTTTATATTTCAGAATAATAAAATAAATTAATAAGTGAACTTAACTAAGGTTTTTATTTTTTAATAACATTATGTTCTTTTATGATTATAAACTCTAAGTAAGTATTGGTAAAAGATGATTTTCATCCGTAAATGTAAACTAGATTAATATTTTTTATATTTCAAATAAAAAATTTTATTATTGCTTAAAAGTTATTTCAATAATTTGAAGTTGCTTAAAGGTGTGATAAGTTTATATATATACAATTTTTAAAGGATATATGAAGATTGAAACGCGCCAGTCTCAGGTCAGTGCTCGAGGGATGGGAGGTGTAATCCAACAATAACAGTATACTGTTGCCGTTGGAAAAAGCTTTCACTTCTCTCCTAAAGGCGACGCTGTGAAAGCTAGCGGTGGACTGGGAGGTTTGAATCACTCACATTCCCGCGATAAATAAACATAGTATATGTGACTGTTGTAAGATGTGTAAAATTTAAACTAATAGTAGATATCACTACTCTAAGAAGCGCGGGAATTTAAATTAAAAATATATCCCTGACATATCTATATTAACATTTGAATTATAAATATTGATCTTAAATTTAAAACGGGGCATTATAAATAAAAACAATGAATTATATTAAAAGATAGTATTTTATTGATTAAATGATTCCGCTTGTCATTTTTACATCAAGACTAGAATTGATAAATTCAAATTTATTATATTTTCCACCATGGAAACGTAGAAAGAGATAGTTTGAATCTATTAATTCATTCAAACTCTTTATGAAGTTATCATCTTTTAGATGTTGAATAGTTCTTGATGGTAGATAAATGTTAAATTCATCGTTTATATTAGCAACAATCCTAGTTCCATACTGAGTTGTAATAGCTTTGATACCGTTAATCTTATATTCTCAATTAAACTTCAACTCGTTCATTTTCTTAACAGGAAAAATCCCAGTAAGACAATTAACCTCATTTATCTTGGTAAGATCCATGATTGATTGCTATAAAAATTTTTTAATTAATTGTAATGGTTGATTAAATGATTCTTCATTTAATTCATATTTTGATTAGACAGTAAATGAATACTTACAATTAGTAATACTGATAGGTAGAAGATGTATATCACCAAGAACTTGTACTTCAACTTGTAGTCACCACCAGCTCGTACTTTACTGGAGACGTGTACTTCGTTGTTGTGAAGTACGGCTTGAGCGCGCTGCTTTTATAGCCAGAGGATACTACGCAGTTACCCCCCCCCCACTCCTCTACCGCAAAAACGGTTTGATGACGTCATCTACTACGCAGTTAGAAATAGAACAAAGAAAACTGCGCAGTTACGCAACCTTGAACAGGCTCAGACCTGTATGATGACGTCATCGACTACGCAGTTAGAAAATTCTAGAACAGAATGAGTCATCTACTACGCAGTTAGGAATAAAGCAAAGAGAACTACGCAGTTGACGTGACCTCGAACAGGTTCAGACCTGTTTAGAAGTAGACAGAAACCTCGACAGATGGCGTATCTTCTCGCATGTACTCCTCATACGTACAGTTTGAATATATTAATCTTTTCAGAATATAAACAATGAAATGTACCTGTGATCTAAGCAACAATTATTGATGCTGAGATCACAGGTGCATTTTTTAACAAAAATGCAGGAAATCCGAATCAAAATTTGAAATGGCGGATGTTGCGGAATTGTCGACCATCAACTCGTGATCGAAAACTCCCGCAATTTTTCAACTACCAGAGGGCAGCCTCCGAGGCGCCTCTGTGGGCTACGGCATTCAACACAGTCAAAACCATGCTTTGACTGTTACTTGTATTCCACGTGATCCCGACAAGTGCGGCATCACAACGTGTAATAAGTGTTAAAATCAACGGGTGTGAATTACCTAAAATCTAAACGGCTCATCAGCATTCATCAAGGATCCCAATTGTCATCCGCTGTAATAATTACAGGTATTGTCATAATCAACCTTGATTATTATATCAATCTGTGCCATCAGCACATACTATAACCTATCTTCTTGTTGGCGGGACTTGGCCTCACCAAGCCCGCCGAATATACAGACAAACACATTCGAGGTCACATGCATTCAACACATTCATGCATTCAAATAGTAATAACAGAGTAATTCTTGAATAATCACTTTAACTATTTTCTAATCACTACAAGTTACTTGGACTCGGCTTAGGTGATGACTCACCAAGGCCGACATTCCAATTCGGCTTATACTAATTCATAATTATAATTATAATTGTATTTTCTACTAAGGTCTTTTTTTAAAAAGAAAAGTGCCAGATCTTGCGCTCAACCAATTGTCGTGCTCATGTTAATTTAACTTAACGCAATTGTTTAAAAATAACTACAATTCTGTAATATTGTCTACGCTCAAATAATTAACAGTGTTTATTACTGATGCCGTTAGTTAATTAAATGTAATACATAGAATACCGACTGTGATCAAAATGCTCAATTAAGTTCATGAAGTCATGTGTTCAACTCTGTACTGTGATAATTATTTTATTAAATGACAATATTCCTTAACTGGTGAATTTAGTTCTTTATCACCCTATCCCGGCAAATTAAAGAATAAATTCTGTAATTTAAGTTGGTTTATTTTATATTAATTGGTCCCTCGAGCCGGATAGGGTGATAAAATCAGTGAATAATGATCATAGTGCACGCACTCCTAACAATCACTTATTCGTTCTCGAATTACAGTTACAGATAATCATTGGGATCACAATGTCGAACGATAAGGTTCCGCCTGCGATCATCCCGGACCAACAGGTCACTGAGACTCCACTTCAACAGCATCAGCATTCACTTACTCCAGCGATCACTCTCGACCCAGCGGGCGCTCACACTTCCACTGACACTCATGTCAGTGATTCTGACCTTACTGATGAAGGAGTCAAAGGTGTTGATCCAGCTGCGGACCCGGAGAACAAGAAGAAACCTCGTAAGAAGTCCACGACGAAATCTTGCGACTTGGAGTTCAAGATCGCTGGCCAAATGTCACGCTTGAGAGCCATTTCAGACGCTGAAGCCCTTTCCGCCGCCCTCACCGTGGCCGAAGGTTCAGCTGCACTCAAGGCACGGCTAGATGTCCTCACCCAGGTGTGGCATCAGTTTTCACTCAACCACGATCAGCTTGGATCCTCTGGTACTACAGAGCTCCTAGAGCATTCATATGTCAAGGACGGCATCTTTGACCTCGCGCATCGATCATTCACAGGTGCTCAGACGCGCCTGTCTACACTCATCAACCTATTAGAAGCTCCTGCTCAGCCTGTGGTGACCACAGGCCACACACAAGAGATCGCCAGTCCCGTGAGCCTGCCACCACTGGACATACCACCATTCGACGGGGATTACAGTGCTTGGCCAGACTTTCGCGACATGTTCACCGCCAATGTGATCGAAAGAAAGGGAATCAAGCCGGTGCAGTGCCTTCACTATTTGAAGAACTTTCTCAAAGGCTCAGCCGCTCAGCTCGTTGCGAATCTGCCGATGTCCAACGAGAATTTCGACACAGCATGGGACGCTGTTCGTCAACGATACGACGTTCCCAGGTTACTCATCGGAGCACAACTAGACAAGCTCATCAATCTCCCAGTACTTACCACAAGGTCATCTACTCAACTCTATTCACTCATTAACCGGGTTCATGAGGCACTCATGGCACTCAAGGCTCAGAATGTCAATTTCACTGAAGCTGACTGCCATCTTCTAACCCATCTTATCATCGGGAAGTTGGATCGATCAACCAGAGAGGCCTGGGAGCTGTCTCTTGGCTCTTCAGTAAATTACCCAAGGCTCAGCAAGATAAATGACTTCCTGCTTGAGCGTGCACGTGCCCAAGAACGTTATGAGGACACCTCACCGAATTCAGCCAGCTCCAGGGGATCATCGCATTCATCACAAAAATCATCAAGGCTCAAACAGAACACTTACGCTCATGTCGCGACAAGCGACAGCATCCTGCTCGCCCAACATTCACGATCAACTCCAGAGACTTCACTCCCCAATAAACCGGTGCCAAAGCCTCAAAGCCGTGTGATATATGTGGTGGTGAACACTATGTCGTACGGTGTAATCAGTTCGTCGCACTTACCAACAAGGATCGTGCTCAAGTCGTCATACGATACAGACTATGTCCTAACTGCCTTGGACATCACCGAGTTGAAGTCTGCAAATCTACTAATCGGTGCAAAATCTGCCAGAAGGATCATCACACAATGATTCACCCTGGCACATTTGAAACAACTAACCAGAGTTCTCCCGCATTAAACGCTCAATGAGATCATCAGCTTCCGCGTGATCATGCATCAAACAATCACCTAGGATCATCTGCATTCACCCACCAGAAATCATCCAGTGATCAAGACCAGCAATCAAGAGATCACCATTCCCACAACCAACTAACTCAGGCCTCACATTCGCCAGCTCATCACCCTCAGCCTGGGTGCATTCAAGATGATCATTCTGCCACGTTACTCGCAACTTGTCAAGTCTACATCGTGACAAAGCTAAGTACAATTCCAATTCGCTCTTTATTAGACACTGGTTCTGAGACATCTTTTATTTCAGATTCCTTAGTCCAAGCGCTTAACCTCTCACGCACTCAGTCACACTTAAACGTCCTGGGAATAGGCTCTGCGAAGGCTGGCCGCACCAAGGGTTGTGTGAACATCACTCTACGCTCATTACATTCAGACAACGAAATCAACATCAGAACTCATATTCTGGGTGGACTGTCCACTCAATTACCAGCCAATTCGATACCAAGTGCCGATCTGGCAGCATTCAGCGACATCACGCTAGCCGATCCAGGCTTCTCTTCACCAGGCCCGATTGACCTCATCATCGGGTCCGATTACTACGGTCAAATCATCATCAACCAGATTATTCGAGGGGAAAATCCTGGGCTTTTCGCTCAAAACACCATTTTTGGATGGGTCATCATGGGTCCAGTCCGGGTTCGAGCTCGTTACTCCCCCAGGACATTCCACGCTATATCTACTCGTCAAGATCGAAACCTCCAGGACCTCTTGACTCGGTTCTGGGTTCAAGAAGAAATCACTAGCAATCACACAAGTTTATTTTCGCCAGAAGAAGAGGCCTGCGAGGCCCACTTCAAATCAACGCACACTCGAGACAGTATGGGCAGATATATCATCAGGTTACCGCTGTTAAAGAGTCCTGATCAACTTGGAGACTCCTTCAAGCCAGCAATACGATGCGTACACCATCTCATGGGTCGTCTAAGCAAGGACGCCCGGCTCAACGCACTCTACACAGAATTCATGGCAGAATACATCAATTTAAACTACATGGTACCCACAACCTCATCTTCAGATCATACCCAGTACTTCCTGCCGCATCATGGGGTGCTCAAGGAAGTCAACAATCAATACAAGATCTGTGTGGTGTTCAACGGCTCAAAACCAACCAGTTCAGGCCTGTCACTCAACGATATCATGCATACCGGGCGTAAACTACAGGTAAACATCTTCGATGTCCTATTAAATTCAAGACGGCACCGCTACATCTTTATCACTGACGTGGCCAAAATGTTCAGGCAAATTAGAGTTCACGAGGACGATCAATATCTTCAGCAGATACTCTGGTTCGACCAGGATGGCAATATTACGCCATTCAAGTTAACTACGGTCACCTATGGCACAAAATCAGCGCCATATCTGGCTGTCAGAGCCCTGCTCCAACTTGTTGAGGACGAAGGACATCGATTTCCACTAGCAATCAAGCCACTCACCGAAGGCCGCTACGTCGACGACATCTCCGCAGGCGCAGATGACCTGGACTCACTGCAACAAGTTGCAGACCAAGTCGAGGCTCTCTGCAAAGCGGGCGGATTCCCGCTAGCAAAGTGGGCAAGCAATCATGACGAACTTCGTCAACTTGATCATACGGAAGCGATTTTACAATATAAGATTGAGGATCCAGAAGCCAGCACCAAGATACTGGGACTGTACTGGTCCCCAATCAGCGATCATTTCTCATTTAAGCATTCACCACCAAGCTCAAGCAACGCATGCACCAAGCGTTCAATTCTATCAGAGATTGCTCAGATATTCGATCCATTGGGATTTCTTTCACCACTTATAATCCAAGCCAAGATGTTTATGCAGGAGCTATGGCTTGTGAAGCTCAGCTGGGACACTCCACTGCCAGATAACTTGTGCAATAAATGGAGAGCATTCAAAAAACAATTAATAGCAATCAATATCATCAAAATTCCCAGATGGATTCACTCATCCACACATTCTATACTTGAAATCCATGGTTTTTCAGATGCCTCGCAGTTAGCAATGGCAGCTGTTATCTTTCTCAAGGTCCAGCCTAATGATAATACTCAAGCAAAGGTTACGCTGCTTTGCTCCAAAACCAAGGTGGCTCCGTTGAAGCATTTGACGATTCCACGCTTGGAACTCACCGCTGCATTCATGTTGGCACAACTCACCACATTCTGCCAGAAAACTCTCAATCTCACCCATGTGCCAACTTATTCATGGACCGATTCATCAGTAGCACTCATGTGGATACAATCACACCCTTCTAGGTGGAAGGACTTTGTCAGGAACAGGGTGTCAAAAATTCAAGATCTTCTTCCAGATGGCCACTGGAGATTCATACCTGGCAAGGAAAATCCAGCCGATTGCGCTACAAGAGGCCTCTCAACCTCTCAGCTGAAGGATCATCAACTATGGTGGACTGGCCCACCGTGGCTGCTCAAGAACTCATCGTCCTGGCCAACTAGCCCAACTCACACTGATGCAGATGTTCATCTAGAAGAACGACCGATCAAGGTATTCTACTCATCGGCTCAGCCACTGGAATCACATTGGCCTATCATGGACCGGCCAATACCTCTCTTACGCATGTTAAGAGCAACTGTAATATGCATGAGGGTACGGGATATGATTAAACGCAAACCACGTTCATCTCTGAATCACGCAATCAAGTCAAATGAGATCAATCAGACACTCCAATTCTGCATCAAGGAGACTCAACGCATGTACTTTCACTCCGAGTTCAAAGTAATAAAAATCAAGCATCCTGGCCAAGGGATCACCCATTCTCTCGTCTGACTGCCTATTGCGACACCGAAGGCATCATTCGAGTTGGAGGGCGGTTGGAGAATGCTCCAACTTCAGATCAGCAAAAGCATCCTGCAATACTACTTCGTGATGCTGGGCTCACTAAACTCATCATCTCTGATGCTCATCGGCGTACATTCCATGGTGGTACTCAGCTAACGCTCGCATTCATCCGCCAAAGGTATTGGGTCATCGGAGGACGTCAGCCAGTGCGCTCGCACATTCTTCGATGCCTTATTTGTGCTCGTCATCGGGGCCTTAGGGCTCAACAACTCATGGGTCAACTCCCAGCCCCTCGTGTGACTCCATCTCCACCGTTTTCTCACACGGGAGTAGATTACGCTGGTCCAGTCATTATCAAGGCATGGCAAGGCCGGGGAACAAAGACGTTCAAAGGATGGATTTGTGTCTTCGTATGTTTAGCAACTTCAGCAGTCCATCTCGAATTAGTCAGCAACTATTCATCGTCTGCATTCATTGCAGCTCTTCGCCGATTCACCAGTCGACGAGGAGTCTGCACAGCACTATATAGCGACTGTGGAACCACTTTCCAAGGCGCTAACCATGAAATCAGGCGACTTTTTGCTCAAGGCACTCAGGAATCATCTCAGATACTCGCCGCTGCCTCAGTGAATTCAATTTCCTGGCATTTCAACCCGCCTGCCGCTCCTCACATGGGTGGAAAGTGGGAAGCAGCGGTTAAATCATTGAAGCATCACCTCACTCGCACAATCGGGGAATCGACCTTCACGTTTGAAGAATTTACGACTTTTCTTACGCAAGTGGAGGCGATTCTTAATTCCAGACCGCTAGAAGCACTCACCGAAGATCCGGAGGACCTATCTACGCTCACCCCAGGTCACTTTCTGATAGGAAGACCGATCATCGCTATCCCGGAACCGTCCTTGATGGACATCAACGTCAACCGGCTTTCCAGGTGGCAATTCATCCAACAACGCATTCAACAATTTTGGACTCAGTGGTCTTCAAGTTTCATTCAACGTCAACTGGCCATAACCAAGTGGCAGCAAGCTCATTATGAAATCAAAATCGGTTCATTGGTTCTCCTCACTGACGAAAGAACTCCACCAACACGTTGGCCGTTGGCGAAGGTCATTGACATTCATCCGGGCACAGACAACCTAGTCCGTGTAGTAACCATCCGAACAGTCAACGGGACCCTTACCCGACCAATCAACAAGCTTGCACTCTTGCCTCTTGCCCCGGAGCCAAATGACTAAATCGCAACAATCAACCAGTATGCCAAGTCCATCAGTCAGCTCGTCAATGCATTCACACATTCAAGGCTTCACACAAGGTACAAACAGAATTCAATCAGCAACTCCGTTCCTGATGGCGGCCGGAATGTTGCGGAATTGTCGACCATCAACTCGTGATCGAAAACTCCCGCAATTTTTCAACTACCAGAGGGCAGCCTCCGAGGCGCCTCTGTGGGCTACGGCATTCAACACAGTCAAAACCATACTTTGACTGTTACTTGTATTCCATGTGATCCCGACAAGTGCGGCATCACAACGTGTAATAAGTGTTAAAATCAACGGGTGTGAATTACCTAAAATCTAAACGGCTCATCAGCATTCATCAAGGATCCCAATTGTCATCCGCTGTAATAATTACAGGTATTGTCATAATCAACCTTGATTATTATATCAATCTGTGCCATCAGCACATACTATAACCTATCTTCTTGTTGGCGGGACTTGGCCTCACCAAGCCCGCCGAATATACAGACAAACACATTCGAGGTCACATGCATTCAACACATTCATGCATTCAAATAGTAATAACAGAGTAATTCTTGAATAATCACTTTAACTATTTTCTAATCACTACAAGTTACTTGGACTCGGCTTAGGTGATGACTCACCAAGGCCGACATTCCAATTCGGCTTATACTAATTCATAATTATAATTATAATTGTATTTTCTACTAAGGTCTTTTTTTAAAAAGAAAAGTGCCAGATCTTGCGCTCAACCAATTGTCGTGCTCATGTTAATTTAACTTAACGCAATTGTTTAAAAATAACTACAATTCTGTAATATTGTCTACGCTCAAATAATTAACAGTGTTTATTACTGATGCCGTTAGTTAATTAAATGTAATACATAGAATACCGACTGTGATCAAAATGCTCAATTAAGTTCATGAAGTCATGTGTTCAACTCTGTACTGTGATAATTATTTTATTAAATGACAATATTCCTTAACTGGTGAATTTAGTTCTTTATCACCCTATCCCGGCAAATTAAAGAATAAATTCTGTAATTTAAGTTGGTTTATTTTACAGCGGAAATCAGACTCATAATGGCGGATATTATACTTAAAATGACGGCTCGATATAAAAATGGTGGAAATCAGATTCAAAATGGCGGATTCATAACATAAAATGGCTGAAGTCAGATTCAAAATGGCAGATTTCAGATAGCAGCCACCAAAATGGCGGATAGCAGCCACCAGATGGCAGATTCAAAATGGTAGGAAAATAGCGGATAAATTTTAAAAATGGCGGGAAAATGGCGGATAGATTTAAATTACAGAATTCAGCACCAGCACCACCTATGAAAACAACCGATAAAAACCTCATCCATAACCTCAAAATGTCATACATATCTACCACCAGCAACACATACTGTCGGTAAAAACAGGTCGCCCATATCTACAGAGGATACTTACCACGGACACGAACACACCGCTGGTAACGTAGATCTCAGCTTAACACGGGCGCGAACCCGCAAATCTGTTTTACCGAGTGAGTACCCCCTGTTTACCTACTTGGGTTGGATGGCAATGTAAAGGAGTGAGGCCGAAATCTCCGGTTCTTTCCTAGATTTTATTTTTTTATCATAATCTCGGACTTCTGAATCCCATGCTACTCCTAATTTATCACCTGGTATACTACTTTTGTGCTCCTTCAATGGCCTGTGAAGATCACTCACTTGTAAATCACATTTGTATTTTTTCTAGATAATTTTTAAAACCTATCTGAAAAATATTGAAGTATTTAAATCACTTAATAATTTAGAAAAAAATATATTTATAATAATATTTATAATTATATAATAATTATTGATCAAATACTCACGAGAATGTTAATGCATTCAAAGGGTTAAGGACTATACTTACGTAATGGTTGCTGAGATTTTAACTCAGTGTGGCCAGATCGTGGGTAAAACTTACCACCTCTCTGACGCCGCGCGCGCCACGCACACAGCGAAGCAATGTATCGGTGTGTCGGGTTCGGGGAAGCAGCCGACTACGTGTAGCAGGACCGTAACATATTACGGCCGATACCTCCTGCATATAAAAAAAAAAAATATGGATGAAATTTTTTTCAGGCAATAATTTTGGCATAAAAATAAATTTTAAAAATAAATAAATATTAATATTAATAATAATTATAGTTATTAATAACAATTGTTATTATTAATGGTAACCTTAAAATCCTAAACACAACTTTCATATAAGATTTCATTTATAATCTTAAAATGCTCTGGTAGCCGGTAGGTATAATTTTTGGTTCCGTACTCCCTAAGTTGCGTGTTCGAATTCGCAATTGAGTCACATTTTTTTTTTTTTTATTGTTGTTGCAAATGGCATGTTCCAATATATTTTGCAACTGTCATTCTCAACAACCTGGGGAATATCTCCTGGCAAATAAGGCAGCACTGGTGTCACGTCAATACCGTAGCAATGACGAAGATAGTAGTACAGTACTCTCAGGGCAGCATTGTGACGCTGGATATAGGCACCTCTCGCCAGCACTGGACATGCCGACAAAAGGTGCATAAGCGTCTCCGGATGTTGTCTACACCTCCTACAGGACGTGTCCGGAAGCTGCACCTGGAGCACCTTGCTACGGTACTCAAGAGTGTTAATGACACCATCTTGGCAGGCAAATATGAACCCTTCAGTCTCGGACATCAGGCCCGCTGACTTTAAGAAGGAAAACGTCAGCTGGATGGACAAGCCATGATCACGCACGTGTTTAAAGAACACGCTGTGCATGGACTTGTCCATCAGTTCGCCAAGGAGTAGTTTTTCCTCGGCGTTCCTGATGACGCTCTTAAATTCCTCCTTTCGGAGTTCCATAAGAGCGTTTATTTCTCCAAGACCATGGGTTCTTGCCGCATATATTGCTGCCTTATACAAGAATGACCCCTTATGCGCATTTTCATGTTTATGTACAATTTGCATAAGAAAGTCATCCTCGTCTGCAGTGAAATTGACAACTTCGTGAGTTAAACCCAGGACCAAACGGTCGTGAAGCCGCTCCAAACTCTGCAAACCTCTCCCACCGATGGACCGGGAGAGGTATAATCTGGCGACTGATGAATTGGGGTGCATGCTCCGATTCATATTAATGATCTTACGGGTTTTGATGTCGAGATCTCGTAAATCCTTTCGGGTCCATTTCAGGACACCGAAAGAGTATAGTAAGACTGGGACAGCGAGCATGTTAGTAGCTGAGACTTTGTTTTTGCCGGAAAGTTCGGAGGACCAAATTTTCCGGAGTCTCCTAACATACTCGCTCTGGAGAGTTGTTCGGACTTCAGAGACCGCATGCATGCGGTGCTCTTCCATTCCTAGATATCTATACAACTCCCCGGCGTCTAATTGGCTTAAGACGCTCCCATCCACTAATTCGACATCATTACCAGTATCAGAGCACTTACCCCTCGCCAGATGTACGACCGCACACTTGTCCAACCCAAAAGACATTCCGACATCTCGTGTGTACTCTGCTACGATGTTGAGGGCTGCTTGTAGATGATCTTCATCAGCACTATATAGCTTCAGATCATCCATGTAAAGCAGATGGGTGATCGAATATTTTGGATCACCCGGAGGCCCCACAGAGTACCCACGAGTTTTACGGAGAGCAACAGATATAGGCAGCAGTGAAATGCAAAACAGCAGAGGGCTCAAGGAATCGCCTTGGAAGACCCCTCGTTTGTACTCTACAACTCCGGTTACGTGCAATGCGTTTCCACTTCCAATGTGAAAACGCGTTCGCCAGAGCTGCATTGTACGTCGAATGCATTCCACTATTTCGGGATTGACTCCCAGGCATTTGAGGAGATATAAAATCAACTCATGTGGAGTTGAGTCAAATGCCTTGCGATAGTCAATCCAAGCCATTGACAGGTTGCGTTGATAGTAGATCGCATCTTGTTAGACGCATCGATCCACTATCAGGTTCTCCTTGCAACCTGACAGGCCTCTTTTACTGCCACGTTGTTCATATATCTGTTGCCATACAGGCTCTATCTGCTGCAAGATACGGTTATTTAAAATTTTTGTAAAAATTTTATAAACCGCATTCAAGCAGGTGATAGGCCTGAAATTCTTAGGGTCAGACAAGTCACCTTTTTTAGGTATCAGTACGGTTCGCCCTTCTACAAGCCAGTTCGGAATCGGATCGTCAGCTCTAATGTACGATGTAAATATGCAGGCCAGATGGAGGTGGGTAGAAGTAAACTTCTTCCACCAGAAGACATTAATGCCATCTGGTCCCGGGGCAGCCCAATTGTTGCTGCCATTTAGAGCTGAACGAACTTCATAAAATGCTCTGGTAGCCGGTAGGTATAATTTTTGGTTCCGTACTCCCTAAGTTGCGTGTTCGAATTCGCAATTGAGTCACATTTTTTTTTTTTATATTATCATTAGTTATTATTATTATTATAATTATTAATTGCTCAGGGGGGTTTTCCCCGGAGTCCGACTCTCCGAGGGCCCAGCCTGAGCGCCATCCATTACTGCTGCACCACTCCGCACAACAAGGCGGTTAGTGAGTGCAGCAGGCCAAGTTCATTTGCCTAAGTAGACGCAGGGATCCCAAAATGACAGCCTTTTGCATCCGCACTGCTAGAGACACGGCTGCTGAACTGCAAGCCGGTATCTTCGCAAGTGAAGACACAAAAGACTGTTTCATCCCTCCAAGGACGTCGACAACCAAAACGACGAGCTTGACACGGTAACTTGGGTAGAGTTTGCCAATTTCAAACAGGAGATCCTGATATATCTGGTGTTTGTGCTCTTCTTTGGCCGAGATATTGTATTCGGCTGGGCTGCCGAAAACTCAATGACATAAATGTCACGAGTAGCCTTGTCAAAGAGCACAATATCAGGTTTGTTGTGGTCAATCTGCCGGGTTGTTGCGAATGGTATGTTCCAATAAATTTTGGAACTGTCATTCTCAACAACCTGCGGAATATCTCCTGGCAGATAAGGCAGCACTGGTGTCTCATCGATACCGTAGCTATATCTGAGATGATAATAGAGTACTCGCAGGGCAGCATTGTGACGCTGTATGTAGGCACCTCTTGCCAGCACAGGACATGCCGACAAAAGGTGCATCAGCGTCTCCGGATGTTGTTTACACGTCCGACAGGACGTGTCCGGAAGCTGCGCCTGGAGCACCTTGCTACGATATTCGAGAGTGTTGATAACACCATCTTGGCAGGCAAATATAAACCCTTCGGTCTCGGACATCAGGCCAGCTGACTTCAAGAAGGAGAATGTCAGCTGGGTGGACAAGCCATGGTCACGGACGTGTTTGAAATACACGCTGTGCATGGACTTGTCCATGTGTTCACCGAGGAGTTTTTTCTCCTCGGCTATCCTGACGACGCTCTTGAACTCCTTTTTCGGGAGTTCAATGAGAGCGTTTATTTCTCCGAGACCTAAGGTATTTGCCGCGTAGATTGCTGCCTTATACAAGAACGACCCCTTCTGCGCATTTTCATGACTATGAACAAATTGCATCAGGAAGTCGTCCTCGTCTGCTGTGAAATTGGCAACCTCGTATGTTAAACCCAGAACCAAACGATCGTGAAGCCGCTCCAAGCTCTGCAATCATCTCCCTCCGATGTTCCAGGAGAGGTACATCCTGGCGACTGATGAGTTAGGGTGCATGCTCTGATTCATATTGATGGCTTTACGGGTTTTGATGTCGAGACCTTTCAACTCATTTCGAGGCCATTTCAGGGTCCCAAAAGAGTAAAGTAGGACCGGGACAGCGAGCATGTTAGTAGCTGAGACTTTGTTCTTGCCGGAAAGTTCTGATGACCAGATCTTCCGGAGTCTCCTAACATACTCGCTGCGAAGAGTTGTTCGGACTTCAGAGACGGCATGCATTTGCCGCTCTTCAATCCCTAGATATCTGTACAACTCTCCGGCGTCTAATTCTCTTAAGACGCTCCCATCCACTAATTCGACATCTCCACCCGTATCAGAGCACTTACCCTTCGCCAGGTGTACGACCGCACACTTGTCCAACCCAAAAGACATTCCGACATCTCGTGTGTACTCTGCTACGATGTTGAGGGCCGTTTGTAGATGATCTTTGTTGGCACTGTATATCTTTAGATCATCCATAAACAGTTGGTGAGTGATCGTGTATACTCGATCACTCGGTGGCCCCGCAGAGTACCCACGAGTTTGTCGGAGGGCAACAGATATTGGCAGCAGTGAGATGCAAAACAACAGAGGGCTCAGAGAATCTCCCTGAAAGACGCCTCTCTTGTACTGAACAGTTCCGGTTACGTGCAATGCATTTCCACTTCCTATGTGAAAAAACGCGTTCGCCAGAGCTGCATCGTACGTTGTATGCATCCCACTGTTTGGCGATTGATTCCGAGGCATTTGAGCAGACAGAGAATCAACTCATGTGAAGTTGAGTCAAATGCCTTACGGTAGTCAATCCAGGCCATGGACAGGTTGCGTTGGTAGTAGATTGCGTCTTGAATGACGCATCTATCTACCAACAAGTTGATCTTGCAACCTGACACGCCCTGTTTACTGCCACGTTGTTCGTATATCTGTTGCCACACAGGCTCTATCTCCCGCAAAATACGGTTATTTAAGATTTTTGTAAAAATCTTGTAAACCGCATTCAAGCAAGTGATAGGCCTGTAGTTCTTCGGGTCGGACAAGTCACCCTTTTTAGGGATGAGTACGGTTCGCCCTTCTACCAGCCAGTCTGGAATTGGTTCGTCGCCCTGAATGTATGATGTAAAAATCCGGGCCAGATGAGCATGTGTAGAAGAAAATTTCTTCCACCAGAAGATGTTTATGCCATCTGGACCCGGGGCAGCCCAGTTCTTGCTGCCATTCAGGGCTTTACGAACCTCTTGCACACTGACTGCAGGGCTCTCTTCGGCGATATCCTGCCGTCGGTGTTCTCGACAGAATGCCTCGAAGTCGTGCAGAGCTGGAGTATCCGGGTTCACGTTTGGTTGATCTCCGTACAATTCACTCCAAAAGGCTTCCACTCGCTCAGATGATGGATAATTCTCGGGAACAGCGGTCTTAGGTGACAGAAAGCGTGAAGGGTTGGTTCGAAACAAAGAGTTGTCGATCAACCGCTTCAGCCTTTTCTCTAGTGACTTTTTGGAAGCCATCAGAGCCCGCAACCTGTTAAGAGAATCTTCTTTGATGACAAGAAGAGTACTCTTGTTCAGTGTGTGATGTCGCCTTCGAAGTTCTGCCGCCAGGCGACGAACTTTTGGCGTGTACGGTCTTTGAGTACTAACATACTCTATCACACACTGAATGCGGGAGACTTGTTTCCGAGAAATGTCAATTTTGTGTCCAAGTTGAGCGATGCGCAGCTTCAACTTCGCCTCGAAGGAGAGAGAATGTCTTCTCTCTATCGGCAGAAGCGAAGTCGCGGCACCGTAGACAACTTGGTTGACAGTGAGCAGAGTAGAGTCCTCTTGAAGCTGTGTGGGGAGATCTTCGTTCACCGTGTCGAGCTGTTGTTTTGAGTGAGACATCTTTTTGGAGATGCTCACTTGTCGACCTGTAAAGAGGTTGTCGTTGTCCTCGGAGGAACGGTGCCGTTCTTGGTGTAGCGGTGCTGGAAATGAAGGCCGATTAGACAGCCTTCTATTTGGCAGCAGCGATCGTCGATAATGCCGAAAGTATGAGGCGTAATTACGCAGGTGTTTGGGCGTAAAATGTCTGTGCTCCGGATGCATGCCACACCAAAGTGTGTGCATCCGGGCCAAATACTCTGATACCTCCGGCTCGCTGTTCTGCCAGCACACCAAGAGATCGGCGCGAAGATCCTCCGTCCACTTAAACTTATTCCTATAAGCGCCGGGGTCGTCATAAGTCATCGGGTCCGGTGTGCTCCTCCCACCTGATGACTGGTCCTTATCCGAAGAGGACCGGTTGTGGGGAGCACTTCTGAGATTATACTGTTTTGGAACTCAGATATTACGGTGCAACGGGTAGTTGGCCCGTTGCTCCGGTTACGTTGTTAGCCTACAGACCAGATGTTGCGGTCTGCGTTTCCCGCGGTGCGCCACTAGGAGGCCACGTAACAAGCACCGCTTATTATTATTATTATTATTATTATTATTATTATTATTATTATTATTATTACTATTATTACAAAAATCACATATTATATCTTTTAAATAAATAATTAACCAAAAAATCATACGACTACAGTTAAAAATTGTATCATGTTATGCTGTAGTATAGTATTCGTTATAATAATAATAGTAGTAGTAATAATAATAATAGTAATAGTAATAGTAATAATAATAATAATAATTGTTAATTGTTATCCGGAAATTCCCAAACACAACTATTATATAAGTTTTTGATTTTGTATCTTAGACGCTGCGATGGCTGTGCGTCTAAGTTTTGGGTTTCAAACGCACAAAGTTACTTGTTCGAAACCGCAATGAAAGCGAATTTTTTTTTTTTGTCAATTTTTTTTTTTGTGTAAATTTATTTATTATTATAACAAAAATAATAATTGAATTTATCTAAATCATTAATAAACTTAATAAATATGTGACGACATAATATTTTTGCAGTACATATCAACGTATTTGTATCAATTATTTTTATTTTAAGAATAACAATAATATTTTTAGCAATATCAATAATAATAATAATAATAATAATAATAATAATTGTTAATTGTTATCCGGAAATTCCCAAACACAATTCTTATATAAGTTTTTACACTATCTACTCAAGCGCAGCAATGGCCGCGTGCCAAAGTTTTTGGCCTTCGACGCGCAAGTTCGCGCGTTCGATCCCGCACAAAATTGCTTTTTTTTTTGTTTTTTTTTTCAATTGCTCTTTGAAGGCACAGATTTCCACATCACCCAAGAGGTACTGTGCTTCGAGATGCGTTCCCATTATTTTTCATGGCGGGTCCCCAGTAGGCCTAAACCATGTCACCTAAAACTTAGATGGAGTAAGTTATTTTTTTACAATAATTTTGTAGTTAACGTTTTAATTAATAAAGTAATTAATGGTAGAGCTTTAAGCTTTTTTTTCTTAATAAGCAAATTAAAATAACTAATTTCTTAAACTAAAGACTAGAAATGACTAGAAATGTAAAGGAAGCCGAATTGAAGACTCTAACTTCGTCAACAAATGAATGGAATAATAAAAGCTTCGTTTAAGCTTTGACTAGTAAACTTTGTTAATAAACTATCTAATTATAAACCTTAAAGCTCCATATTGTTTACAAAACTTATAAAAGTAATGAATATTTAAACCTTTGAACAATAAACTTAGTTAATTAATTAATGGATGTTTCTATAATTAAATATAATAATTTAAGTTTTTAACACTTGACTAGACTTGACTGGATAAAATAGTACGAAGCAAAGCAGAAGGCTCTGACTTCTTTATAAAATAAAGGATATAATTAATCTTATTAGCAATAAAATTATCTATTAAATAACATTGCTTAAAGTTCTGGCTTACGTATAAAATCATAAAAGCTTTATCTAATTTACAGCAATTAAAATGTACAGTGGAAACGTTTCAATGATATAAATGAAAATTCTTACGATTCATCCATTTCCCAATCATCTCCACTATCGAAAGCATGGACATTCATTACTTATGACTGGGGCTTTTCTTTTTCGCAATACAAATTGCGAGATGACATCATTCCCACAAGATTTTTATGAATTGACATTTCTACCGCAGTTAAGTGACTTGATTTTGAAGAAGATCGTATAACACAAAGGGAATTAAGGGTTTCTGGGCTTAAGTTGTTCCTTTTCTTGGTTTTGATGTCAGGTATGAGAGAAAAAGCCCTCTCCGCCGCAGCGTTTGAATGAGGAAGGGCCCTGACTGCACTTAACAATGACCTCATCATCGGAAACTGGACAACATTATCTGAAATAGTAAGAGTGCAAATTTCTGTCCACATATTATCAAATGAAAGTTTGCACCATTGCTCCTTCAGAGTCGGATTGACATAGTACAATGAACGCCATTCTTCCTGAATTAATTCTTCTGAAACTCTAAGTTTTCGACAGACGTACTGTACTTAGAAATCGATGATTCTCGATCGGAGTCAAGAAGAGCGATTTCCTTTGAAAAAACAGTCAAATTTGAGAAGAATTCATCGTCAAATGGTAAACGTTTACGAATATTTTCTGCAGCCAATATAAGAAATTGTAAACAATTGTAGCGAAATTGGTTGACAATAGATTCAGGAACGCCAAATAGATTTAATTGATCTTTTAAGTAATCTCTACACTCGTATCCGACATCAACGTCAGCTAAATCAAGTTGATTGCCGCTAAAATTAAAGTCGATGTTGCGAGCTTCGAAGATTACAGGGTCTAACAAATGTGGATTCAAGAATCTTTGAAGATATTCAACGAGTAATTTTTTCGAAAAAGGTTGCAACTCATTAACTAATGTCTTATGAGCTTGAAAATAAGAATTGACGCTTTCTAAAGAGCTAAGTGCAAATTTTAAAAAAATCAGATATGCTTTCGTCATGGGATCGTTCATAACCTCTAAGAAGCTATCTGCAGTTGCAACGTTTTCCGAAGCTTGATCAACCATAAAACCATAGATCGCTTCCCAATTCTCTAAAATTCTCGTAATGGCGATCCGACGTGATAACCATCGCGTTGGAGCAAACCGCAAAAGGTTAGAAGGGTGTTCATAGTAAGCTCTCTGAAGTGTTCGAAATTCTGCTAAACAGTTTGGACTACCATTGGTAAAAGTTGGAATTTTGGACATAAAGTCAAGAATATTCTCTGGGATCGCAGTACACGCATTTTTAGCAACCAGCGCTAAAGAATGACATATACAAGGAAAAGTTAACAGATCAGGAACAACTTTGGTCGTGTGGGTTTTAAACGAATTGTTTTTTCCAATGATTACTAGGGTGGGTCAAAAAAATCGAATAATTTATTTTTGACTTTATACTCTGAAAAATAGGTTCGTAGACACCTAAAAAGAATTCTCTCCAAGTATAAGCTCTTAATTATAACGGGAAGGTCCTCCGCTTTGCGGGTTTCTATTTTTTTCGAATAATCAGATAAAAAAATTTATATCTCGCTTCCAACTGCTTGGAAAAATATTCCGTGGCATAGATTTTGTGAGAAATTGAATGCTTTACAAAAAAGGTCTCTTATGACTTTTTCAAAAACTCAACCGATTAAAAGATATTCATAGTTGAAGTTTGGCTATTTTAAGGAAAATATTCGTTTTTATTATGAATTTTATAAGTCGATGAAAAAAATTATTTCGGATTGCGGAACTCATGATTTTGAAATTTACTGCTCTACAAAAATGGTCTCTTATGATTTTTTGATTAAGTGAAGCCGTTACGAGATATTCATCGTCAAACATTAACGAATATCAATATTTCCAGTTTTTGATCAATAATTCGATAAATTTTAATTTAAACTATGAGTTTCAGGAAAATTTACATAAATTTGAGTTTCGATCGATAAAGAAATGTTATAAACAATTTTTTTAATATTGTTTTCAGTCTTGAGCTTGTTTGATTGCATTAAAACAAGAAATTAGAGCATTTTTTTCGACATATAGCCAATGATTAGTTTAATTTGAAGTGAATGACATATTTCTTTGTCAAATTTAATATGAAAAGTATTGAATCAAGTGAGAAACAACCAGTATTTAACTTTTTTATAGATAAATTTTTTATTGAATTATCAATTGCAATATAATTGTCTATATTTTTAACATAACAGTACGCTATTACTATAAATAATTTCTTTTATTACAATTTGGGAATGTTTTTGATGTTCTTTGACAACTTGCAATAAGTACTGGAATTGTTCTTCATTTTTGTCAAGCATTGATTATATTCACTGACTAATGCAACAGCTCGCTCTGCTGAATCATTGACAACTTTTAGTTGTTGAAAGTATTCTTTATTTTCGAGATAACTCTCATTAGTAGGCCATAATTCAACATCGACATCAAGAAAGTCATACGGTAGATCGAAGATTCTGAAAAGATTTAATGACTTTTTAGACACAAAGTCACTCAGAGTTCTCTGCGCCAATGAATTCAAATCTTTTTAGCAATTACAAATCTTTTAGCTTTAGAATCTGTACCTTCACGAGTATTAACAGCTTCAACAATACGTTTTTTTACTTCTAATGGAACGCCATCGTCAAACAGTGATAAAATGGCAAGTTCATCGCTCAAATACCATAAGTGCGAAATCATTTTTTCACACGTAGCTGAAGAAATCAAAGGATTGATATGTTTGTACTCCAATAAATTTTTCATAAACTGCAAGTCATGATAAGCAGCAGTTGTTGCAGAAGTTGATGAAAACCAAGTTTTTAAATACAATGTGACTATAAAAATACAGAAATGACGAAGACCATGCAATTCTTTCTGAGAGAGTTTGAATTCATCTCTGAATAGATACATTTTCAAACTATAAATGGCCTTAGCCATCCATCTAGCATGATGAACAGCACCAGGACGTTTGAAAGAAATCTTTTCTTGAGGCATTTCTCCAAGGAAAATCAATGATAATTCCAATAATTCTTTATCTAACTTATTATAACATTTCTTTATCGATCGAAACTCAAATTTATGTAAATTTTCCTGAAACTCATAGTTTAAATTAAAATTTATCGAATTATTGATCAAAAACTGGAAATATTGATATTCGTTAATGTTTGACGATGAATATCTCGTAACGGCTTCACTTAATCAAAAAATCATAAGAGACCATTTTTGTAGAGCAGTAAATTTCCTACAAAATCATGAGTTCCGCAATCCGAAATAATTTTTTTCATCGACTTATAAAATTCATAATAAAAACGAATATTTTCCTTAAAATAGCCAAACTTCAACTATGAATATCTTTTAATCGGTTGAGTTTTTGAAAAAGTCATAAGAGACCTTTTTTGTAAAGCATTCAATTTCTCACAAAATCTATGCCACGGAATATTTTTCCAAGCAGTTGGAAGCGAGATATAAATTTTTTTATCTGATTATTCGAAAAAAATAGAAACCCGCAAAGCGGAGGACCTTCCCGTTATAATTAAGAGCTTATACTTGGAGAGAATTCTTTTTAGGTGTCTACGAACCTATTTTTCAGAGTATAAAATCAAAAATAAATTATTCGATTTTTTTGACCCACCCTAATGATTACTGATGCATTATCACATGCAAGACCAATAAAATTATCCAGAGGAATTCCCTGTTTTACCAACGCATTTGTAAACTGTTCAGAAAGATGTTCACCAGAACAGTTAGTAGCATCTACTTCAATCAACTCAATCAACTCAGTCTTTACGATTAAAGAATCGGGAGCAACATATCGAACCATCAGCGTCATCCATTTATCGTTCGTATTGTCTGTAGTCTCGTCAACAAAAGCAGAATATTTTGTTTCTTGGAGATCTTTTACGATTTGCTGTGAGTGATGAACGCTAACCACATGGTTAACAACCCCCGTAGCTTTTGCTTTACCCAATGTCATTTTCTGTAAAACTGCAGCTTCTTGACCGATAGTTTGAAAGAGATTTAACATTAGTGGGGCAATTGACAAGGGGATATTATTTTCAGCCAAAAAATGTGCAAGCCGAATCTCAGCTGCTTGAACACGTTCGTTGAAATCCAAATCAGATGAAGATGAAGGTGAAGGGGAAACGTTCGATAAATCAGCAGAGATAATAAAAGAATTCATCATCTTCGAATGTGACACGGATTTGGAATGCCTGTCAATTTCCGAACGACCACAAAATAAAATTAAATTACACGCAAGACAATGAAACTTAGTTGAATCTGACGGGCATTCCTTCACCCATGTCTTCCACTGTGGATGATCGTCGAACCATTGGTGTTGAAATGTTTTGGACTTTTTAGATTTTTTGGCAGAAGGCTCTAGTAAATCCATGATCAAAAACAATTAAAAATAACACCAATGCTGCGATGATCAAAAAGAATAAAAAGAAAAAAAAATGAAAAAAAAAAACAAATGATAAATTGTTAAATTTATGAATTTAATAAAAAATCAACTATTGAAATAAATAAAGAGAAAAGAAAATAATGATAAAGTAATTAAATACCTGATAAAATTACTGTGTAATCCATAAAAAAAACTGCGTTGAATCAGTAATCTTCTTCCACGGTTTAAACGGCTTGAAATGTCGCGAATAACTGACCATCTCAACACTAAAAGTTAACGAACTACGCAATAGCCACATTACACAGAATTAACGATTTAAAAATTCACGGAAAACTGACTAACACAACATTAAATATCCACAACGTAACACACACACACGACATATACAAATTCCGCGACACTAACGGCTTAAAAACTCTCAGAGAACGAACCAATCACAACACAACACTGAAAATCGATAATGCATATTACTTCAGATCTCAGAAATCAACAATGTTAAAACCCAGAGAGAATCGACAAATCACGAGCGTAGCAGTCTGTTAGTAAACAAACGAACCGGCGTTTGTGAGACCATAGCGTCATGCTAAATTCTCGCGCGGTTTGAAAGACCTTCGGAAATTTCTTGTATGTCATTACAAGCAAAAAATTTTTTACCGCTTAATGAAAATATATAATACTAAGGTAATTATTAAAGAATAAATTAATTATACGGTAAACAATAATTGGAAAAAAAAAAAAAAAACAAAAAAAAAGCAATTTTGTGCGGGATCGAACGCGCGAACTAGCGCGTCGAAGGCCAAAAACTTTGGCGCGCGGCCATTGCTGCGCTTGTGTAGATAGTGTAAAAACTTATATAAGAATTGTGTTTGGGAATTTCCGGATAACAATTAACAATTATTATTATTATTATTATTATTATTATTGCTATTGCTATAAATATTATTGTTATTCTTAAAATAAAAATAATTGATACAAATACGTTGATATATACTGCAAAAATATTATGTCGTCACATATTTATTAAGTTTATTAATGATTTAGATACATTCAATTATTATTTTTGTTATAATAATAAATAAATTTACACAAAAAAAAAAAAAATTGACAAAAAAAAAAATTCGCTTTCATTGCGGTTTCGAACAAGTAACTTTGTGCGTTTGAAACCCAAAACTTAGACGCACAGCCATCGCAGCGTCTAAGATACAAAATCAAAAACTTATATAATAGTTGTGTTTGGGAATTTCCGGATAACAATTAACAATTATTATTATTATTATTACTATTACTATTATTATTATTACTATTACTATTATTATTATAACGAATACTATACTACAGCATAACATGATACAATTTTTAACTGTAGTCGTATGATTTTTTGGTTAATTATTTATTTAAAAGATATAATATGTGATTTTTGTAATAATAGTAATAATAATAATAATAATAATAATAATAATAATAATAACTGATGATAATATAAAAAAAAAAAAATGTGACTCAATTGCGAATTCGAACACGCAACTTAGGGAGTACGGAACCAAAAATTATACCTACGGGCTACCAGAGCATTTTAAGGTTACCATTAATAATAACAATTGTTATTAATAACTATAATTATTATTAATATTAATATTTATTTATTTTTAAAATTTATTTTTATGCCAAAATTATTGCCTGAAAAAAATTTCATCCATATTTTTTTTTTTTATATGCAGGAGGTATCGGCCGTAATATGTTACGGTCCTGCTACACGTAGTCGGCTGCTTCCTCGAACCCGACACACCGATATATTGCTTCGCTGTGTGCGTGGCGCTCGCGGCGTCAGAGAGGTGGTAAGTTTTACCCACGATCTGGCCGCACTGTTTTAACTTCGTGCTAAAAAATAATTTTTAACTTATAGAATACTCCAAATATATTAATAATAAGTAATAATAATAATTATTATTATAATAACAATAATAATAATAATAATTAATAAAAAAAAATTATTTGTTTTTTATGTAAACATATAACAATCTAAAAATAAAAGAACGTGGTAACTTATTATGACAACGACTGTCTGTTATTTATAAAGTAAATCCTAAATCCTACATAACTTTTAAAATTACTGAATTTTTAAATATTTAATTACGATCTATAAATAAATTTATTATTATTAAAATTATTTTTTGTGCTTTTACTTAAGAACCTGTAGGATAGACGCCATTTTTGAAAAATTTGAACATTTGAAAACTGCTTGCCGCCACTTCGTTTGCACCATTTTTTGAAAAAATTACTTATCAAAACTTGATACAATTTGTCAGGGATACTCAAACAACTATCCTTGTTATCTGGATTATTCCATTTTTTTGACTTCACTTGAAAAAAAATAATATAATTTCCTTTAATTCGCGCGTAAAAGTACTGTTTACTAGGACCCACTGGTGAGTCTAATAAATAAATGTTTATATACAGTAATTACCTATAAATGAATAATCAAAATAATCCTCGATGTTCAATTGTTAATTACAACGTTTTTTATTTTAATTTAGATACTTAGTAACACAGAAAAATGAGACAAACTGTAAAATGCAATTAGGTTATGATTGAGAACAGAATAATAACAACAATTTCAATAACTCAATTTTTTCTTCGAACGTAAGATGGCACTAAATGAAAATATTTAGTTGAAATTGTATCCGATAGATGGCAGAGTGAGGACAAATTGGAAGTGAATATTCTCTTATTTAGAGTAAATGAATTGTTAAAGAAAAAATGTTTTTTCAGTAAAGTAGCAATTACTTTTCAATAAAATAACAATTTCATTACTACTCAGAACTATAGAATACATTCTTAAAAAATCAGATTACTTATAATTATGTAAAAAAAAAAAAAATAATTAAGCTTACGCTACTCTAAAAAATTTTCGGAGTAATGTAGAAATGGATGCGGAGTAGATAATTTTCAACAAATTTTTTCCATTTGAAATGTGTAAAAGTAAAATTAATAAAACTTTTTCTGATTTTTATGGAATTTCAAATTCAAATTAAATTTTTATACAGATCGAAAAAAATTTTTTTCCAACATTCCAATTAATTTGAAAACCTTTTTTTAGAAAATAAAATTTTTTTTAATCGGAATAGTAAAAAATCAATTTTTTTATTGATTTCAAAAATTTTAATTCGGAAATTAAATTGAAATATTTTTTCTAAATTTGGATTTTTTTCAGTTTTGATTTTGTAAATTTTAATTTTTTAATTTCAATGCTGATAAAAAATATTTTTAATTACTGAAAATTTTGAATTTTTTTCTAAATTAGGAGTTTATTCTATGATTAAAAATTTTTTACATTTGAATTTTTCGTCAATTTTTTTATACTAACCAAAAAAAATTCTAAAATTTTATTTCATTTTTTCTTTACTGACAGGAATTATTTTTTTAAGTTAAATTGGTTTCATACCGACAAATAAAAATTATTTAACATGTAAAACTTGTTTCAGTAAAATAAAAATTCATTTTGCACTGTAAAAAATTTTGCGTCATTGCGTCAAAAAATTTTTCTGATAAATATTAAACATTTTGATGTGTACATTCCCAGGTGGAAAAATTTTATAATATATTATAATGATTTGGCCATATAATGACATTATAATGTATTATAATGTAATTAAAATTTTTTTGGTCGTAAATTTTGGTGGAAAAAATAAAATTGTTTGCAGGTTTATTTTGTAAAAACATTGACGGAGCTTAGTGATGGACTCCTGCAATCCAGACATCTTCTGCAGGAGTTTGGAGTGAAAGATAAAAATTTTTCACAGAATAATGAGGGATGATCATTGACGGATTTCAAAGATACTCCTAGAACCAAGACCTCTTCTCCAGGAATTGTAGCAGGAAAATAAACAATCATGCGGATTTTTTTGACAGGATGGAGGTGAAGTAACGACACTTGAACCTTTTTAAACCAAACATCTTCTCCAGGAGTTTGGAGTGAAAAATCCTCTTTTCGCTTTCGCGAAAAATTTTAATTCTCACTCCAAACTCCTCGAGAAGATGACTGGATTACACAGTTTCTAAAGTCCACACTTCTCTTTCACTCTATCAAAAATATCCACTTGATCTTTAACTTTATCCACCACAATCCCCGAAGGTGTCTTAGTTGCAGGAGTCCATTCGAGAACTCCGTTAAGAATCATATAGCGATTTAATCCGTAAGAAATTTTTATTTTTAACTCCAAATTTTAGGAAAAGATGCCTTGATTGCAGAGTAATCCATTTCTAAACTCCGTCAATGTTTTTACAAAATAAACCCGCAAACAAATTTATTTTTTCCGCCAAAATTTACCCCAAAAATTTCAATTACATTATAATACATTATAATGTCATTATATGGCCAAATCATTATAATATATTATAAAGTTTTTCCATCTGGGTTTAACATTTATTGTGTTAAATTGACACAAAAAAGTGTTGAATTAAAACATGAAATGTGTTAAATTTTAACCCCAAAAGTTCTTAACACAAAATTTTTTACGCATTGACGTAAAATTTTTTACTGTGTCATCTAAGCACTTCGTATTCTGATGTTTTTCGGATTAAAATCCGTATGCATTTCGGAATTACTCCACTGAAAAAAACTGTGAATTTTATTCTGTATATGAAGAATTTTATTATTCCACTTCGGTACTGTGAGTGATGAGAATAAATGCGAGTTATAATGCACTCCCAATTTTCGACTTGTATCGTACTTGAAATAATATCAACTATTGAGGATGACATATCTTTTCTTTTTATCTTGATTATTTTTTTTTGATTGTTATTTACCCAAGACTAATAAGCAACGCGAGCGCCACTCTACTTTTTTTACGGAAAAACGTTGAGTTACGAAGAATACCGCGAATCACGTGAGTAACAAAAGCAAATAAGGAGTATGGTTCTTTGTTTTCCCGATCGCAAGTATATCGCTGATCAAAAGTCGTTCAATTTAGTGGCTATCACATGTTATCAGACATTTATAAGGTACTTTTTACCAAAATTTATACATAGCATTATTGTCTGAATAAATAATTATAACCCTGACTCAATAAATTTTTATTTATTGAACATTTTGATTAATCTAATAAAAAGTGTTGGTGATTTTGATTGGTTATGATAATTGACAATTATCATCATGACTAAAATAACGAGTTGTGATACTGAAAATAATCGTGATAATAACAATGGACAAAAAAAAATATATCAACGAAAAAAGCCAAAGCCAAAATCACGGAATTTTGCTTGTCGACAATCGTAAGTACTTTTTAGCTTTTTTTAACTCATGCAAACTGTCTATTTATGAGGCATTTCACGCGAAATCAACTTTTTACCCTGACCTCTTACGATTTTGTTGAAACTTTGTTTTCCTTTTCAACTCTACAAATTTTTTGGCACAATCAAAAAAAAGTTATACATTTTTGAAAGAAAAATTTTTTTTATCTAAATAGCTATTACTTTTTTGAAATTTAATTTAGTAAGATGATTTTTTAATTTTCGTTTTTGAATGTACTTTTCGAAAAAATACAAAAACTTATTTCAAACAAAAAAAAAAAAAAAGAACAAAACAAAAAATATAAAAAATGAGAACAGCTACAGTTAACGTTTTTTTTTATTTGCTGCACGACCATTTTTCTACAAGTTAAAGCCTGTTGAAAATCCCTAAAAATTAGAATTTTTTTCTTGCTTTCTTAATGTTTGTGAGAAGTGTATATTAAAATAAATTTTTAAATAATAATCGACAAGAAAATTTTTGGTTTTTTTCAGAAGCTTAGAAAATAATAACTAGGTAAAATATTAAAAACGGAATACCTATTTGAAAAAAAAAAAAAAATTTTATATATTTTTTTCGAAAATTCATAATTTTTTTTTGATTGGACAAAAAAATTTGAAAAAGTTTTTAGTGTAGAAAATGATAGAAAAATTCCAGTCAAGTTGAAAGGGGTTGGGATAAAAAGTGCTTGATTTGGCGTAGAATGCCCCTTGTATTGTATAGTCAGAACTTAAACCATTGTTGTTTCGAATTCTTTTTAATTGATTAAAATTGTTTTTTTTTCTTTTTTTTTCTCCGAAAGTGTTATAAAATTAATTTAAAAGCTTAAGAAATTATCGTCAGGGAATTATAGGTTTATGAAAAAAATAAAATATCAAAATCGACATTTTTTCACTATTGTAACGAAAAGGTATTGATATTTTTTCATTGCACTTGTTTTAAAAATATTCATGTCTTAAAGATTGATAAAAAACATTGAATCGTACTATTTAGGCTCATATTTTCCATTTTCTAAAAATCAGGTTAGTCAGACCCATCAGCTTGTTTGCTGATAATTATTTTGAATCAGCATAACGTTTCGTTGGTTATCACCAAATTTTATCAGGCACATCTATAAGATACATAATAGATTTTATTCAATAATAAAAATTGTAGTCTTACGATTACATAATCAATTTATTCACATTTGTCGATTTTATACAGTGGAAAAATATTTAGTATAATTTAGCTCTGATAGAAAAGTTAATTTGATAAAAAAAAAAATTAGAAAAACGGTAGACCCTGAAGGCCATCCGTGCAACTTCCCGCTCATTTCGTACCTAGGTGCTTAAAATTGCACGATTGACGATTTTGAGCTCTTCGAACACAAAAAAACCATTGGTATATTATATTGAGCTCTCCGTAAAAAGATAACTTTTTAATGCTTTTAAGCTCTTCAAGCTCAAAAGTCTGATAGAAATTTGATAAAACACAATTTTTCAAATTCTTAAATCACAATAACTTTTGAATGAATGAACCGATTTCTACGCAGTTAACGGCAATCGACGTGGTTTTTTGATGTTTAAAGTTGATTAGTTTTTGTAATTAATCAGTAAAGCCGTTTAAGAGTTATTCTAAAAAAATGTCGAAGTTATGTAGAAAAAACACTTTTTTGGGTTTTCTTTTCCGTACGATATCTCTCGAACAAACCAACCAATTTTTACCGGATTGGCGGCAAAAGACGTGGTTTTTTTGAGGTTAAGAGCTGATGAAATTTTGAAAATGATCCATCGAACCGTTTAAAAGTTATTCCAGAAAAACCCCATTTGAAAAAAATTTTTAACTTCCCGCTGAGAAAATCGAAGATTTTCAAAAATTGGGAAGTTATTGGTTTTACCCCGTTTTGAAAAAATCGAGTTTTCATCAGATCTCGACGTATTGAGATCCTAGGAAGCTTCCCTGACTATTTTCGCGAGGGTGTCACTATGTGTGTATGTGTGTGTGTGTGTGTGTGTGTGTGTGTGTGTGTGTGTGTGTGTGTGTGTGTGTGTGTGTGTGTGTGTGTGTGTGTGTGTGTGTGTGTGTGTGTGTGTGTGTGTGTGTGTGTGTGTGTGTGTGTGTGTGTGTGTGTGTGTGTGTGTGTGTGTGTGTGTGTGTGTGTGTGTGTGTGTGTGTGTGTGTGTGTGTGTGTGTGTGTGTGTGTAAGTATATTATAAGAATAACTTTTGAACGGTTGGACCGATTTTATCGCGGTTGGTGCCATTCGAAAGGGCTTCACTAAATTTAGATTTCCTGAAAATTTGAACCGATTCGACCGATAGATTGTGAAAAATTTAGAGAAATCTCAAAAAAATAGGAAAAAAAATTGTTTCACAAGTTGTTTTTTTGGAATAACTTTCAAATGGCTCTACCGGTCGTTTTCAAAAACTAATCAGCTCTCAATCTTGAAAAACCACGTCGATCGTCGTCAATCTGGTAAAAATCGGTTGATTCGTTCGAGAGATATCTTCGACGAAATATTTGGAAACAAGTGTTTCTTCAACGAAATTCCGAAATGTTTTGAAGTAACTTTCAGACGGCTTGATCAATTTCAAAAACTATATCGCTTTCAATATAAAAAAACCACGTCGATCGCCGTCAACCGCGTAAAAATCGGTTTATTCATTCAAAATTAGTTTTTGCGGTTTAAAAATTTGAAAAATGTGTTTTAACAAACCTCTATTAGACTTTTGAGCTCCAAAATTAGTGCAATTGGAATGAGCGGGAAGTTGCACGGATTTTTTTTTTTTTTAACTGACACTCAAAAACCTTCGGAAAGGTGTAAAAAAATACCTGTAAAAATCTGAGCTCTTAATATTTATATGTAAAGGTCGCGTATTGCGATTTCCTATTTTCTATTTAAATAGCACAGGCAAAATTTTTCACAAATTTTGAAATTTTCTAACTTTTTAGCGGCTGGTTCGACGGCCAAAATTCTAGCATATTCTTACGGGTAATTTGATGCTCTATAAAGAAGGTCTCAAGTGAATTTTCGATATTTCTACTCTTTAAAAAGATATTGAAAGTCAAAGATAAATCGAGAAAAATTCAACGGTTTTTTTTTTCCCACTTTCTGGCTAATCTACTAGATTGTTTAGAAAATTTTCCTTTTAACGATATTCTCTGAAGCATTTTTGTAATTTTGAGAGTGTCTTAAGTCCATTTTGTTAGTAGTTTGGTTTTAAAATCTTCGATTAACACAGTTTTTTCCTGTATAAAAATTTTTTACGTACATTCCCGGGAAAAAAAGTTTAGATCTGCTCTGATCAAATCAGATCTACATTTTGGTCAGATCTGAACAGATCAAATCTGATCTATTCAGATCTGTTTCGATTGAGACAGAATCAATTTATAAAATAAAAATAATAGTAAAATTTTTTTGTTTCTATTTGCAAATTAGAAACTATGTATTTTATTTCAATTTTTCGCAATTTAAAGTCGTTTTGCTATTTTTATTTTATAAATTGATTCTGTCTCAATCAAACCAGATCTGAACAGATCAGATTTGATCTGTACAGATCTGGCCAAAATGCAGATCTGTTCAGATCTGATTTGATCAGAGCTGATCTAATTTGATCAGAGCAGATCTGATTTGATCAGAGCTGATCTAAACTTTTTTTCCCGGGTTAAGATACTAATTTAAAAACCTCGATTGAAAAAAAATGCTTCGAATTGTGATTCTCTGTCAAAGAAAGTTTTTAAACATATTTTCAAATGATTCACCTTATCAGTTGTAAGGTCTTCATGGTAACATTGATACTATGAATGTACAGAATCGAACTACAAATTATAATAGATATTCAAGGTCAGATTAAGAAAGATAATTCAGAACAAAGCGGCACAGTGACAAGTGAAGTAATATCAAATATTTTTTTGGTTATATCGATAAAAAAGAGCACTACTACTCTAATACACTTTAAGGGAAAAAATTTTTGGGAAAATTTACGATACAACTATTGTAAAGCTGGACTATACTTTTATTACTATAAATTTTCAAATATTTTAGAAGATAATTTACTATATATTCATGAAATTTTACTATTTGAGATTACAAAAAGTACGATATTATTTTTGTAAAAAGTAAGATTTAAAATTTTCAGTGCTGCCTATGTATTTTTCCGATAGAACTATTACAAATTTTACAATAGTTGAATTGGAATGTTTCTCAATTAGTATGAGTGATGGCCGTGCAGAGCGCTAGACTCTGAGTTAATGTAAATGTTAAAGGACGATGATATTAGTTTATTTCGGATAGCGTAAAGGGAGAGTCTCTGGCTGCTAACAAAGAGGTCTGAGTTTAATTCCTGGCTTGGGTCAAAAATTTCCTATTTATTTTTTCTGTTACCGGACAAGTACTAATTAGTCCAATCTTCTCTGTCTCCCTCTCTAAAATTTCTTTTAAAAAAGAATTGTAAAGTTCACAAGCTCATATTGTATAATTTGCGCTATAGTATTCGACTTTTTAAGTCTCTTGCTAGTCTTGTTTGTTGGATAAAATTTACAATAGTGGATTGTAAAAACTAAAAAATAAGAATAATAGTCCACCACTACTATTTTATTCAATAAAAATTACAATAGTGAAATAGTAAAAACTTCTCCAATTTTCTTTCATCGTACTGTTGGTAATTTTATATTTAATAATGCGACTTGACTTAAATCATGTCAAGAAAAGCGTCTATACAAAACCATAACTGAAATGGAGTAAGGATAATCTCAGAATTACGAAAATGCTTTAAAAATTTTCGTTAAAAGCAAAATTTTCTGCACAATCTGGTAGATTAGCCAGAAAGTGGAAAAAAAATATTTAATTTTTTCTCGATTCATCTTTGACTTTGAATATCTTTTGAAGAGTAGAAATATCGAAAATTCACAAGAGACCTTCTTTGTAGAGCAACAAATTACCCACAAGAATATGCTATTATCTTAGCCGTCGAAACAGCCGCTAAAAATTTAGAGAATTCCAAAGTTTGTGAAAAATTTTGCCTGTGCTATTTAAATAGGAAATAGAAAATCGCAATGTGCGACCTTCCGATATAAATATTAAGAGCTCAGATTTTTACAGACATTTTTTTTCACCTTTCCGAAGGTTTTTGAATTTCAATTAAAAAAAAAAAAAAAATAGTCGATTTTTTTGAATCAGCCTAGTTTAGATATTTATAATTGTTCAATGATTTTTTGTACACAAAAAATATATCAATATATAGACAACTAGTCATTTTTCGATAAGTTTATTGAATGGCTATAATTCGTTTACTTTACTAAAATGTATCATGTGTATTATAGATGTGGCTGAAGAAGTTTTGCGATAACCAACGGTTACTTCATACTTTTTATGTATATTTGCTGAAGGAAATAATGATCATTATTTTCTATGCTTTTTGAAATATTTTTACTGGAATTGTAAGTTGTATTAATTTAACTATCTAATTAAAGCTTTCGATTCTTATTAGCCGGAAAAGGAAACGTGAAGAAATGGTGATGATGAAGAATTCAACAGCAGGAGATCAAGAAATGGAAATAGAAATTGTGGAAGACTATTTCATTTTGGAACCGGACGGCATGGATGATCAACATGAGAGAATGGACCAAATGGACGTCCAGGAAAGTAAAATTTTATTTTGTAATAATAATGTAAGTAAATTAAGTAAAAATTTTTCTTTAGACCGCACAGCAACTCGTGAATCGACAAATTATCTGTGCAACTCTTCTCACGAATATTCTGAGAAATCAGAAGAATTGAGTAGTCAAGGTCTCAATAGTCTTGATGAATCGAGTGTTAGTTTATTGCATGATCATAAAGAACTTCCCGATAATTCTAGTATACGCGGTAACAGTTCAACTTTCCACACTGTACTTCATACTAACCGAGTATATTCTGAGAAATCAGAAGAAAGAAGTAGTCGAAATCCTGCAGGTTTCGATGAATCCAAACTTGGATTATTGCATGCAAAAAAAGTTCTTATTCTCGATATAAGTAATAGTAGTTTGATTAATTATAGTTCAATTGATAACAATCAAGTATACTCTGAGAAATCAGAAGAACGGAGTAGTCAAGATTGTATTGACCTTGATAAATCCAAACTTGATTTATTGCATGAATGTAGTGAACTTTCAGATAATTGTAATATAAGTGATAACAGTTTAATTCATCCCACTAGACTTCATACTAACCAAGTATATTCTGAGAAATCAGAAGAAGGGAGTATTCGAAATCCTGCGGATCTCGATGATACTGAGCTTGATTTAGTTCACGAAAACGACGAAGAATTATCTTGTCATACCGAAAGTATTAGTGGTTTAACTCATTCCAAAGTAGTTAATACAAACCAAGTACATTTTGAGCCATTAAAAGAAAAAAATTGTCACGATTGTTCAGATTCTGAAGATGATACATCCGAGATTTGCAATGAAACTTTACCAAACAGTGGAGCTAGAAGTCTCTCTGATATTAGCATTACTAGTACTATTAATAATGAATCATCTGAGGAAATGGCGGACTTGAGTGATCATGAGTCTGCAGCTTTCGATGAATTACCACTTGTAGATTCCGATGATGAAATGTATTCTGATTTATCTGTTTCATCAAAAGCTCAACAGTCACAAAATGTGCATGATTATGACTCCAGTTCCACGCCATCGAATTCAGTTGTTGATTCACCGCATAATAGTGATTTGCAACCAGAAGTAGAAAATCCTGGAGACAATGACAATGTCTCATATGGAAATCAAATTGATGCCAATAACGACGGCCAAATTCTTACTGACTCATCTCCTATTGAAAAACCTACTGATATTTCATCTATTATAACAGGTTGTCGAATAGTTGATATCGGCTATTTCATAAAGGAATTCACTAAGTTCGGTCATCCAAAGAATCATATGGCCCATTGCGTTCGTCGTGGAGAAAACTTTCATTGTTTTGCAAAGTTAGATATTGGTTTAAATACTTTACTGTTCTGGAAATGTCTCGAGTGCAAAATGATAACAAAATTTTATACAAATTCATTAAAGCCAGAGACTAAATTTAATATCAATGAGACTGCTTCGATAAGTGTGATTGGTTCTGCAAGTTCTTTCGCAGCATTTCAAACTGTTCTAGCAGTGTTTGACATCCCATACATCACAAATAAAACATATGAAAAGCATCGAAAGAAATTAGTGGAATCTCTTAAAAACGTTGTTGGTGAAGAAATGCATTTAAATGCAATGGAAGAAGCAAAAATTGCTATAAAAAATGGCGATGTTACCTCGGACGGAACTCCTTTTATCAAAGTTATAACCGATGGTTTCTATGATAAGAGAAGTTATCGTGGAGGCCGACACGACGCCCTAGGAGCTTCAGTTGCAATAATAGGCTGTGCTACTGGAAAAATAATTGATATTGAAGTATTAAATAAATACTGTTACACGTGTCGTTATCATGAAAATCGAAAAATAGAGCCACCACCTCATAAGTGCTTTATGAATTACGATCGGAAGAAAAGCTCTTCAAGCATGGAACCGCATGCAACTGCTGTACTATTCAATCGTAGTTTAAAACTTCATGGATTGATTTACAAAACGATGGTTTCTGATGATGATAGTGCTACATTGAAAGCAGTTCGAGATTCTGACCCTTATAAGGCTTTCGGTATTGAAGTGGATAGAATTAAATGTTCTTTCCATATTTTCCGTAGCATCGGTAATAAATTAAGAGAAGCTTCAAAAATTCGTGTTCCAAATCGACGAGTTCCTGCTGCTGTGCGAAAAGAATTAAGTTCAGCGGTTTAAGAATTCGTCAAGTTGTAACTGCTGAAATTGAACGTTTAAGAATAGATCTTGAACCTGAAAGCTTCTCAAAAGACGAGAAAATAAAAATTTTCGAACAAAACACAGAAGTACTGAGGGAAAATATTTTGCTTGCTCCGCATCATGTTTTTGGCAACCATGAAAAGTGTCCTCGTGAATGGTCTTGTGATACATCCAAACCGAATCATTTGATAAAAAAACAATATGGTTTGTTTGCCCGTGTTGAGAAAATAGTCACTGATTTGAGCCAAAATTCTGTACATTTATTACATTTCCTCAATACAAATATAATTGAGCAATATCATGGCATTTTAGCGAAGTATCTGTCTGGTAAAAGAATTCAGTATGGTGGTGCCGATGAATTTCAGGACAGAGTTTACATGGGTACCCTAGACCAGATGACTTCAGGATGTCATTTATCGAGATTTTATAAGTTTTGCAAGAAAATCGTTCCTGAAAGAATTGAAAAACTAGAGAAAGAGCGTAAATTGCAAAAAACTATAAATACTAAGTGTCGGGAAGTCTCAAAACAAATGAAAAAGAGTCGAAGCAAACATTGTGGACCTGATAAAGATTATGGTCCCAATGCAACTCAACCTGATCTAGGTGAAACGGATCCTAGTAACTATGAGCAATACAAAGAAGCTCATCATGAAAAGCTTCGTAACCGTCAAAAAAATCGAACGATAATTGAAGCTGAGACAAGAAATCATCCATTCAATGAACCACACGGTTATGAAAAAGATATGATTCCTTCTCACCTATTTGGAAAAATATGTGGAATGCGGGAAACGACTTCATGTACATCTGTCATCAATGATATATGTAATCCTTTCTTGTTTCATGAAGATGTATTGCGGACAATGGAAAATCAGAGACTGAAAGCTCTCCAGCTTTCAGAAATGCAAATCAGTAAAAAAATTGTACCTTGCGGTATAGTTGTTTCTCAAAATGCTGAAACCTTTTACTTATGTGCAAGGCCTGACGGTCTTGTTGATAACGATTCTATTGTTATTATTGTTAGTGTCTCGGATGATGAGCAAACTAACATCAATGCCGCTTTACACAGTCATAAAGATATGAAAAATTTGTTTGCTAAGACAGCATCCAATAAAATCAACACTAAACATCCAATGTTCTCTATAATTCAAGGTCATCTTTATGTTACTAATAAGCAATTTTGTTACTTTGCGGCTTATACGCCTAATGATTTAAAAATGGCTGAAATAATTCATAGAGATAACAATTTTTGGTTAGAGAAAATGAAGATGAAGCTTCACAGGTTTTACTACTCTGCTCTTATAGATGAAATCATTGACAGTAGATTATCACGTAGCTTGCCTATTCGCGAGGCTCCATTTACTATTGCAGCAAGAGCTAAAAAGAATCTGGCAGAAGCTAATAAAGATACTCCAATAGCTCAGCAGTCCAGTAGTGCTTCAATTGTTCCAGTTGATGCGCCAATGAACGATCATGATGGGGAGTTTATAAAAATTATCGAGCCGCAGTATTAAATCGACCGCTTAAAGAGTATAAAGATAATATTTTAGGTAAACGCAGTTTATTGGATGATCTAACGATTTCTCGCTTCTTGCTAATGTTGGAAAACAGAAATTTTACAATAGATTTACCTATAACTGCTGTAAACCCCCTTCAGCAATCAACTTCAGATAATGAAGTAGTGATCATTGGTGGACAGGCAGATAATGAGCATTGGTGTTGTTTCCACTATAATGGTCGTCACGTTGCTATTTATGATAGCATGAACCGAAATAATTCAGATCTGTTGTCTGACATGGAAAGAAGATACCTACAGGTTCGATATCCACAACAATATAAACGAAAGGAAATATTTTTCAAAGTTGTAACTCGACAACCTGACAATACTACGTGTGGAGTGTATGCTGCTGCATACGCTACTACTATTGCATTAGATGGAAATCCATGTACGATAAATTATTCTAGAGATGCTGCAGCGATGCGAAAGCATCTTTTTCAAATAATTTCTCAGAATCAAAACCAAAAATGAAAAATCAGTTGATTAGTCACTGAGTTATCCTTGTCGAAAATATTTGGAAAAAGAGAATTTTTACAATTTCTATAAAATTTTTGATTTAATCAGTTTGTTCTCATAAGCATAACATAAAAATAGAAAACTACGTAGAACACTGCGGACCACGTGAAAATCAAACCACTCATTCAGAAGTCATAGCAGTTTGAAAATTCAAAATAACAGCTTACTTTTTGAGCTCGGAAAGCTCAAAATAATATATAAATTATATTTTTGAGCTCGAGGTACAATTTTGAGCACTCAGGTATGGAATTAGGGGTTGTACACGGAAAAACGTAAACTGTAGAAAAAAAAATTTACTATTTATGCACGCAATTTTACAATTTACGATTAGAAAAAATACGATATTACTATTGTAAAAAGTCAGATTTAAAATTTTCAGTGCTGCCTCTATATCTTTCCAATAGAACTAGAAAAAATTTTACAATAGTTGAATTGGAATGTTTCTCAATTAGTGTGAGTGATGGCCGTGCACAGCGCTAGACTCTGAGCTTATGTAAATGTTAAAGAACAGAGGTGCCAGCTTGCTTCGGATAGCGTAGAGGAAGAGTATCTGGCTGCCAACAAAGAGGTCTGGATTCGAATCCTGGATTGGGACGAAAATATCCCATGTTTTTTTTCAGTCGCTATACTAGTACTCATTAGTCCAATCTTCTATCTCTCTCCCTCGCTAAAATTTCTTTTAAGAAAACCGACAGTGATTTTTTACAATAGTTGAATTGTAAAGTTCACAAGCACTTATTGTATAATTTGCTCTATAGTATTCGACTCCTTTAGATTCTTGCTAGTCTTGTTTGTTGGATAAAATTTACAATAGTGGATTGTAAAAATTAAAAAATAAGAAGTATAGTCTACCACTACTATTTTATTCATTAAAAATTACAATAGTGAAATAGTAAAAACTCCTTCAATTTTCTTTCCGTGTATAAAAAAAAATTTTAACGGTGGCGAAATTCCGGGCCCTAGACTGGTCACCTCTTTTTTAGTTTCTTGCTCGCGCTTTAGCGAGTCAGGCTATACGGGTGACTATAGTCTAGGGATCAATTACAAATGAAAATGCAACAGATGGAATGAAAATGTTGCTGTAGGAACCAAGTATGATGAGATATTTTCAAACAACTGAATAATGCAGTTCTCAGCTACTTAAAAAAGTGTTTAATTAATACAAAAAAGTATAAAATTTCAACGCAATTTTTTGACGCAATGACGCAAAATTTTTTACTGTGTATAAGAGACGATGAATGGGCCGAGCTTCTGTTGATCGAGTTTTGCTCAAAGAGAAGGTAAATTATACATTTATTTTATCCGTATCAAATAATATCGTAATTTTATATAAATCCGTTAAATTCATTGATAAAGCATTAAAAAATTTCAGAAACTACTTGGAATTTTCATTGGACATTGAAAAAAAGGAGATTATGGAGAATGTAAGCCAGTCAAAGTGGGCTCAAGAAATTTAGCAACCGTCCCTGAATAAAAAAAGGTATTGAGACAAAAAAAAAAGTATTGAAAAGTATTCGATTGACTAGAAGACCAATACGTTTCAATATTGTTTTCTTTGTCTCAATACTTATTCTTTATCAGGGGTAAGAATCAATGCTGTGATATTCTACTGTAATCTAATCAATGACTTTTGGACGCGGACACCGTTAACATTATCCAAGAAACAACTTACAATCATTATATGTTATTGTTACTTTATTATAAGCTTTACAGTTCTCAGATTAGAATTAATTTTTTTTTGCTGGAACAAATTTCATGTACTAAATTTCTTTTTCTCAGTCTCATATTGATTTGAGTGAAAAGAAACATTTTTTTTCATCAGTATAAAAATTCTAGAAGAAAATTTTTTGTCAATATATACACGGAAAGAAAAATATAGGAACTATTCCCATAATATTATGGGAACTATTCCCATAATATAATGGGAAATATTCCCATAATGATATAGTAATGGTTCCTATATTATTGTGGGAACTATTCCTATAATGGTATAGGAAGGATTCCTAGAATATTATAGGAATCGTTCCCATACCATTATGGGAATCATTCTCAAAATACCATAAAGCAAAATCTTCGTGCGGAGTGAGTTCGAAATGATTCCTATAATATATAGGATTTAAACCTATACATAGATATTGTGGAAATCATTCCCATAAATTTTAGGAATAGTTTTCGTAATCATACATAATCAAGAAATGACCTTGTATCTCGTAATGTATTGACATTATTTAAGATAATCTATTGACATTATCTATTGACATTATTTAATAAGCTTATTCCGATGTTGCACTCATCGAGACCTTTCATTTGAGCACCCACATCAATTTTTCATATATTTATATATATTATATATATGTATATATGAAAAAAATATCAAAAATGCATGTGGGTACTCAAATGAAAGCTCTTGATAAGTGTAACATCAGGATGAGCTTACATCTTTAAAAATATCAATAATTAAGAAATGACCTTGTATTTTGTGAACTATTGACATTTTTAAAAACATAAGCTCGTTCCGATGTTACACTCATCGAGTCCTTTCATTTGAGCACCCACATCCATTTTTGATATATTTATATATATTATATATATGTATATATAATAAATATTTCAACAATGCATGTGGGTACTCAAATGAAAGCTCTTCATGAGTGTAACATCAGGATGAGCTTACATCTTTAAAAATATCAATAATTAAAAAATGACCTTGTATCTTGTGAACTATTGATATTTTTAAAGATATAAGCTCCCCCCGACATTTCATTCATCGAGACCTTTCATTTGAGTACCCACATCAATTTCTCATATATATATATATATATATATATATATATAAATTTATGATGTTACACTCATCAAGACCTTTCATTTGAGCACCCACATCAATTTTACATATATTTATATATATTATATATATGTATATACGATAAATATATCAAAAATGCATGTGCGTACTCAAATGAAAACTCTTGATGGGTGTAACGTCGGGATAAGCTTATATCTTTAATTAAAAACGACCTTAGTTAAAAAAAGTACAGTGCAATTTAAAGAAACTCATTATTCCATGAGGGAAAATTATATTTATTTATAGTTTATAGGTCACGACAGTCACATAATAACTGCATGATCGCTAATAATAATCATAATAATAATAATAATGTGGTGGTGGACATGAACTGAAAATTAAAATTAATTTTTTTTTTTTATTCTAATTAATATTAGAAATAATTTTTATTTAATATAAATATCAATTTGATGAAAGAAATAAATAAATAAATAAATAAATAAATACAGTGTAATCCCATGTCATTATGGGAACTATTCCTATAATAGTATAGGAATGATTCCTACAGCATTATGGGAACTATTCCCATAATGGTATAGGAGTCATTCCTATACTATTATAGGAACCGTTCCTATACTATTATGGGATTAGTTTCCATAATGATATGGGAATAGTTCCCATAATAGTATAGGAATCATTCGTATACCATTATGAGAACCATTTCCATAATGGTATAGGAATAGTTCCCATAATTTTCTTTCCGTGTATAGTAAAAAATTCATATTGAAAAAAAAAAACAAATTATTTTCTTTTCAGTATTGAAAATCACGCATAAAGATTGAATTTTTAAAGAAAAAGAACTGAATTAGAAGAATGTCTCATTTTCAAAAAAATTAAAATTTTGTAAAAAAACTAAGTTTGTCAAATATTAAAATTTTGTAAAATATTAAAATTTTTATAAAAATTCAAAATTAAGAATGCTTTGTTAAAAAGATATTTTGATTATTATTTACGAGTGAAATAAATCCCATCTAGGGCCGTAAGTGGGTGAAAAATTAACATTTTTTATTATTTTTATTTTTGCTTGTTTTTACGGCGGATTGATGACAAAACATATCTCAAAAGCGAAAAATAAAGATTTCAATAGCTTTTGTCTTTAAAAATTGGAAAAAATATTGGCTTTCATGTTTTCGTATAAAATGGCTAGTTCTTCGTTTTTAATGTTTTTGATGGATTTTTTTTTTTTTAAAGAACATCAAAAACAAACAATTATAAATAAATTGTTCAATTTAATAAAAGAAAAAAATTCACTCCTTCAATTTAATTATTAATATTAATTAAATCTGTCTTGGAGTGATAGCCATTTCTGCCAGAGTCCAATCAATTAAAAATTATCCACTCTGCATTGGCTCTCAAATCACTCCGCATTCACTTTGAAAACTTTTTACATTATTTATTTTGCAATACTATAATTTTCGATGTGATTATAATTTTTGTACTGTATATATTAAACTGACTATAAACCAAAATACTGCGTTCCTTCACAGCTATTATCATACAGGTGACTGTAAGTATTCGTTATTTTTTTTAGTCAGACGAAAACTATAAAAAAATTTTCAAGTGCAATTGCAAAAGAACTATCACAAACAGGAATCACTGGAAACAAAATTTCCATAAAACTTTATCCGTCTGTAAAGTACAAATTGTTCGGGTTCGCTTAAAGTTATTAACATTTTTTCTAAAATATTTTCAATAAGTTTCATTTCCTCTTATTATCCAAAAATTTAAATGGCAGTCACATCTTTAACTTCCCGCTAAGAAAATCGAAGATTATCATAAATCGGGAAGTTATTGGTTATACCCCGTTTTGAAAATCGAGTTTTCATCTGATTTCGACGGTTTGAGGTCCGAGGAAGCTTCCCTGAATGTTTTCACGATGATGTCCGTACGTCTGTGTGTGTGTGTGTGTGTGTGTGTGTGTGTGTGTGTGTGTGTGTGTGTGTGTGTGTGTGTGTGTGTGTGTGTGTGTGTTTGTGTGTGTGTGTGTGTGTGTGTGTGCGTGTGTGTGTGTGTGTGTGTGTGTGTGTGTGTGTGTGTGTGTGTGTGTGTGTGTGTGTGTGTGTGTGTGTGTGTGTGTGTGTGTGTGTGTGTGTGTGTGTGTGTGTAAGTATGTAAACCTCTTGTAACTTTTGAACGGTTTAACCGATTTTATTGCGGTTGGTGCCATTCGAAAGGGCTTGATCAAACTTAGATTTCGAGACCTATTGAGACCGATTTGTATAGATAGATTTTGATAAATTTCCAAAAAACTGAAAAAAAAAATTTTTTCAAATGTGGTTTTTTTGGAATAACTCTTGAACAGCTTCATGGATCATTTCAAAAAAGTAAACAGCTCTCGAGCTCAAAAAACTACGTCTTGTGCAGCCAATCCGGTCAGAATCGATTGATTTGTCCAAGAGATATCGTGCGGAAAAGAAAACCCAAAAAAATGTTTTTTCCACATAACTTTAACATTACTTATCAGATCATTTTTGGTAAAATAAATCAATTTTTATAGCTCAAAAAATTGCGTCGATCGCCGCCTAAAACGTAAAAATCGTTTGATTGGTTCGAGAGATATCCTCGACGAAATGTTTGGAAACAAGTGTTTTTTACCATAACTCTGAAATTTTTTGGAATAACTGTCAAATTGCTTCACTGATCAATTCTAAAAACTAATCATCTTTTAACATAAAAAAAACCACGTCAATCGTCGCCAACCGTGTAGCAATCGGTTTATTCATTCAAAAGTTATTGCGGTTTAAAAATTTTTTAAATTGTATTTGATCAAATTTCTATCAGACTTTTGAGCTTGAAGAGCTCAAAAGCATTAAAGTAATATCTCTTTACTCTCGGAGAACTCAAAATAATATATCAATGGTTTTTTTGAGCTCGGAAAGCTCAAAACCATCAATAGTGCAATTTTAAGCACCTAGGTACACTAATAGAAAATTTAACTTGACTCAAGAGCAAAACTGTTGAACCAAAAACATCAATTGGAAGAAAATGAATTTTTGAGCTAAGAGGAAAAATTCTTGAGTCAAAATATATTTTCTTAAACCAAGAATTATATCTTGACTTAAGAATTTTTCCTTTTGGCTCAAGAAATTCATTTTCTTCTAATTGATGTTCTTGGTTCAACAGTTTTGCTCTTGAGTCGTTAAATTTTTTATCAGTGTACGAAATGAGCGGGAAATTGCACGGATGGCTTTCAGGGTCTACCTTTTTTCTAATTTTTAATGTAAAAATCTTATTTATAATTCTTCAGAGCTTCTAAAGATGAAATTTTTAAATAAAATTTTCTTGTTGTATACAACAATCATTTGTAATTGATTTGTTACAAAAATTCTTAAAATTACCAGATGTCTCTCAATATCAGTATTATTCAATTACTTACATTATTCATATCAATTTCTTTTTTTAATGATATATAACTTTTTTTTTTAAATCATACGAGAAAACATTTTTTTTTGTATCCCCCTGGTGGTTTAGTGACTTAAGCTCTATTGTTGAATCAGCTGCTAGCAATCAGAATGAGACAACCATTTTTGGACAGCTAACAGCAACATCGTTTATGGAAAAAATTAACTTTAACTGTCGGCACATTTTTATCATTTGCAACATTGCTGATTTATTGATTATTTGGTAAGTAAAAATTTATATAGCGTATATAATAAAATCTAGGCACAATATATATATATATATATATATATATATATATATATATATATATATACATTTATATATAACCTCATAATTTGTCACATATATAACCTCATTTTCAATGCGAGTTCTGAAAATACTACAGACTTAGTGAATAGAAATAAAATTGTTTGTAAAATAATCTAAAATGGCAAGTAAAATTAATTTTTTAACGACGGTAAGAATAATTATAATAATTTCCGTTTCTATTAAAATTTCATAATCATACCTTTAATAATAGAATCAGTATAAAATAAAATTATTTTCCAATAAATGAGAATAACAATTTACAAAGAAAAACGTTTATGTCGGAAATAAAAATTATTAAAAAAAAAAATACTTATACACCCGGGTAAAAAAGATTATCACTAAAATTGATTTTCTGACCATTTTAGGATACTAATTAAAAATGCCATATATTTCTTCCAACAAATAATCTTATATATTTGACACTATCGGTCATTTAATAAATTGTATGAACAAATTAATAATAACAACAATAATAAAGATACTGATGAACGTAAAATTGATTAAAAAAGTAAAGAATAAAAATTAATACGAAAATAATTACAATTATACTTATAAATATTTAAAATGTACAAATTTGATAACGATGAAAATTCGCATAATAATAATAAAAATAACAATTGTATTTTTGTCAGTCATATCAATATTGAAATTATAAGTACCATCTATTTAAGAGAAGAACAATCATAATAATTTTTATTTTCCTTTACAGTAACCTGCTCGTTTTGATACAAGGGTAGAAATGAATCCCTATAATAAAAAAGGCAAAGGTAATTAAATAAATATTCTTTACTTAAAAACAAAAATTTTCTTCAATAATAATTTTCAATTTCGTTTAAGGGCGTGGGCAACGTCAAGTACGTGCTTCTAGACTGCACGATGAACGAGTAAGAAGGTCTCCCCGAAGTAACGCTAGACAAGAGCCAAATGCGCCATTGCTACAGAATCTAGGAGGCAATCCACCACTGCTACCAGGGCAAGTGCTACTTCCACCATTACCACAGGGTGAAGGAGGTTATGTACCGATACTCCCTGGACAAGTACCGTTGCTACAAGGCCAAGGTGGTAATAATCCACCACTGCTACATGGGCTTCCACCGCTTCCACCGATGCTGCAGGGGCAAGCACCGTTGCCACAAGGGCAAGAAGCTCATCTTCCCCAGCCACCGGAAGAAGCACCGTTACCACAAGAGCAAAGAGTTAAGGCTCCCCAGCCACGGGGACAAGCACCGTTGCCACTAGAGCAAGGGGTTCATGCTCCACAGCCCCAGGGCCAAGCACCGTTGCCACTAGAGCAAGGAGTTCATGCTCCACAGCCGCAGGGCCAAGCACCGTTGCCCCAAGAGCAAGGAGTTCATGCTCCACAGCCCCAGGGCCAAGCACCGTTGCCACAAGAGCAAGGGGTTCATGCTCCACAGCTCCAGGGCCAAGCACCGTTGCAACAAGGGCAAGAAGCTCATGTTCCAGAGCCCCAGGGCCAAGCAACGAACGCATCATTGTCACAAAAGCCTCCAGTTGGTCAGGTTTCAAAGAATTATCAAGTTTCTCAGTCAAATCGTCCTAATAATGGCTTTCAAGGGCTAAATTTGTCAAACAGGTCCATGAAAACGATAAGACTTTTTAATAAACATATGTCTGAGACGTTAAAAATGAAGACTGTAACACAAAATCAGCGACAAACTGAAGAAATTTGCAAAAGCCAAACGACTATTGAAAATAGTTCACAAGTAATCACGTCAAGTAATTCTAGTAATGAGAACAAGCGTGAAGGTGAACCTTCTCTACAACCTCCGTTGATTCAATATGCTCCTCCCTACTTGAACCATCCTCAGTACTACCCTACTTATCCTAATTATAGTATGGCATCGGTTCCTCAGTATCACATGGTCCCAGTTCCTCAGTTTCCTACACCACTAGTTCCTCAGTTTCCTACACCACTTGTTCCTCAGTTTCCTCTCCCACCCGTTTCTCCGTTTTCTATGCCACCAGCTCCACAGTACCCGATCTCACAACTCCCTCAGTACCCATCTATGCCTTACAACTCACCATACGGTTTTCCACCTAATTACTATCCTCCACGACACTTTTAAGTTTTTTCATAGATGGCATCTATCATTTATATTTACAATAATATTACACTGACAGAAGGATTTGTTTATAGTTAAAAAGATTTGTTAATATTTAACAAATCATCTATTAGAAGCCATTTTTTAGTCCTCGATAAATATTTCTTATTATTTAAAAAGATTTATTAGTATTCAATAAATTAATATCAGGTCTAACAAATACAAACAAATTATTTTAAATACTAAGAAATATTTATTTAATACTAAAAAGTGGTATTTGATTGATTTGTTAACTGTTAACAAATGTTATTTAATACTAATAAATCCTTCTATCAGTGTATTATTTTGATAAATATTATCTAAAGTTTAGAAACAAAAACATTTATTTGTTCTTATTCATATTCTTTTTAAAATCATGTTTGTGGCTTTGTAATAATGAAAATATTTCATGCGTAATTCTTAATCTAATCCTTTAATAATAATTTTTTTCAGGTTTTCTTTTTTTCAAATAGAGATACTTATTAAAAGACTTAAAAATAAATATGTAAAAGAGATGGATTATTACTTCTAAATGATTTTCAGAAATTGTTATTAATTAGTCTTGGTTTAAGTCATTATAATAAAAGGATAAGTTAATATTTAAAATTCTGCGGTTATTTTATTTTTTGGTGAAGGCCTACAAAACTTGAAGCTCATGTACAAAGATAACAAAGACTTTCCTGACAGTACGTGTGATAATCATGGAGCTTATAATTATAGCTACAGGGTAACGGTAAGTAATATTTGGAGACTATGGGTTTAATTGATAACTTGAGCTCATTTTTAGAACTAATAACTTAGTTTTATTTGTAAGACATTTTATATAACAAAACCAGTATTGAAGACAGATTTATGACAATCACGAGATTTATCAATCAGTGTACTTTTAAAATTTGTAATTGAAAAAAGTTTAATATTCAATAATAAACCTTTCATCGAGAATAATTATTGCTAGGATATTAAAATGAAAATGTTTGACATAGTAAAAGATTCATTTGAAGTCTATATGACTATAACCAATTTAGAATGACATTGGAAGTAACAGTTAAATTTTTGCAAAAAAATTATTCTCCGTTCAAATAAAAATTTTATCAAATAAATTTTTTGAGTATTATTGGGGTGAAACACAAAATTGACGCTAATTTTGATTTTAATGTGTTGATTTCGAAAATAATGAAAGTAATAGGCTGAAGATTGTGATTATATTGTAGGATTGGAGTTGAGTGAGGACACATATTTTTAGTTAGTTATTTTGATGCATTATCTTAAAAACATGCAATTGACTAAGAATATTACTATAATGTTCAGTATTAAAAATGATGTAAATTATTATTTTGATTATTATAGAGAATAAAAATCGGCTGTAATTCTGGTAAAGGTAATATAATAATAAATAAAATTATGTAGAAGTAAATATGGACAAAAGCAATATCAAATTAATTTTTTTATGAGTTGAACTTGCTATTAGTAGAAAATAGATATTTGATTCTTTGTCTGTAATAAATGCAGTTTTATTTTTAATAACTAATAGTTAAAGGTAAAAAAATTGAATAGGCAACTTTTTATCAGTAATGCCAAAAGCTTTAGTTAGAACAACGAACTTATATTTCAAATATACCGCGGACATACTTTTTGTACAACACGCGCGCCATCATAGATACGAGAGTAAAGCGAGAACCAACGGAAACGTATGAAGTTAGAAGAAAGAGTGCGGTCCACAAAACACTTAACATAACCTTCAAATATCTTGTGAGTTATTATTTTAAAAATAAAAATTAAATGTATTTATAATAGCGCAACACTTTTTAAAAATAATTTATTACTCGAAGTGAATTTTTATGTGAATTATAAATTAATAGTGGCAGTGTGCAGTTTTGTTTATGCCGAATGTCTTCTGTAATAGAATGTAAGTTCTCAAAATTAATGATAGAATTTTTATTAATTAATATCTCCAATTATGTTGGTTTTGGAAAAATTAAACTTATTTTTTAAAAAATCAGCAATCTGAAGAATAATATTGACTTTAAATTGCCAAATTATTCTACATCTTCTTATGAGTCCTCTTTTTTGTTGTTACTGCCATACGATTATGGGAAGAACTTCCTGCTGACTTATTGCGTGCGGCCGACATCGGGATTTTCAAAAATAAAATGTTCGACTACCTTTTTAATTTAGATCTCAATTAGAAAATTTTGCCGAGCTTTTCTCAGAACAAATTGTCTAAAGTCATTAAAGTTCTAATGTTTCATTCAATTCCTACGGTACAGTTAAATCCAATCTTTAAATAAAACCTAATCCTTAAATAAAACTAATTTTAATTTAATCACTTAAAGCCAACCTATTTCCGAAACTTGCAAATATGACTGAATTTTTATTGTTTAAATTAATCATAAAATTTGTATTTAAAAATCTCCTGTAATTTATTTTGTAACATATTTTTGTATATTATTTTGTTAATTGCCATTCGGCCATCTGGCCTTGGCATAAATAAAGTATCTATCTATCTATCTATCAATCTTAAAGGAGAAAATATTTTTTTGTAGAATGGCGGTTACAGCTAATAATAGTATTGTTGTAGTGTAAATGTAGCAAGTGTAAGTCAATTTGTATGATTGTCGAAGCAACTAAACACAATATTAACCAACTAATAGTAAGAGTGGAATCTGGAAATTTTTTACTTTCTATTAGTTGTTACATTTGTTTGATTCAATTTTTATCAAAGACTAATTGTTCATTTAAATTGCAGATTTTGGAGAGAAGGAAAAAACAAACAAATATTGTAAGCCATTAACAGCCAAATATTTTTTAATCGAAAAAACGCAGTGGCTCGCTTACGTTGTAATTAATGAAAAAAATTAGTTCAAATCAGATATGCTAAGAAGGATACCAAATCCATCTCAGTAATTCTACTGAACGATTTTTAACGAGCTCGAGTATAAGATAATACCCCAAGGTACTGTAAGGACAAATTTTAAAAAGAAACTTATGGCTGAAGCGATGTTAACTGCCAAGAAAATCTTATAAAATCAGCCTAACATGATAACTTACATAGCAGCTGAAGGATTCTAATACAAAGATTATAAACATATGTCACCAAGTGGACAGCCACTGTCGTCAAGTTGAATTAACCATCCGTCTTCGCCATCAACTTGTGCTCACAGAAAAAAATTTTTTTATCGCTCAACACTCCAGTGCATCGAATTATGTGTTGTACAACAAATAAAGTAGCTAAGAGATCACAATTAATAATACTGTGAAGATTATTTGAGCTCACGTAATTATTCAAACGTTGAAAGAAATAAGTAAAAAAACTTTATGAATACCCTGAACGCGGTAAAGACAGGTAAAATCTTTTTAATACAGCTAAACTATAAAAGAACCAAAATATTAACATTCCTCTTTTGTTTAGGTCACCAGATGTAACCAGTATTGATGAGGGATTAATCGGTATCGAAGACGCAGTGTCGTCGAAACATATGAAGATTGTCGTTTGCAGAATTAGTGGAGCTAGAACCGTAAGTCTTCTGAAAAATTTTTGATAACAAATAAGTAAATATTTTCCTATGTGAGAAGAGAAACAATTAAATAGTATGAATAATTATCATGAAAAAATAATTTAAAGAATTTTTGTGAATGCACAGCTTATGAAATGAAGAATCTCATTTAAATATATTTATTTATTGAATAAGTTTTTCAACTCATTTAACAGTAGATGTTCACTTGTAGACAGATACAGAAATTAATTTAACAAATTTCTATAGCTACGAAGATGGTGACATGAAAAAATGTAGTTAACAGTTCTTCTATTCATTTTAAAAATTTTTAAACGAAGTAAACAGTGAATATGCAATCGTAGACAAATGAACTAAGTAATGCTTAAGATTAAGATTGATATTAGTAAAGAGGTAAAAAGATAGAAAATTCGATGTGAAAATCATTTATTTATTAAGAAAATGGTAATCGGTGCAATAGAATTCATTTCGACAATTTTAGTATCAAATAAACAATTAATGTACACTCACGGGCCAGTAAACAAATTAAATTTTAAAATTGATATAAGGACGGGATTGGTAAAATCAAAAATTATATTGAATAATTAACATAACTATGTAAATCATTTTAACAATTATAGACTCGAATAAACAAAAAATGTGCACTTACGGGCTGACAAAAAATGTAATTCACAGATTCGGTAGAATCTGGCGCCAAGTTCCGTTCAAAAATTCCGTTGTAAACGGAGCGCCAGACTACCGACTGTGTTTACTGTAAGCAGAATGTTATTTCGAGGTTGCAAAATTTTATTTAATTATATGGTACGTCTTTTTCCAAAATGATACGTTATAAAAGTAAGTCATACTCTATTTTACTGATATCAATTAATTATAATCAATTTTAACATTTAATTCACTTAAAATTATTAAATTTTATCAGCACAAACTATAGTAAGCCCAGAAATTTCGATCCTGACTTTTTTTTCATGGAGAAAAGTCACCGCCACAGACTAGATAAAATAAAAATGTGTAGTAATCTTCCGATAGATACGCAACTACACTGAAAAAAGTTAATTCACAGCTTGCATCGACAACCACCAGAGTGCGCTGGAATTATTATTTTTACATATACTGTAGATGTAACGGAATAGCTCACTGAAGTTAGAACCCCAAATTTTTTTTTTAATTTTTGATTTTTTTTTTATCACGTCTTTAGCTCTTCGTTTGTTCTTCACTGTTCACTATCAACATTTGTTTGTTCTCCATTTATTTATTTTGAAAAGAATTTATTAATTTTGTACTTTTAAGTTAGCCCCCTATCGCATTTTTAATATTTTGGTAGCAATTTAGGTTATTAAACCACTGTTCTTGATTGTTCATGTATATTTAACATTTGTTTCTACTTCAAATTGTTTAGTTGTTGTTTAATTAACATTTTTCATTAGCTGAATGTATGTATTCTAAATATTTGCACCGCGCATGCGTCAACTTTACATATATAGACTTTTAGCGCGGTCTTTTGAAAATTATAGTGACAAGCACATTTCATGTGTAAAAATTAAAAAATCTACAAGTGTAGTTTTTTAGGAATCACTCTTTAATTAATGTTATAATTACAAAAAAATTATTAGACGTCAGTCACTATCACTCATTAAGTAAATAAATAAATAACTAATAAATATCCATTTCATTTTAAATTTCTTAAAAAATTTCGAAACAATTGTTAATTAATGCATGTATATTTTTTTCATATTCATCAATTCTATTTTCATGAATTCTACGAACTATTTAAAAAAAAAAAAAAACGAAATCCATAACAAGTAACAAAAAATTTTAATACTTTATTAAAATAAAACTTATTATAAAATTTTTAAAAACTACACGTTGCCCTTTTGTCATGTGACCTCTATAATTAAAATTACAAGAATAATACACTTACTCTAATCACTGTGCTCGTCACTATAATTTTGAAAATTCCGCGCTGAAAGCTTAAACGTAAAGTTGACGCATGCGCAGTGCAAATATTTAGAATACAAATATTCAGCTAACTAAAAATATTAATTAAACAAAAAATAAACAATTTGAAGTTGGAACAAAGGTTTTTATACATGAACAATCATAAACAGAAGATTATCGATCCGCATTGCAAATAAAATATTAAAAATTGCGAGAGGGGGCTACATAAAGGCACATTTTTAACAAATTTTTTTAAATAAATAAATCTAGAACAAACAAATGTTTATAGTGAATAATAAAAAAGTAAACGACAAACTAACGATATAATGAAAAAAATTTTTATTCGATAAAAAAAAAAAACTCTGGGGTGCTGACTTTAGTGAGCTGGGGTATATAATTTCTAGAAAACTGCCATCCTAAATTAATGCAGCTTCAAAACTTAACGTCGTTTAGCTCATAAGAATCAGCGTCAAGCGTCAGCATGAAATTGCACCTCAAAAGTAAAGTAACATATTATAGAGACTTTCACATAATTCAATTAACTAAATAAAGAGTCTTAACTGTAAGTATTTTGTTATTTGTTGAGTTTTCAATTTGAGTCAAACAATATCAAATTCTAATGATAAACTTTTAAATGACAAAAAATATTAAAATATTTTCTACGATTTCATGAAATATAAACATTTATTGATATTTTTAGTTCATTTATTTAAATTTAAATGTCTCTGAAAAGCAAATCCAATTGAATCTCATGTAGGCCTTGAGGGGACTTACACTCATGTTGACAAACTAAGATGATTTGCTTGCGAATATCCCCTTATTCATTGACATTGAACTTTCAGCAGAAAAGTATAAAATTCAAATTATCAATTCTTTCACTTACAAAAAATGTAGAAATTTTGTGATGTTTTTATGCAAATTAAATTTTTGTAGTTGATTATTAGATTTTCAATACAAACTAAGAAGTACGCGCCACTCAGTCATTAAGTTCTTTAATGCTACTAGCTACTAAGAGAAAAAAAAAAATTTCATTTTTTTATTAGGATTTGAGCTCTAAAATTAAAGAACAAACGACCTAGACCTTTCATATGATTATAGCTCTGCCCGTAATATTTTATTTATTTGTGACTTTTTAATTTTGTGCGGGAATATCACAAATTTCAAATAAAAAATGTTAAAATTACTTCATGAATACAAATTTCTAGAAAAAACCATCAAACGCCTTTACATGGGTATGCTTTTAAAAATATTTTTCTTAATAAATTTAATTTATTGACTAGACTAAATACATATGAAAATAAGCATTGTTCGAGTTTTACTATCTTCGGGCAAGCCAGCAGTTCAAGATTTAGGCTATTCCCATTGGATAGTGTTCATATTCTATCATTTTGTGGTTGTTGCCTATAGGTGGCATTGTTATTCAATCAAGTAGGTTTCAAATAATTGTAATCTTTCGGTGAAATGACTTATAACTATGCGCATGGTGCATTGTGTCATTTACTAGCTACGACATCATAATAACAATAACAATAATAATAATTATAAGACTGAAATTAATTATACCAGTAATAACAAATTGATGTTGAAAATAATAGTAATTCTAATATTTATCATTATTATTACTAAACTAATTATTGTTATTATTAAATTGATGTTCGTTGGATTATCAAATCTAAATTAATAATTATTTTAATTTACATAAATTTTGAAATTTTAACTATGTATACATTAAAAATTTGCAATCCCCATTGATAAGTTAGTTGATCGATTTAAACCGAGGAGTTTATAAGTTTTTAATGCTACTAGCTGCTATGAAAGAAAAAGAATTTCAAAGTTTCTATTAGGAATTTGATTTTCAAAATTAACGTACAAAAACCTCTTATATGACAATAGCTTCGCCTGAATTAATTTATTTGTTTGTGAATTTTTAATTTTGCGCGGGGAAAAATTTAATTTTGAAATCAAGAATGTAAAAATATCTTATAAATACAAAATTTCTAAAACAAACTATCAAACAACTTTATATGTGTATGGTTTTAAACCTATTCTTCCTATTAAATGTTATTCATTAACTAGACTGCATGCACAAACATGCACTAGACTGCAGGCTAAACATTGTTTAAGTTTCACTATCTTCCTGCAAGTCAGCAGTTCAAGATCTAGGCATCTCTCTTTGGATAGTGTACACATTCTATAAATTTATAGTCATTGCCTACAGGTGGCATTGTTATTCAATCAAGTAGGTTTCAAATAATTGTAATCTTTAGGTGAAAAATCCTATAATTATGCGCATTATGCATTGTGTCATTTACTAATAACAATATCTCAGAATAACAATAATGATAATAGTAATTATAAAACTAAAATTAATAATGTCGATAATAATTAATTTATGTTAGAAATAATAGTAACATTAATATCTATCATTATCATTCATTACTACTACTAAAATAATTACTGTTGTTATTAAATTAATGTGTATTGGAATATTGGATCTAAATTAATAATTCTTTGAATTTAATAAAAATTCAAAAATTTTTACTGTATATTCATGAAAAATGTAAAATCTCCATTGATAAGATAGTTAATCGTTTGAAACCGAGGAGTTTACACGGGTCAGTCACGTTAAGTTTTTTAAACCTCCTAGAACAATGAAAAAATCAAAATTTTAATTATTTTATTAGGACTTGATTTTCAAAATTAACGAACAAACAGCCTTTTATGAGACAATGGCTTTGACTGCATTAATTTATTTATTTATGAATTTTTAATTTTGCGCGGGAAAAATTCAAATTTTAAATTAAGAATCTACAAATATTTTATGAGTACAAAATTTCTAGACCAAACTGTCAATAACTTTGTATGCGTATTTTTTTAAACATATTATTCTTATAAAATTTGATTAATTAACGAGACTAAATACATAACAGACTAAACATTGTTTGAGATTTACTATCTTCCGGCAAGCCAGCAGTTCAAGATCTGGCGATTGACATTGGACAGTGTACACATTCTATGATTTTGTGGTCTTTGCCTATAGGTGGCATTGTTATTCAATCAAGTGGGTTTCAAATAATTGTAATCTTTAGGCCATAGATATTACAATTATGCGTATGATGCATTGTGTCCTTTATTTACAAAAATGTCATAATAACAATAACAATGATAATAATTATAAGAATGAAATTAATTATATTGGTAATGAAAAATTGATGTTAAAAGTATCATTATCATTATTTACTATTACCAAAATAATTATTGTTATTGATAAATTGATGTGTATTAGAGTATAAAATCTAGATTAACAACTTTTTAATTCAAAAAATGTTAAACTTTAACAATAAATACATAAAAAATGTAAAATCCCCATAGTTAATTGATATAAACCGAGGAGTTTGCACGGATCACTCACTTTAAGTTTTTTAATGCTACTAGCTACTATGAGGGAAACAAAATTTCAATTTTTTTGTTAGGATTTGATTTTCAAAATTAACGAAAAAATAACCGTTTATATTACAATAGCTTTACCTGCATTAATTAATTTATTCACATATTTTCTAATTTTGCGCGGGAAAAGTTCAATTTTAAAATTAAGAATGTATTAAGAGGCGAGCAAAAAAGTGCACTTCACAAAAAGATATGAAATCCGAACAAAAACAGTTTCACTGTAAAAAATAGCGCCAAGTCCACGTTCATAAAACTCGTCTCAATAACGTCTGCACTTTACAAAAAAAAAAATAAGACTCGTTTCAATAATTTTCATTCTCTACAAAAAAAAGTTAAACACAAAAAAATACCAAGAAACCGTCATAATGTTAAAAAAATTGAAAAAAAATTTGTTGAAAATTTAAAAATTAAGAAAAAATTTTTTATCGTACTTGGCGCGCGTCATTGAGTACCCCAAATTTTTTTCAGGATAAATGAACATCCTTTTAATGTTTGAAGATTTATAAGTAAGTCAGCCTATAAGATGCATAAATGTAATTAATAAAATATTATTTCATAATACGTTTAACAAAAGTTAGGTACAATCAACATAGCATACGTATGTTATTTGAAATTTTAAGTTCTCCGCACATCGTTGATGATTTCAATAAAACGCCCTCTCATGTTCGGTTATGCAATCTACTTACAAGTGAATACGTCTGCATACGGTGACTCTGTAGTAGAGTCACTGCGAAAATTGAGTTGACTAAAAAATGATACAAATGACCGACTAAATTGAGAAAATGCGGTGTGATTGCCAACTAAAATGTGTTAATTACAATTTAACAATTAAACGAAGCAATATCAAGTTTCTTCATTAAAGCTTAATGACAGAACTGAAAAAATTAAATACAAAAATTTTACGTAATTTCAGATATCTTCACCACACTACCATATTGACAGTTATTTTCACTAAAAATCTGAAAAAAATTCTAGAAACGGATTTTATCACTGAAACTGATATTAATCCAGTAAGCAGTGTTTTTAATTAATTGAGTATACTCCACCAATGTGAATCTATAAATATAACAATGTATAAAATCATATATCATATAATTAGAGCTGATAAGATATATATAGAACTGTACATAATTACATTACATAAATTCAAGCGAAATCGTTTTTTCTCGGGTTAAAATTCTTCCGAAAAAATTTGGGGTACTCAATGACGCGCGCCAAGTACGATAAAAAATTTTTCTTAATTTTTAAATTTTCAACAAATTTTTTTTCAATTTTTTTAACATTATGACGGTTTCTTGGTATTTTTTTGTGTTTAACTTTTTTTTGTAGAGAATGAAAATTATTGAAACGAGTCTTATTTTTTTTTTTGTAAAGTGCAGACGTTATTGAGACGAGTTTTATGAACGTGGACTTGGCGCTATTTTTTACAGTGAAACTGTTTTTGTTCGGATTTAAAAAACTGTAACAGGTATGAAGATAATGACAGAAAAATTACAAGTAAAAATTTAATAACTTATATGGAAAATTCCGAATGTTACCAAGAAGTTGAAATGAAAAATAATATTTATAGAATATTCCGTGGACGAAATAATTTTATTTCGAGTAAAAGTGGTTCGATGAAAAATTAAATAAAAAAATTTGATCGTTTGTCGAAAAATTATGAAATAGAATAAACTATAACTAGCCACTTGTGACGACAAACAGTTAAAGAACGGAAATATCGATAGATATAAAGGTAATAAAATAGAGAAGGAAACTAAAACGCTTGTTTAGTTGGCTAGTAAATTATTCATTGTAAAAATCAATAAATCAGAATTTGCTGACGCATTAGCAAACTTTTTGAAGAAATTCTAATGAATAGAGGTAGTGAGGTGTAGAATTATATATTAAAATTTATTTATTTATTGCAAAAACTCAAGTATCAACAAAAGTTATAAAATAAAAAGTTGTCTCCCAAAAAAATGTTTCTATTTTAGAATTATTTAAATCGAATAGACGAATAATGTGCTCTTGCCAGCAGAAAACGAAATAAATTTACAAAGTTATTATGAATTTTAAGATGATGAAGTTGATGGGATTGATGAAAGTGAACATAAAATGAAAAATTTTAATCAATGATTTACGTAATATAAATTAAAAAATAATGGAAAATATGGAGGCAATAAAATGAAAATATAAAAAGTAGGAATTTGTTCATTGTAAATGTAAAGAAATTGGCATTAGAGCAAAATTAGGTAGATATAATTTTTTTTTTTTTAATTTATTTCTTTTTTGGAAAATTATTATCTCGAAATAAATCAAAAACTGTACACTTGTAGAAAGATGACCAAATAAAATGATATACTTGTGGTTGGTGGAAAAGTGATGGTGCTGAAAATCAAATTCAATAAATTTTTCCATGTATTAAAAAGTTTTTATCGGTACGAAGGTGGTAAGATAAAAAATAGTTTTTGAAAATTAAAAAATTTAATGGAAAATGGAAAAAAAATGCGTTCCCAAAACAATAACAAAATAAGATTAAAAATTACAGTAACTGGAAAAATGGTGGAACTAAAAACCGAATTCAAAATAAATTTCACGTACTAAAAATTTTAAATTCTGCTGCGGTAGTAAGACGAACAATAATATTTGAAAATCAACTAATTTATTGAGTAATTATTAAATAAAAATAAAAAATAACTGCACACCCTAGAAACTAACCTTATGAAATTAAAAAATTGTAGTAGGTAAGAAAGTGGTTAAACTGAAATCAAATTTAAAGTATACTTCATGAATTACAAAATTTTAATGGCTGCAAAGGTGTTGAGTTGAAAAATTGAATTCAAAAAATATTTCAAGTTTTTAAAAAGTATATTATTGTAAAAGTCTTGAGATGACAAATTATATTTGTAAAATTTAATAAGACATTGAAAAATTATTAAATATAGAAAAAATAATTGTGCACTCGCAAAATGATTCTAATGCATAATCATGTATACTAATTTTCATGATATCAGAATTTTTTTGGGGCATTACAGTTTGATAGTGGTAAATTGTATTTATAAAAATTTGAGTCGCTATCTGTGGTAAGATAGTTAGTGAGTACAGAAACCCAAAAATTTTTAACTACATTTCGAAATAAATCAACTTACTAAATCGACTTAATACTAGCGCATTACTAGAGAGAGTTATTACGCCATCATCATAGAGAAATTATTACAAAATAATCAAATGTACATAAATTATTATTTATAACATTGATAATAGTATAAACTTTGTAGTGAAAATTTGGCAGGGGTCAAAGTGATCCCGGGAAAAAATGATCAGACCTGACCATGCCTGTTCATGTATGATCAGGCCTGAAATTAGACCTGATCATGCCTGTTCATGTATGACCAGGCCTGAAGTTATACATGATCATGCCTGATCAGTTCTGTTCATGCCTGCTCATATCTGGAGTACTAAATACGCTCAGGCCTGATCAGGCCTGTCCATGCCTGACCAGACCTATCCATGCCTGCTCATGTCTGTTCATGTCTAAAGTGTTAAATACGCTCAGGCCTGTTCATACCTGTTCATGTCTATTCATGTCTGACCATGCCTGTTTATGACTGTTCCTCTCTGACTATAGTCAGAGATATGATAAAAATTTTTTCTTTGACGAAAAAAAATTTTTGGTCATCAAAAAGTGCAAAATTATTTTTAACATTACGTTTATTTAAATAATTTTGAAATAAAAAATTTATTACATTTTCTATGGGATGTTATGGTCTGCTCTGCTCCTGCCTAATATGAAAATCATTACTTATTATATTATTTAAATAAATGTGATATTATAATGAGATTCGGTTACATAAATAAATTAGGACTATCAAAATATATTATAAAACCAATTTTAACATTATATTTATCATAAACTTATTCGATACTCTATGTACTTCATAGAATTGTTACATCTAATATAGCAGCACAGCAGGCGGGAAATTCAAGGCAAACGGATAACACCAGAGTTAAACAGCATTGAGCATGGTTGGTAGTTGGATGGTTGACCGCTGGTGTTACATCCTTACAATAATATGTAATTATTTTTTTTTTTTTTATTTTATTTTATTATAGAGAATTGCGTACGACTCTATCAAGTACTACAACCATAAAATTAAGCAAAATAATTAATTAAAAATAGTAATGGGTTTTCAGACCTGACCATGTCTGATCAGGCCTGATCAGGTCAATTCATGCCTGATCAGGCATGGTCATTTTTCATGTCTGATCAGGGCTGAAGACTCATGCCTGTTCATGTCTGATCAGGTCTGATCATTTTTTCCCGGGGAGAAATTGCTTTACATGTTATTTGTTTCTCGACATTCTTGAACAATGATTTTGAATGAAAAACGATGATAGATGCAACTTACTTCTCTTCAACAAATAATTTTGATAATAATGACAGATAAACTTGCTTAATGATTGTCATGAATAAATTTGTTCATTAATGAGAGTAGTAAGAAAGTCGCAGTTATAATAAGAAATTCAGATTATATTCATCCATCATCGACAAATACAATTTATTAAAGCTTAGAGTATAAAATAAAAATTATTCAATTCCTCTTGAAAATAAATAGTGACTGAAAGAGGTGCATAATGTTAGGTTCGTATAAGCAGTTACAAAATGATTGTTTGATACTTTTAGCGTATGAAGAGATTATTTTACGAAACTAGTACCTTTTTTCTGTTATTTTGGCAAATAAATTATTTAATAAAAATGAAGTTGGAAATAAGTTCGTTAATGAACGTAGAATATTAAGAAATTAATTTCTTAATAAATTAAGAATATTATAATAATAAACTCTATTAGCAGTCCAATAAAACACAATATTTGAATTTTAAAACGGCAATCTTCCAATGAATGAATCAATATTCACACGGTTGGCGGCATTTGAGCACAGGAAAAAGAAATATTTGATCGAAGTAAGATTTATTTGTGCCAAAAATATAATATATTTGGATATGGCCAAAAAAATATTTATTTCTGGTAAATATATGATATATCTGAGCGATTTAGTTGCGTAAAAGAAATAGATTATTCATGGTAAAGATATGATTTATTTATGGTAAATAAATCGTAGTTGACGACAATAATGAACTTTCAAAATTTACAATAACCTTAGAGTTAGCTGTCACTTGATCAATTTTTAATTTTATTTAACCAATAAATTAGTTCTGAATAATTATTATTTGAAAATTGCATTTTTAATTTTTAAAAATTTCTACGTGTCCATTTTTTTTCTTATTTTTTGTGCCATAATTTATTTGTTAATAAAAGTTCTGAAAATTATTAAATACCTGCTAAATTAATTTTATCAATTTATCAATTTTCAGAAATGATTATGGCTTTGAAATAAAAACAAAAAAAAATTATTTTCTATTCTTTTAGTTGAATAATATTCTACGAGTCATAAAGAAATATTTAAAAACACGACTCGAATAAATTGATTTATTTGAGACAAATAAATCTTTTTTTCTGTGAGGCAGTACTTGAAGCTCCATGAAGAATTTTCAAGTTTAAATTGACCGAGCCAGAAATTTTGAAGTAATTCTAGAAAAAACACTTTTTTCGATAACAAGCTTTACAATGGTGAAGCCATTTAAAAGTAATTCTAAAACAACCACATTTGAAAAAATTTTTTTTTAAATGTGATTTTTTTTGTTGGCCCAAAAGATTACTAGGTATAGAGTAATTATTTTTTATTTTTTTTTCTGGGTCTTTTAATTATTTCATTAATCAATAATAATTAAAAACAATGAAAAATAAATAACCTTGATTTTATAATTCACCACACAGATTAAAATGAAAGAAAAGAAAAAAATTTTTCTAATTAATTCAGACTATTTTCGCAAATATATAAATAGTATGAAAAAAAAATTAAAAAATATCTGATAATTTATTTGTATAAATAAATGAGAGTTTAGACGAATAATAAGAACATCAACTGGATACTCTTGTTGCGATCATGGGCAAGGCTAGAAAATTCAAAGTTAAAAAATTTTTTTTAATTTTATTAGGAATTAAAACAAAAAATTTTAGACTAGTCAATAATGATAAAGCTAAGGTATCATTTTGAACAACCATTAAACAAGAAACAATCAGCTAAATAATTGAAGTGTATATGATCGAGTTGTATCTATGTACTGCAGGCTTGAATGAGGTTTGAAATGAGAAACGCTTCAAATATCCCGCGCACATGCTTGGCGTTCGACACGCGCACTGTTGGTGAATTAATAGAAACATGTGAAGCTCGAAGAAAGAGTGCAGTCAACAAAACACAAACAACCTAACCTTCAAGTCTGTTGTGACATCTTACTTATGATTTAGTCGCTTGGAAATAATAATTTTAAAAATTAAATACACTAGTCACAAAAATTAAGGGATATAAAAAAAATTCCAAATTTTTTGGTGATTTTCAGCGAGCTGTAACTCCGAGGAAAATGATCGCACAGAAAAAAAAAAAAAAGCAAATTGTAGCTCCAAGTGTCTAGTTTTTAGATATGACCATGAAAATTTTTTGTCATCGTCAGGTCTGGAGAAATCCTAAGAAAACTACTGAAAAAAATTTTTCGAAATTTTTTTCGTCTTAAAAAGGTCTACGGGCTTCAAAAAAATTTTTCGATTATTTCGTTTAAAAGCTCTTTTAGTAAATTTAATACCCTTTAATTTGACGTAATCAAAAAGCCTGTACGATAATTTGCCGCAGAGTTATCGTCAATCAAAGCAAAAAGTTTTTTTGACTTTGGAAATCAATAACTCTGGAAATAATGACCGTATAGAAAATCGAAGGAGGGTTTTGAAAACTACACAATATTCTCTATAAGAAAACGTAAACCGCTTTTGAAGAAAAAATTTTTTTGAATTGAAAACTCGGACTGAAAAAAGACAAAAATTCGCATAATTAAGGATATTTGGATAACTTGGTATAACTTTGGATAAAATGGATGAACGAAGGATATCGTTGGTAATTTTTAACTTCAAAGTGTCCCCTAAAATCCCTAAGAAATTCAAAGCGCTGCGATTTTTTGTTCATAGTGCCCAGAAGCTTCAAATTCTGTGTTTTCGCAAAAATCACCATTATGAGCAATTTTGTGATTTTTATTCATTTTTCCATTGAAAAAAATTTTTTTCAAAATTCTTTATTTTTCGATCAAAGAGATTGATTTTTCAAGAAATTTGAAAAAAAAAAAAATTTTCAATTTTTTCGAAAATTTTTTCGAAATTTTTTTATCAAAAATTTTTAAAAAAATTTTTTTTTTTATCGTCTTCAGAATGCTTCACTATTGTCAAAAAAATTAACTCAATTTTTTCTGTCCGCTACAACTGCCTTAGTTTTAAATCTCATTTTAAAAATTCAATAAAAACAAATTGATATACCCCCGCGGAGTTCGGCTTTTCCTCACACAAAACTTGAATTTTACGTTTTCTTTTTAGCCTAAATTCCTTACGTGAATTTTATGTAAGCTTTTCTTTGATAAGCACCTTTTGATATGCCTCGTCGACATTTAGCTGCCACAGATGTGGCTCGCATTGTTACCCTCCTTCAAGAGGGCTACAGTCAGGTGGAAGTAGCAGCTTCTATGGGAGTGAGCCAGTCCGTTATCAGTCGGGCCTATGCCCGATTTAACGCGACTCAAAGTTACGATCGTCGTCCGGGTCAAGGTAGACTACGAATCACTACCGAGCGTGATGATCGAGCTATCATTCGAGATGTTCGTCGAAACCCTACTGCGCATGCCCACACGATCGCTCATCAATTTCGCAATCGTCGACAACGTCCTCCTCCCCAACAACACATATCGGCATCGACGGTTCGAAATCGCTTTCGAGAGCAAGGACTACGCGCTAGACGCGCAAATCGCGTGCCTATGCTCACTCCACGACATCGCCGAGCCCGATTGGCCTATGCTCATGATCATCACCATTGGGGTCGTAGACAGTGGACCAGTGTATTATGGACTGACGAATCTCGATTTTGTCTTCATGGCAGCGATAGACGATCTCTCGTTTGGCGCCGTCGTGGAGAACGAGATCGGGATGGTTTTACGAGACCAGTTACAGCTTTCAATGGTGGATCAGTCATGGTGTGGGCAGGCGTGTCCTTCAATACCAGAACCCCGTTGGTCATCGTTCGTGGGACGTTGACTGCCGATAGGTACGTCGACGAAATTCTGGAGCCACACGTCCTGCCTATGCGCACACGCATGGGGGCAAGACGGTTCATTTTGATGCAGGATAATGCTCGTCCTCACACTGCAGTTCGTACGCGAACTTTTCTCCGCGCCAACAACGTAACAACGCTTAATCATCCAGCGATGAGTCCTGATTTGAACCCAATTGAGCATGTTTGGGACATGCTTGGGCGTCGATTGCGGCGAGACTATCCGCAACTGCACAATCTTCATCAGTTGACTCAAGCGTTGTTCCGTTGTTGGCAAGGAATTTCGCAACGTGATATTCGACGATGCATCAACATGCAAGAGCGTTTACGAGCTGTGATTCGGAACAGAGGTGGCAATACACGGTACTGAGCAGTTACTGCCGTGCGTACAGAGGTCATTCGGCAGCTGCAAACAGACAAACACGCAGACAAAGACACACACACACACACACACACACACACACACACACACACACACACACACACACACACACACACACACACACACACACACGTGTGTGTGTGTGAGAAGCATAAATCCGACCGAGCAACCTCCACGTGGTACGCTTTGAGTAACGCTAATGCCGGCGGTAAAACAACAGTCGAAAAAAATTGAGAAAATTTCGAAAAAATTTTGAAAAAAATTGAAATTTTTTTTTTTCAAATTTCTTGAAAAATCAATCTCTTTGATCGAAAAAATAAAGAATTTTGAAAAAAAAAATTTTTTTCAATGGAAAAATGAATAAAAATCACAAAATTGCTCATAATGGTGATTTTTGCGAAAACACAGAATTTGAAGCTTCTGGGCACTATGAACAAAAAATCGCAGCGCTTTGAATTTCTTAGGGATTTTAGGGGACACTTTGAAGTTAAAAAATTACCAACGATATCCTTCGTTCATCCATTTTATCCAAAGTTATACCAAGTTATCCAAATATCCTTAATTATGCGAATTTTTGTCTTTTTTCAGTCCGAGTTTTCAAATCAAAAAAATTTTTTCTTCAAAAGCGGTTTACGTTCCCTTATAAAGAATATTGTGTAGTTTTCAAAACCCTCCTTCGATTTCCTATACGGTCATTATTTCCAGAGTTATTGATTTCCAAAGTCAAAAAAACTTTTTGCTTTGATTGACGATAACTCCGCGGCAAATTATCGTACAGGCTTTTTTTGATTACGTCAAATTAAAGGGTATTAAATTTACTAAAAGAGCTTTTAAACGAAACAATCGAAAAAATTTTTTTGAAGCCCGTAGACCTTTTTTAAGACGAAAAAAAATTTCGAAAAATTTTTTTTCAGTAGTTTTCTTAGGATTTCTCCAGACCTGACGATGACAAAAAATTTTCATGGTCATATCTAAAAACTAGACACTTGGAGCTACAATTTGCTTTTTTTTTTTTTCTGTGCGATCATTTTCCTCGGAGTTACAGCTCGCTGAAAATCACCAAAAAATTTGGAATTTTTTTTATATCCCTTAATTTTTGTGACTAGTGTATGTAATAGTGAGCGAATAGAGAGATAGTTTTTTTTTTTTTTTTTTCAATTGTTGTGAGTGCACAACTAATAAAATTAAGAATTGCTTTTGAAGAATATTTTTTTATTGACAAAATTATCGAATCATATTATCAGTAAATGTGCGATTGTAGATGGAAACACAAATAATTAAATAAATTTTAATAACTGCAGAGATGGAAAAATGAAAAGATATAGTTAAAAATTCCGTTACTTTACAAATTATTGAATTAAATAAATGATCAAGGTGCACTTGCGGATAAATAAACTAAGTAATGTCTAGAATTATTATAATATTATATGAGTGACAGGGTGTTGAGATTGAAAATTAAAATTGAAAAATATTTATTCGTTGAGAAAATTGAAATAGGTATTAACGTAGTTAAACAAAAAAATTAATTTTTGAATTTATATGGAAAGTAAAAAAGTGTTAGAACTAAAAGTTAAATTAAAAATGTATTCCATCTATTATAAAAAATAAATTGTACGTAGGTTGTAAAGAAATTTGAAAAATTGCAGTCAATGAAAGAATGGTGTAACAGGAAGTTAAATTTAAAATTAAGTGAAAATTAGCATAGCAGAAAAATAGACAGAGCTAAAAATTGAAATTAAAATATATTTTATGTATAAAAAAATTGAATTGATGCTGAGTTGGTAACCTGAATAATTCAATGTTTAAATTAAATTACTTATTGAAATTTTGTTATATAACAAACTAAAAAAAAATTACAAATTTATATTAGTGTGGTAGTGGTGAGGTAAAAATGATCTTAGAAAATCAAATTACACATTAAAAAATTAGACAGCCGGATAAAAAATAATTGTGCATTCAAAGGCAGATAACTAAATAAAATCAAAAAATTGTAGAAGTTGAGAAAGTGGTAGAAATTAAAATCAAATTTAAAAATTCATAATTGGTGCACAGATGATTTAATGGAAAATTATAAACTTTGATGTAATGGAAACATTAAAAATTCATATTAGTGCGGAGATATTGAGGTGAAAAAATATCTTGGAAAAATTAATTATTTATTAAAAAGTTAGGGAGTCGGATGAAAAATAATTTTGTGTTCAGAGGAAGATTACTGAATGAAATCGAAAAATTGTATAAGTTGAGAAAGTGGTGGAATTAAAAATCTAATTTATAAAATGTTCAAAAAAATTTTTAATTTTGATTGGTCCAGAGGTGGTGAAATAACAAGTGAGATTTACAAATGGAATAAATTAGTAAAAAATTTCAAAAATTAAAAAAAAAAGTATAACAAAGCTTGCAAAAAAAAACAAACAAATTCGAAAAATTGTAGTTGGTAAAAAGATAGAGTAATAGAAAATGAAATATTATTGTTATTAAAAATAACCGTAAAAATTAGTAATTTGGAAAAAGACCGGACTAAAACTCAAAATTAAAATATGTTTCATGTATTGGAAAATGAATTGATATTAGGTAGGTGATTTGAATAGTCCAATATTTAAATTAAGTTATTTATTAAAAATTTATTATACTGAACAAAGATAATAAGAAAATCTGCACTCTCTAAAAGAAAGCCAAATAAATTTGAAAAATTATAGTACGAGAGAGAGAGAGAGAGATAAGTGTAACATAAAATTGAATTTACAGATTAATTTAAGTATTAGAATATTATAAACGGCGCACACATGGCATAATGAAAAATGATGTTCAAGAAATATTAAAAATATTAAAAATTTGTATTAGTGCAGAGGTGGTGTGGTGCGACATTATCTTGGAATTTTTTAATTATGAAGAAAAAAATAGGAAGTTCGACAGAAAAAAACTGTGCATTTGTAGGCAGCTAACTTTAAATTTAAATGTAAAAATTATAAGAATTAGCATAGGTGAGAAAGAGACGAAGCTGAAGATCAAAATTGAAATATGTTTTATGTATTAAAAAATTCAATTGATGCTAAATTGGTGACCTTAATGGTTGAATTTTTTAATTGATTGATTTATTCAAAATTTCTTATGTGTAAGAAAAATCTGCACCCTTAAAAAGACAACCAAAGAAGTTTGAAAATTATAATATGAGAAAGAGAAAGGTCTAACAGACATTCAAATTAACAAATTAATTCATGTATGAAAATATTATAATTGGTGTACACATGATATAATGAAAACTTATATTCGAGAAATATTCAAAATATTAAAAATTTACATTAGCGCGGAAGCGGCGAGGTACAAAATTTTCTTCGGAAATTTAATTATATATCGAACATTAGGAAGTTGTGTAAATTGTATAAAAAAAAATTGCGCGCTCAAAGACACGTAACTAAATCTAATCGAAATATTTTAGAAGTTGAATAAGGGGTGGAACTCGAAATCAAATTTAAAAACTATTCTATAGATTTAAAAATTTGTATTGATGCGGTGGTGGAGAGATAACAAGTAAGATCTTTAAATGAAATAAATTATTGAAAAATTTCCACAATATACAAAAAATATAACCAACCTTTAAAAAAAATAAATTCGAAAAATTGTAGTCGGTGAGAATGTGTTGTATTAGAAAATTACATTTATAATTGTTAAAAATGAATGTTAAATCTAGCTTAAGGGGTAATGTCCGCAAATAGGGTAACGCAAAATTTTAAACAAATTTTTTTCTATGTTGTAATTAACATAATGACCTGAATTTTTGCATAGATGTTTAAAACGATGTAACAAAGGGCAAACGAATATAATTTTTAGAATTTTCCAAAAAAAAAATTACAGATTTATTTATCGATCGACAGGCAATTGATTTTTCATCATTATTTAAAGTTTTATCATGTAAAATATAAAAAACGAATTCGATTGCCCTTCTATATAATATTTGTAATGTAAATAAATTATTATTTCATCGATATATTCTATAGATTGTTTATAAACTTTGAAATAAAAATTAGGTAATAATATTATAAACAATTTGGATGTAAGCAGCGGTACAGTGATATTGCTGACGACAAGAGATGGAAGCAGTGGTATGTGCCACGGTATTTTTCGAACGTTACTCACCGCACATTCGAAAGATGGCAGTGCCAGTTCTACACATAGAATACTTGTAATCTGCAATATTTTCCCACATCGGTTGGTTTTTTTTGTATTTTAGTTACGTTGACAGTTATCAGACAATTTGTTAATAATTTTTTTCAACGAGTAAATAACAAAAAATATGAAATTTTTCAATTTTTTTTGCAGAAATTTTAAAAAGATTCAATCTATAAAATATTATTATAATTATAAAATATAATAATAATAATAATGATAATAATAATAATAACAATAAAAATAAATATATTTTTTTATATCAGTGTCTGTAAAGTTCCATATTATTTTTCTACTTTTTCTAAAAAGGAACAAACAAGGAAAAATTGAAAATTTTTGAAATTTATGCAAAAATTTTAAATGTATTTACTTATTTATCACATTGTTCTGAATGAAGGGTGTAAATTCGTTTAATCAATTTTTTTATTTTTCAATAAAACTGAATCATTAATATGTCATTTAATAACATGATTTATAATAAAGTGACTTTGCTTGAAAAGAAAATAATCGTATAGTAAGATTTTCAAAAAATTAAGTTGTAATTGAGGTATCTAACTGGTGTACATTAATTATATGTATACATTTTAACTTCCCGCTTTGAGTAATTCACTTGTCATTGGACATTGCTTATATTGCTATTCTTTTCTAACTTCTCAATTCTAATGTTTTTTTTTTCGTAATTATTTATCAAACAATAGTAATGTGATTAAAAATAAAAATCTTTAGACCTTTCTTATATAATTATTGATGGCAGCAAATACTTATTTTTTATTTTCTTCGTTTTGTTTTTCAATGAATTTTGATGAAATTTCAGAAGTTTTGGAACAGTAAGAGAGAGAGAGCGTCATATATTCTCCGCATGCGCAGTAATGGGGCAAAAATAAATAATTCTTAAGTTTTGAAGTGACCTCCGGTTGTTGGAGCATAAAAAAATTTAAAAATGAATATTTGATAATATTACATTAACTGTTTTTTTAACTTCTACATAAATTTTTAACTTCCCGCTAAGAAAATCGAAGATTTTCGAAAAATCGGGAAGTTATTGTTTTTACCCCTTGCAAAAATCGAGTTTTCAACAGATCTCGACGTTTTGAGGCCTTAGAAATCTTCCCTGACCCTTCCCGCGATGGTGTCTGTATGTCTGTCTGTGTGTGTGTGTGTGTGTGTGTGTGTGTGTGTGTGTGTGTGTGTGTGTGTGTGTGTGTGTGTGTGTGTGTGTGTGTGTGTGTGTGTGTGTGTGTGTGTGTGTGTGTGTGTGTGTGTGTGTGTGTGTGTGTGTGTGTGTGTGTGTGTGTGTGTGTGTGTGTGTGTGTGTGTGTGTGTGTGTGTGTGTGTGTGTGTGTGTGTGTGTAAACCTCTTATAACTTTTGATTTGCTTAACCGATTTAATCGAAACTTTATCGATCAATTCCAAAAACTAATCAACTCTTAATATCGAAAAATCACGTCGATTGCCGTCGGGCCAGTCAAAATCGCTTGATTCGTTCGTGAGATATCGTTGACGAAAAAAATAAAAAAAAACGGCAAAAAAGTGTATTTTTTCAAATAACTCGTAAAATTCATGTCAGATCGATTTTTGTGTAACAAATTATTTTTTTTAACCTTAAAATACTGCGTCGATCGCCGCAAACGGCATCAAAATCAGTTGATTCGTTCGTGAGATATCGTTAACGAAAAAAATTCGAAAAAATTGATTTTTTAAGAAAAAATCCAAAATTTCATATTCGATTAATTTGTGTTCACAAAATGTTTATAGGACTTAAAAAACTACAGTGATTGCTGCCAACCGCGTGAAAATCGGTTGACTCATTCTAAAGTTATGGTAGCTTGAACATTTTAAAAATACGGTTTCATCAAACTTCTGTTAAACTTTTGAGCTCGAAGAGCTTATAAGCATCAACCAGTTTTATTTTCGAGCTTAGAGAGCTCAAAATAATACAAAAATGAAATTTTTCTTTAGTAAATTTTATAGATATTTAACTTTTGTACTTCAGTCTTCATAACGCAATTTTTAAAAATTTTTGGACCGCAAAACTTTCAAACTTCCCACTACAAAAGTTTTTTTTTTTTATGATGATCTCATTATAATCCTTCATGTAGAACTTTTTCTTATTTTATTTAACTGCTATCAGAGTTTTGAGCTCGAAGAGCTCAAAATGACACAAAAATCATATTTTTTAGCTTGAAGAGCTCAAAAACGTAACAAGTGGAATGTTGAGGGCTTAGGTATGGAGATAGCGGGAAGTTGCAGGGATGGCCTTTAGGGTCAACCGTTTTCCTAATTTTTTTTTTAATTTTTATGCGGAAAGTGGCCTGATGAAATTTTCTAAAATTTCTTAAAATTTGACAATTTTATCATAAGTTTTGATAAAAATTTATAAAATTTTATACAAGTTTATTGAACTTTATGTAATTTTGGATTAATAATTCCTTATGAAATTTTAAGAACAATTTTGAGATAATCCAACAATTTCGCATACTTTATATAAATATTAATTAAAAGAACACTGCTACGAGATAATAGTAACAAAGTATAACTATTTTTTAATAAATCCAGTTACAAACAGTATTTAATACTTTGTGATATAAATCAAATGTTGGAAATAGACATTAAGTTGAGTAGTCCATCGTTATCTACTAGTTGATATTTTTTAATTATTTGATTGTGAAAGTAATTTCTTAATAACTTCTGAAATTAATCAACTAAATAACAGATAACATACTTCAGAACATTATGGAGCATATAGTCCAGTTAGCCTCGAGAAAAAAGTAAGTGGCTTGTTCGCCATCACTTTTCGACAAAATGGCCCGATTTTGCATTTTTTTTTTTTTTTTAAATACTTAGAAAAATATTCTAAACATTTGTGTGTATGGGGGAAATACAGCTTTTTTTTTATTTAATAGCGTTTCAGCGTTGAGCTTTAAATTAAAATATCTCAGAAACTACACAAAAGTAGTCGAGATATGCTGCGTATGAAATTTAGAATTAAATAGGAAAGAGATTGAGCCAAATCCGATGTCTCTACACAGAAAAAAAAAATTTCTTGAACCAAGAAAATTATAAGGAAGATCGAAGTTATTTTGGAGCAAGAAGAAATTTTCTTGGCTAAAAAAAATGTAACTTCGTTCAAGAAATTTTAATTTCATTCAAGAAATTTTCAATCTTCCTTAAGATTTTCTTGATTTAAGAAAATTTACGCTTGACTCAAGACTTTCTTTCTTTCTGTGTACGACCAATAGTTTACGCTTATAAACAAATAGCTGTAACTCCGCGAAAAATCATTCGATTTATTTTTGTTTTCTTTTAATTATAGCTATTGTTGTCTTCTATAAGGAAAAAAATCAGCTAAGCTCAAAAAACCTTTTTTGAATTTATTCGAATTATTTTCAGTTTTTCGAATTTCTACATTAAAAAATAGTTAAAATTAGAAAAAAATTATTTTTTTTTTATGTAAAAATTTTTCCGGCAAGAAAAAATCAATATGAAAAAAATAATAAATTTGAAAAAAAAATTTTTAAATGTAAAAATATACCTAACAAGTTTAAAAAAATATGAGCTCTACGATGACTTGAACTCCGAGAAAGTGCGCGTGCGCCATCCCTTTAAACCGTTGTTGGAGAAACATGGGAGAAATAATAATAAAGTGAGGCAAATAATAACAATAGTAAGGGACCGCTTAAATACTCGGAGTAATTTGTTTTTTCTTTTTTTTTTGAAATTTTTTTTTTTTTAAGTCTTAATAAACTTTTAAAAAGTCAATCCCACAATATAGGTATCAAATGATTCCAAATTTCATGGATCGCAAAAATATCCTATCGTGTGGAGAACTTTTTTTTTTTAATTTTAAATTAAAAAAAATAATTGTTAGTTAATAATTAAAAAATCGATTCATCACTATAGGTATCAAATGATTCCAAATTTCATGAATCGTAAAGATATCTTACTGTGTAAAGAACTTTTTCTTTAAAAAAATTTTCTATTTGCTTAAAAAAATTATTAGTTAACAATTAAAAAATCAATTAAAAAACATTCAAAAATTTTATAACATAACAGTTTAACTTATTAGTTTTTAACGAAAAATAAGTTAACATTTTTAAAATCGATCATTTATTGATAGGTTTTCTGATTGAATCTTCTGATTGATTCTTTTGATTGATTTTTTAATTGTTCTAATAATTGTTTTAAACGAATAGAAAATTTTTTTAAAGAAAAAGTTCTTCACACAGTGTATCTTTAAAATTCATGAAATTTGGAATCGTTTGATACCTATAGTAAGGAATCAATTTTTTAATTGTTAACTTACAACTTTTTTTAAAAAATAGAAAATTAACAAAAAAAAGTTCTCCACACTATAGTATATCTTTACGATTTACGAAATTTGGAATCGTTTTATTGTGGAATCAATTTTTTAAAAGTTAATTAGAACTTAAAAAAAAAAAAAATAAAAAATTTCAAAAAATATGAAAAAACAAATTACTCCGAGTATCTAAGCGGCCGCTTACTATTGTTATTATTATTTACCTCACATTATTATTATTTCCCCCATTTATCTCTGACAACGATTTGAAGGGAATGGCGCACGCACTCTGTCTCGGAGTTAAAGTCACCGTGGAGCTCATATCTTTTTAAACTTTTAAACTAAAATTTAGCACAAAAATTTTTTTTTTTATTTTTTTTTTCACAACGGTTTTTTGTTGCCGTTAAAATCCTTATATACAAATAAATAATTTTTTTCTACTTATGATTATTTTTTGATGCGAAAATTCGAAAAACTGAAAACCATGTAAATAAATTTAAAAAAAATTTTTTGGTGGTTGATTTCGTTTGTTATTTAACTCTCCAAATTTCATTTTCTGCTTGTCTCAACTACTTTTACGTAGCTTCTGAGATATTTTAACTTGAAGCTCAACACTAAAACTCGATTTTTTTAACAAAAAAAAAAAATAACACTTCCCACGTATACAAAATTGTTTAGAATATTCTTTTGAGTTAAAAAAAAAAAAGTAAAAAATTGGACCATTTTGTCGAAAAGTGGCCAACAAACTACTTTTTTTTCCAGGCCGACTGGACTAATACTTCAGAAAGTATATGGGCGGGGATCACTTTTTATAAGCCATTCGTACGGTCGCTCAGCTATTATTCACTTTAGTTTACGACAATGCGCGAGGTAAGTAGTTGTTATACTCCACATGCATAAGCTAACTCACACATGCATAAGCTAGTGATATTTAGTTTTTATGTTATGCCATCTATACATGATAATCAAAAATATTTAGGTATCGTAAAAATGGACGTATAAATGAGATATAGTACTATTTCTACGTATGTGTGTAGTGCTGGTGAATATGAAGTTGTACATATATTTCAACTCCCACTGTAATGCATAAGTGTATTGTATTTGGATATGCGTATTTAAAATATATTATCTGTAACGGATTATCTCTTGTGATTGCCGTCACTTTTTATAATACCAATATAAATTATAATACTTCTATAATTGCCAGGGTAATATTTATTATCCAATTTCGTCATTGAACGACTGATTATTAGGTAAGTATTATAAAATGATTTATTAAGTAAGTATTATAAAATTAGTTTAATCAAGCCGTACATTTATTATACATATATTTCAGCATTCATTGTAGTGCATAAGTGTATTGTATTTGTATAGGCGTCTTATAATCCATTATTTGTAACGGATTCTTTTGTGTTTAGCGTCACTTTTTATGATTACAGTATTATAATACTTTTATTTTTATAATTTCATAGGTAATATTTATTATTCAATTTGATCATCGAACGACTGGTTATTAAGTAAGTATTACAGAATGTAATCAACCTGTGCATTTATTATGATTTATTATTTTACAAAAAGTGTTATTAACCTCTCTTTATTAAAAGTAGCAACAACAAATTAAGTCTTTTGTAATTTACATTATTTATAAATAGAAATTACGTTTGTTAATTTTTGTTAATAATTTTCAAGAATTTTGATGAATTGAATTTTTTTTACATTTTTTGAGATTTCTGAAAACTAGAAATTTTTTTCAGGTCTTTACTGCAAAATTTCGAAAAATGCGATACATCTTTTTTTAGATAATTCAATGCTTTTCATGTTTGTTTCTTTTAATTTTAGATAAATCCTATTTTTTAAAAGTATCTTCGATATCCAAATTAAATTCAGATAATGAAAGTAGCCGACGCCTAACAATTTTTAATTTTTTCGTCATTAATTAAATCACAATCAAAAAGATAATTTTTAATAGTTGGACTTGAAGTTTTTCAAGTTTTTTGCATATGTAAAATTTTTTTTTTTAACTTTCTTTTAATATTTTTTTCAAGAAAAAAACAAAATTCCAAAAAATTTTACTTGCCAGTTTAATTTCTCACAAATTTTAAGATTTTTTTCAATTCTTGATAGTTAAACTATCAACTTTATTGAAAAATATTACAAGACTTTCGTTATTATAGATTACGTAATTCTTTAAAAATAACATGAGTCACTTTTTTGAAATTTCTCACAAATTGTATATTATTTACATGTTAATATCCACAAGTGAAAATTTAAAAAAAAAGTTCATATTTTGGAATACCATTTTTTTAAATATTTGATATTAAAATGCAAGAACTTTAATCTCGGATAAGTTTGACAGAAGGGTTTCTATCAAAAAATCTTAAATTCCTTTCTTACAAAGTTCTACAACTCAACATGTTTTACAAAAAAATCTACTAAGTATTTTAGGGCTTTTCAATGGAAACAAGAAAAAAATTCTGAATTTGAAAACATTTTTTTCTTTTGTTACTTTAATGGAAAATGAAAAATATTTATCTGCGTTTTCTATACATCTATAGAAAAGGACTTCAAACTTTGATAGAATTTTTATTTTCGCATTTTTCAAACAAATTTTAAATAATTTTTGAAAAAAATAATCAGTCGCTGGATGTTTTGTAAATTTATTATTAAGGTAAAAGCTTCAATTATTGACACTATAAGAGACAAAGTTATGATTTGATTTATTTTGAGCGATCAAATATCAATATCGTTCAATTTTGTTTGTGGTAATGTCTCGAGTAATGTTTTTACTAATCAATTTCTGTTATTAAAATGATAATCTTTATAACAGATAGCCGAATTATCTGCTTATTCTCATTTATCGAAACTTATCATTAAGTCATCAATATTATTGAAGTTTATTAATAACAATTTCCATAAATGATTAATTACTATTATAAATATCAAAATTAATTAAAAAATAATTTATTGAATCAAAAGAGTTCAAACTCTTTTTTTTTCAACTTTTTAATTTATTAGAATTTAATAAAAATTTATATGATAGTTATTTTTATTATAGATATTAAATATATTCAAAAATAATTTAGGGTGTCAATATTTAGACCCCTGTCAATAATTGGGGCTTTTACCATATACTTATAAAGTATAATTTAATAAATATTTTTCTTCTGCCACGTAGGTCAGCTCAGAACGAATCTTCAAAATTCTACTCTAACCGAAATTGTGGAAACATTAAATGTTAAAAACCCATTTTTTTGTAATACAGTTCCTACAGGTATGCAATTCAATAGAAACGTGTTTTTTATCATGCAAACTTAAAATTATTGTATGGAATTCCCCCCCCCCCAATTAAATGATTAAATTTTAAAACTATATATATATATATGTGTGTATATATTAGGGTGGCGCAAAAAAACTGACTATTTTTTTTGAGTCTCGAGTAAAAATATGTCAGTTTTTGATGTTTTAAGAGCCCTCTCCAAAGAACAGTTCAAAAAAAAAATTTTAAGAGGTCGCTCCCAATTTTTTTAAATTTCAAAAATCTTCAAAAATCGAATTTTTTTTTTGCACGACTCATGATGCGAAGCATCAGAGAGTGCTTTACGATCGAAAAAATTTTTTCGCCTTATTTCGGCAACTATTTTTATTATTATAGCCTTGTTAGTTCACTGAATAAAGATATTTTGCTTACTATTGTCAAAATAATTTAATGGAGATTAATTCCATACTTTTTAAAAATTGATTTAGTGCAATAGAAACGGAAAAAAACATCAAAATAGGTAAAAAAATTTTCCTGTCCGTCATGTATGAAACTCCGGAAACACTGTAACTTGCGAAAAAATCCATTATTTGAGTTCAATTTTTTTTTTTTTAATTCTTAATGATAAGTGTAGGTCACTGCGAATGGCTAGGTAATTCATTGTCGTTTAATTACAATTAATAAAAAACAAAAACCAGCAGACTATATATCTATATATATCCATGTAAAATTAACATGGATGGTGATATATCTATATCTATAGATATTATGTACATTTATTCCACCAGGGGCGCCTGCGCATTATCTTCTTAGTGCAACTGTTTCTTTTTAATTTTTTTAATTTTTTTTTTTTATTATTTCATAATCAAACGAGCATTATGAGTCGTGCACTTTTGGATTTTCCAAACTTTTTTTTATTTTTTTTCTCGTTACGGTATAATTTTTTAGACAAAAAAAAATGAGATTCTGAAAATTTTAGTTCAAAATTAAAATTTTAAAAGGTCGCTCATAATTTTTTTCAATTTATTAGTGCACTAGTTTAGATTTTTTCGAGCGACCTTTTACTATTCAAATAAAAATTTCGTGCATTTTTTTTTTTTATTTAGTACAATAATCGATAAAAATACATCGTGACATGAACTAAAAATCAAGCGCAAGATAGAAAAAATAATTTTTTTTAATTTAATAATTTTATTTCATCAACTGCCAAGCGAGAGTTCGAATCCCAAGCTGTTCTTAGAAACCAGCTTGGTTGAGATTTGACCCTTGCCGCGTAGGTTAAGATTTTTAAAAACCAAAAAAACCCCACCGTACCACTCCCAACAATTAAAGTCGGCGATATGACGAATTAAAGAAAAAAAAATTATGAACGACCTTTCAAAATTTACATTTTGAACTGAAACTTTCAGAAAATTATTTTTTTGGTCTATAAAATTATTCTATAATAAGAAAAAAAAATCGATTTTTGACAATACTTGAAATTTAAGAAAATTTGGAGCCACCTCTTAAAAAATTTTTTTTTAAGCTGTCCTTTGGAGATAGCTCTTAAAACATCACAAACTAACATTTTTTCACTCGAGACTCAAAAAAAAAAAAAAAATAGTCGGTTTTTTTGCGCCACCCTAATATATGTATAAAGTACCCCGTTTTGCCCGCTCTTCCTTTATAGTTAGAAGCTATACTTTCTATAAATTTAATCCTTTGCAGGTATTTTCCTTTATTTATTCAATAATTAACAAAGGATCAATTTCTAAGAAATTTAACATCTAACCCGGAATCGCGGGAGCGTTTACTACAAAATGGGAAATCAGAAAAATGCTCGCCGCAAGGTTTCCAGTAAGTGGAGTTGGATGCACATGTACGTAAGACAATTCTCATTGATTTTAATTCGATTGTTTTTTTACTTTTTACAACGTTAGATATGGTGGACTAATCTGACCGTTATTTCTTGGCTTATTTTTACTAGATTTGAAAGTGATTAATAATTAAAGAAACTGAAGTACTTGAAAGATATTAAACCTTACGTTCGGTGAAATAATGATTATCTTCTTAAAAATATTTTTCTAAGCATTACTGCAACAGTGATATTGTCCTAACAATATAATATTATAATGGTAATAAATTTTTTAATTTCCCGGTAAGGAAATGAAAAATTTTCAAGAATCGGGAGGTCTTAGGAAGCTTCCCTGACTATACTCTCACGATGGTGTCACTGTGTGTGTGAGTGAATTTCAAAAAGAAAATTTTTTTTGGTTTTTGCAACATCTAAATAAAGTTAAGTTATGCAGATACATAATATCATAATTTTTAACACTAAAAAGTTAAATGCATGACGTGGAAATCCCTGATTCAGAAAGATGATTTGAAATGATTACCTTCATGTTAATTGTATATCTATAGTGTGTTGAAATCCTACACATTTAAATCATTCCAAATCATTTTAAATCATTTCAAATTAGATTTCTCAATCAGGGATATTAAATAATAATTTAATTTCAACATTTTTTATTATTTGGACGTAATCTTAAAGTCAGGCTCCACACATGATATAATTTCTTATTTTTTAACGCATGATATATTTTGTCTGTTTATTCACTTCGATTGCAGTTTTTAACGCTAAATAACTCAATCAGATATTAATTTCCAAAAAAAGTCAGAAATGATGTGATGAGAATATCTATTTTTTTTTGTTCTTTCGAATACTTGTTTACTTACAAATATTGACACATTAATGTTGCTCAATCTCAAATTTTAAATCTTTTACATGTTAAGAAGACGATAAGTGGCGTCAACAACTTGAAATGAAGTAAAAAAATGAAAAAGTAAAGAATTATACCATGCGTTAAGCTTGACTTTGAGATTACGTCCAAAAAAAAAAAAAAAAGTGAAAATAAATTTATTAATCAATATTTCCACGTCGTGCATTTCATTTTTTAATGCTCAAAATTTCAATACTATGTATCTGCATAATTTTACCTTATTTAGAAGTTGTAAAAACAAATAAAAATTTTTTTCTGAAATTCAATAATTCATATTTTAGAAAAACAAAAACACAGTTTTAAAACTTTCAGAATCTTTAAAGAACAGTACAACGTATTATACAAAAATAATTGAGCCAAAATTTTAATGTCGACCGTCATTTTTAAAGATTTTCAAAAATTAAAAATTTAACAAATTTGGTATTTTTCAAATTTTTGTTTGCCAAAATATTTTTTTTTTTTCAGTAGTCCCAAGTGTCCCTTTTCAAATAAACAAAAGGCCATTCCTGTATCTATAATAGCGTTCGAGATATTACAAAAATAAAATTGAAAAACTGGAAAAAACGCGAAATTTTGAATTGGCATATCTTCTAAAAAAAATTTTTTTTTTTTTTTTTTTTCCTCTGGAAGAACTTTGTTGTATGATAAAAGAAAGCTTCGTTCAAAAGTTATGAGAGGTTTTACACACACACACACACACGCGCGCGCGCGCGCGCATGCACACATACAGACGTACGGGTATCATCGCGGGAATAGTCAGAACAGCCTCTATGACCTCAAAATGTCAACATCCATTGAAAATTCGATTTTCGAAAAACGGGGTAAAACCAAACCAATAATTTCCCAACTTTTGGAAATTTTCAATCTCTTAGCGGGAAGTAGAAAATTTTTCACGAAACTTGAAAAACTGCGTCGAATGCCGTTAACCGCGCGAAAATCGGTTTATTCATTCAAAAATTATTGCGGTTTTAAAATTCAAAAAATCGTGTTTTATTAAACTTCCATTAGGCTGTTGAGTTAGAAGAGCTCAAAAACGTAATTAGTGCAATTTTGAGCGCTTAATGATGAAATTACCGGAAGTTGCAGGGATGGCCTTTAGGGTCAACCTTTTTCCTAATTTTTGCACGACTCATGATGCGAAGCATCAGAGAGTGCTTAATGATCGAAAAATTTTTTCGCCTCATTTTGGCAACTATTTTTATTATTATAGCCTTGTTAGTTCACGGATTCGAGATATTTTGCATACTATTGTCGAGATAATTTAATGGAGATTAATTACATACTTTTTAAAAATTGATTTAGTGCAATAGAAACGGATAAAAGACATTAAAATAAATCAAAAAATTTTCCTGCCCGTCATGTATGAAACTCCAGAAACACTGTAACTTGTGAAAAAATCCATTATTTGAGTTAAATTTTTTTTTTTAATTTGTCGTGAAAATTACAGGTCACCGAATGCGATTAGCTAGTTAATTCAGTGTCGTTTAATTACAATTATTAAAAAACGAAAACTATAAGGCTATATATCTATATATATCCATGTAAAATTAACATGGATGGTGATATATTTATATCTATAAATATTATGTACATTTATTCCACCGGAGGCGCCTGTGCATTACCTTCCTAGTACAGCTGTTTTTTTAGCGGTTATATATATTTTTTTTTCCACATTCTTTGTTATATTAATAATTCATAATTAAATGAGCATTATGGGTCGTGCACTTTTGGATTTTCCAAACTTTTTATTTTTATTTTTGCTACATCAGTCAAGATATCTTCTCGTATATTCTTCTCGAATATTTTCGTTTGATAATTTAGCGAGACTACGCAATTGGAATAGGTATATTGCGATCAGATCTTAAAGCTGGCCTTGTATGATTCATGGTAAAGAAAATTTTTGAGAGACATTTTTTAGGGTTTTCAGCGCGCTGTAGTATTTAGAAAAAAATTGAAACTTTAATTTGTTTATTAATGCCTATCTCACTTTTTACGCGTATAAATTTTGTAAGACAAGTGTATAGATGTGTCGGCTATGCGCAAATCTCACAACAGCAATAACTATCTTATAATATAGTCAAAGCTTGCTATAGCTGTCAGGAAATGCTTTCTATGGTTTGTCAGATGTTCTCCCACTGATTTTTTCAGAAAGCGAATCACAATTCGAGTTTTTGACCTGCTATTTAAATTTTACTTTAGTCTCCTCCTTTTTCGGTCTGCTCTTCTATTCGATACATATCCTCTCCACCCATATTTCTTTCAACATAGATATTAGAGAAGGAAAGATGTATTGAAGTACGAGATAATCCCATCAGTGGACTTGAAACTACAATGGAAAAGAAAAACTTAGCATCCGCTTCTTTAATAATGATCGTTTGCATATTCATTTAATTTTATAATCATTAAAATTAAATTTTGTAAACCTACACATCTCTATTAGGGACGGATTTGTACTATACGGTAAACTTTAAAAATCTGCGCGCGCATGTATATTATCATTGAAAAAGAGTTGTAACTCTAAAGAAAGAAATGTAATATAATGTCGTTTTGAATTGTTCGATATAATAGAAAATATGATATTATAATCATGTATGCTCGTTACATTATATAACATTAGTAATTATTTCCGAGCAATGGTTTTTAATTTATTTTAAACTTTCTAAAATCCATGTAAGTTGTTTTCAAAGGCTTTCTGTAGAATAGATTTCTTCGCGTTTTTAGTAGATTTCATAGAAATCTAACTATTGAATTGGTCCTCATGACGGAATTTTTGAAAAATTTTGCTATATTTCGACTCAGTTCATCGAGCTGATTCAGAAAATACATATGGTTCAAAAGTTTATATATGTATATATATATATATATATATATATATATATATATATATATATATATATATATATATATATATATATATATATATACGATATAACGCGGGGCTTGTCACGACGATAGCGTTTACAATTTTTAACGCATCCTTTTCAAACTCAACATACTTCATCTATCGATAAATACCAAGGTTAAGTTCGGAGATGAGCTAAATCGGTTGAATAGTTTAGAAATGATAAGAATTTGAAATTTTCAAATTAATTAATTAACTTACGCTTAATTAATATTATTTTTCATTAAATATTTTAAATCTTTAAGTACACTGGTACACAAAAAAAGACTTATGATCCTAAGGTGGAAATTGAACAATAAAGCTCATCTTAGAACATGACCTTCGTATTTATCTGTAGAATAAGTATGTTTTAGATTTTTACATTCATTTTCATGAAATCTACTTCCATTTCGGCTGCCGAATGGCCTTTTTTTTTTTTTTTTTAATATTGCTAGATCCGTAGAGATTCTCGCTTTATAATTTAACGAGGCCACGCAGTTGGAATCGATATAATATGGTTAGATCTCAAAGCTGGTCTTGCACAACTTATTGTAAAGAAAGTATTTGACAGAAAAGTAATTTATTTTAATAACTTTTCATACAGGTTTAACAAATTCATTAGTTTAGACTAACTTAAAATAATCAACCAGTTTTTTACTTTCAACAGCTTGAAAATTTATTACCGAAATTTATTAATTCATTTCAATTTCATCTTTGATATAAATGCTCCGTTCTTTTCATTAGCATAGTATTACAATGGATATGATATTCATAATTCAATAGTCGGAAAACCAGGAGAGAAGAAAAAACGAAGAAAACCGAAGAACTCGCGAAGATGGAAAGATCCGAAGAAGAGCGGAATGAAGATATGGGTAACAATTTTAATTTTTTTAGCAATACAAACCACGATACTGCTGAAGGCAGTTCACATGAAGCTCCATGCAAAAAAATAAAATTGCTTCAATGTGAACTAAATACTGAAGATGGATCTAGTCATCCTGATTTTTCTGATTTTTTTGAAGACAAAGGCAATGCACGTTATGACTTAGAAAAACATTGCAGTATCGATTTTATTAACACAAAAATACCGTGCACAAAAAAACAGCTAGAAATGGTTACTCTTCATGAACCTATTTCTAACAAGCCTGATAATACCGAGAGTATAAATTGCAAAACCAATTCAGAAAATGTTCAAGATCAATTAGAAAATGATTCTATCCCTGGAGTTGATAATATTGAACCTTCTGGAGAAGGTAAAACTTATGTAAACTCAATTAATGATTCAACTCCAACAGTTCCAGAAAAGAATAACCTTAAAAAAGAAAACAATGAACATCTTGATCAAGAAAATAAAAATGAGCCATACTTCAAAGAACACGTAACAACCAGACGCATTCATGATTTTGATTGGATAATGCATGAATTACATGAAGCATTTGATAATAACCATACTGGATCTTGTAAGGGTCTTTTTCGTGATCTAATACTGTTACGTTCCACTGACCAAGGATTATTGACTCAAATGTATTGGCAATGCAAAAATTGTCTTAAGCATGCAAGTATTTGGTCTGAGTCAAAGAAATCGACAAATTCAATGTCATTAAATGAAAGTGCTGTTTTAGGATCATTGATAAGTGGTATAGGCTATACAAACTTGAAAGAACAGCTAGCAACTATGAATATACATTTCATGACAGATAAGACTTACCGGAAGTATCGTCAGAAGATTGAAAGTTCTATTAGGGGAACATCAGAGAAAGAAATGGCTGAAGCAGCAGAAATGGAAAGAGAATTAGCAATTAAAGAGGGTGATTTTATTATTCACGATGGTACTCAAATTCCGTACATAACAGTAATTGTTGATGGCGCCTGGTCTAAACGTTCATGCAAAAATGGAAGGTATGATGCTTTGTCGGGTTTCGCAACCATTATTGTCTTACGTACTGGACGAATACTGTACTGTGGAATGAAAAATAAATATTGTTCATTTTGTGCTTCATCTTTAAAACGCGGCCTGGAAAAACCACCTGATCATTTATGTTTCAAAAATTACGCTCGTAATGATCCATCGACAAGAATGGAAGTTGATATTATTGTAGAGGGCTTCACAAAAAGTATTAACTCGCACGGATTGATTTATAAAAGTTTCATTGGAGATGGTGATAGTAGTGTTCATCAATCTATCGTTAACAATGACCCTTACAAAGAATATGACATTGGAGTTGAGAAGATTGAATGTAAAAATCACTTGTTCCGTAACTTCTGTAGGCACATTGTTAATGCTTCAGAAATAAAGATTCCAACATCAACAGTGATGAATGTTATGACATTGCGAAAGTATGTTAAAGAAAGCGCGGTAAAAATGCGTAAACATGTAGAAAATAATGTTGAAAAGATTAAGAAAAGTAATTGCGATCGAGATGAACAAATAAACAAACTGAGCGATATTTTAACGAATATGCCGAAACATTTTTTTGGTGACCATAGCCAGTGTTCGAACAAAACTGATAATGGCTGTGAAGGCATAAAAGAAAACATTATCGCAAGTTTAGAACTTGTTGGAATGTATCCAATTATATTATTCAAATTGTTTCAAGGTTATCTAAGCATGCGGATAGCCTGTTAGATAATCTCACAACGAACAAAGTTGAAGGGCTTAATTCTATAGCTAATAAAACTTTGGGAGGAAGACGAATTAATTACAGCCAACGCGACTTGTTTAATTCCAGAGTAGCTATTGCTGTAATTCAATCAGATACTCAGGAAGTTGGAACAAAACTTCATCAACACATGGGCTTGAAAGTTCCTTCCGAATTAACGAAGTTGGAAAAAAGTAAGAAGGCTCAGGCACTTCGAACTGAAAAATCCAGGAAACTAAAAGGCAGGTCTCATCGACGATTTTACGGCGCTGACAAATCATACGGAAAAGTAGAAGACGATGACATGCCTTTATACGAGTACAACCGAAAAGAAGAAGAACACTTCCAAAAATTGAAAGATCGACAAAAGAAACGTGATGAAATTATGAAGGAAACAATGGATCAAGCTCATTCGGCAAAGTGGCATCAATATCGGCGAGATATCATAACTGCATCGAATTTTGGGTCGATATGTTGTCGCAGAGCTGCTACTTCATGTTCATCGTTGGTACAAAGAATTGTCTATCCACCAGTATTGAATAATCTTAGCTCAATTCTGTTTGGCCGTGATTTTGAAAAACGAGCATTAAATGATTTGGCAAAGGAACTTGGAATTGAACCACAAGAAATAAAACCCTGTGGGCTCTTTATCGACAAATATATTGAATATTTAGGTGCAACACCAGATGGTCTCATTGGTGACGATTTTATAGTTGAAGTTAAATGTCTAGAATCAATAAAACATCTGTCACCAGATGAATCCCTTGAATTAGGAAAGAAAGCAGTAACGGCTATTTTTGATTCAAAAACTAGGTGTTTAAAAAACAGACACAATTATTATTATCAAGTGCAAGGGCAGTTGCATATCACCGATAGAAAAAAATGTTATTTTGCAGTATGGACTCCAAAAGGCTTAAAATATGAGATAATTGAAAGAGATAATAACTTTTGGCAAACAAAAATGGAATCCGAACTAACTAAGTTTTATAAAGAATGTGTGCTTCCGGAAATAATAGATAGTCGAAAAAATCGCAACATGAAAATTCGCGAACCAAGCTACATTCTTGAAGCTCAAATAAAAGCAAAACAAAAAAAAGAAATGAAAACGAAAAATTCAACAGTAGAAGAAGTTGAAGAAGTAGAAGAAGTTGATGAAGTTGAAGAAGTAGAAGAAGTTGACGACGACAGTTTGAATGTATCTTCTGCATTAATTAAACAATTATTGTTCGATATAGCTGAGAGTGAAGATATTGGAGTTATTGAAAATATTTGGCAGGTACAAAGTCAACTTATTTCTAGAATTTGCAATCACATTGAAGATTCCATAACAAAAAATACAACCGATGTCATCAAATATCCCGTGAATATTGATAAATATACATTAGAAACTTCCGAATTATCTGCTAACGATGCCAAAATAAATCGTGCACTAAATAACGATTTTTTGTTAGCAGATGTTTTAACAGATGGTAATTGTTTATATCGAGCAATTGCCGATGTTGTTCTATGTGATCAGGAAAAATACATCAATATCAAAGTCTTTATAATCAATTATGTTCTAACTAATAAATCCATATATGAACCCATTATATATTATAGTGGTATTCCGGTTGACGATAAACAATACCCTACTGTCAATGATTTCTTACGTAACATTGCGTGCGAAAAAAAATGGGGTAATCATGGTGCTTTTTATGTTCTATGTTCTGCATTGAAAATAAATGTGATTGTTTTTGGTGTTGAACGATCAAAGCATAATTTCGTCAACATTACTAAGTATTTACCTAATATTACATATTCATCAGTTATCCCCATAACAATAATAAATGAAGTAAACTGGCATTTCATTGCTGCTCACAGAAAAAGTGGCTCTCCAAAATTTGATTTGCCAACTTGGAATGGAATAAAAATCAAAATGATCGATGTAGATGATCAGTTAACCTATTATGTCAATAAAGCTACCACCAAGAAAGTAAGTAATTTGGTAATTTCACCAAACATGAATTTTCTTGAAAATTGTATTTCAACTCAAATTCATAAAATTCTTCAAGAAATACAAGACAGTAAGTGTCTTCGAGATATTGAAAAAATTAACGAAAACAACCGTGATCTTACTGAAGGCCTTAGTATTTATATGAGAAATTTATCTGTTAAATTCGTGCCCTACCTCGATGCAGATGATGAAAAAGTTATGACTGATTCTTTCTCTTCAGAACTTCTTAAACATTTTATTGTTTATAACGTCGAACCAGATGGTAATTGTTTTTATCGTTCTATAGCCAAATTACTGTTTAATGATGAGAAGAAATATGCAGAAGTCAAACTCTGCTGTATTACTCAAATTATTAAATATCAAAAATATTACGATACATTATGTAAGACCGGTTTTATCGAAGTGGAAGCTAAAGACGATAATGGTGAAAGTTTTGTTGTAGAGAATCCAGAATTATATGACTTCATTAGAATGGTAGCTTGGGATAAACTGTGGGGTAATGAAGGTTCAACGATTGCAATAAGTAACGCATTGGAATTAAAATTAATTACATTCATTACGGATAAAAATTTTAATGTAAATTTGATTATTGAATCAGGGCCTGAAGATGCACAATCTTCTCATTTTTTTACAGTAATTAATTTTAACAATTACCACTATTACGCAGCCCATCGAAGAAGTAACAAGTACAACATTAATAATATTAAAAGTGATTTTAGTAAGGGAATTCAACACATACGATGTGACTTATTTGACATGTGTAAGAATTCTGCATCGTTTAACAACTTATAATATCATGGTAATGATCAAAATACAAACTCATCAATAATATTGCTATAGTGCTCTTTAAATCATTTTTGAACTATTGTTCCTTATTATGAAGAAAGAGAATTGAAAAACAATGAGATTTTTCTATTATTGTATAGGGTAGAAATACCGTCTTTGGCCACCTTAGCACCGTTCTTGGCCAGTTAACGTTTGAATTAATTTATAAAAGATTATAATATTATGACCATATTTTTGGTGAGTTTTAAAAAATTTTTATTAAAACAAATTGAGTTTGTAATGGTTCATTAATATAAATTCATTTCTATCGTTGATTTGAACAATAAATGGCCATAAACGCTACAATAGCCACAAGCGGTACTTCTACCCTACCACTCATCCAAATTTAAAGATGATAATTATGATAGAAAATTATTTTTACATTGCCAACATACATAAATGAAAGAGTAATGAAATTAATATTGTTAATGTACATGTATTTTACATATAGCAACAATGAACTCCTAGTATATTTTATAATTAATAAAATAAGGATGGTTAACAAGGGGAGGTGGGCATTTTCATAATCACAATTTTTTTGTATTTTTGTTCATAAGTGAACGAACATTGAAAAAATTAAGTCCGCATCGCGACTTGGCAAAGAAGAGTTTCTTTATAACTCTGAAAAATAGTATGCTTTGCGACTGAAACAATTGTCTGCTTCGCGACTTCATAACAAAAATAGTCTGCTTTGCGACTGAAACAATTGTCTGCTTCGCGACTTAATAACAAAAATAGTCTGCTTTGCGACTGAAACAATGACAAATATACAGTTTACTCATGTAGAACACTTAATACTAATATTTACTATTTTTTAGGAAATTATATTATCACATTCAAAGATGGACGAGAATCTGATGATGGAGAAGTTGATTGCTACTGTATAAAAACAGTAAACTGATTTAGAAAATCTGTTTGCGGTAAGTTGATTTTTTTGTTAATAAAGTTGAATATACATTTTAATAAATTATTTTTTTACTGATGTGAAGACAGGAAACAAAAATTCAATGATGGAGAAGTTATAGATAAGATTGAGACTAAAGACACAAATGTAAAAAAAAAGCACAATTTTATATTTACATTATGCTAGGGGTAACAGGATTTTAAGCCAACAATTACATAGTTGGTTTTGTTAAATCGCAATTTGATAAAATCATAATTGTATTAAATGGTTTGAATTTTTATGCAAAGGCGAAAATTGGTTGTGTAAAAATATTTTTACGATAAAAATTGTAGAAATTTTAATTTTCACAATACGTTTCTCGTGATTATTCTACTGAGCTAATAGAAAAATTGTATTTTCAAAGATAGTATTCACAATAATTGTCTTAAATTTGAAACATTTATTATGAACTGTAATTTTTAAATTATGGCGAAAATATTAGTCCAATAAAAATTTTTATGCATGAAAATTTTTAAAAATGTCATTCTTGCAAAAAGTATTGCTTATAATTTTTGATTGACCGATACTTTTTGTGGTGATTTCAAACTTAACATTAATAATTATGAAAAATTTAAACCACTCATTAATACAAATTTTAACGTAGAAATGATGACGTTATTCCTATTGATCCTATTATAAAATTATTTAAATTAGACATTAAAAATGTGTTTCTCTTAAAAAAACGTACCTTATTAATTTTTCATAGCGCTGATATTTTCGTTATAATTATGAAAAAACAATTCTTAATTAATCAGTTCGAGTTTTTAGGAATCCGATGAATCTTCATTTTTAAATGTCAGTGAAAATATTATTCGTAAAAATAAATCATTATCTGCAAAAAATGTAAATATGATTTTTCACGACCAATAAAGTGTTTCAAATTTAGCAATTACGATTCATACAGAATATGATTCGAATTTGTGATTATTATGAGTCGCAATTTTGGAAATTACGGCGAATATATTTATTCTATCGAAAAATAATTAAAAACATTTGTTGTTGACAATTTCATGCTAATCAACTGTTATTTACTAAAGTTTTTCATTAGACCAATAGTATCACAGTAATTTTAAAATTCAGATTCCAAATTATTAACGATTTCATTTTTCATCAACTATTCATAATTAATTGTTGCTTGGAAATTGTGGCTTTCCTATTGGTTCTATAAAAATTTTTAAGCAAAGGTTATTAAAAATTGCATTCTCCAAAAATATGTTTTTTAAAATTTTTGACCAGAACTAATATTTCTTACGTACTTCTAAAATGAAATATTATATATAATAATAATTATAATTATTAAAAGTTTCAACTTCTATGAAAAAAATTGGTAAAAGTGGTCAAAAATTTGACCACAACTAATAAAATTAAAAATAATCTTTGCAAATTTTAAAAAAATTTTCATATTTTCAAGATCTAAGGGAACAAATTTTTTTTATAGTTTATTTCTTAAGCAAAACAAATCTCGACTTGAACTTTTCACAAAATTTAAAAGATTAAAGAAATTTAATTTAGATATTTAAGAAAGAAACGAATTGTATAAAATGTAAATTTTGCGACGATAATGAAAAAAAAATATATTTATGTACTTAAATTGAGAAAAATTGTAGAAACAACAAAATTGTACCAAGTAGTGTAAAAATAAAATACCATTTGGTCTGTGTTGTGAATGTTGATAAATATTTAAATATAATTTCAAGTTAGAAATAATTTTGGTATTATTCGTAAAGAAAAAAAAATTATAAGTGATATTCGATACTTATTAAATTTTTATGACGTAATTTATTTAGTTCTATTTGGATTAACTATACATGTGTTTTGAATTTTACAGCAAGTAATTAAAGTCAAGTAAGTATTCACTTAATTTACTGAAAAGGTTATTTAATGTCGTTACAATATTATTTTAACAAAAAAAAAAAAAAAAAAAAAAAAAAAAAAAAGAAAATCAATAGAGACAATTTTAGTAAAAAAAATCGCTTGATTTTTGTAATGCCAGTGTAGAGTACAACCTCATCCACTTCGCTTATGAAACGTGCAAAACATTTTTAAAAAGACATTAACACCAGGTTTTGTAGGAAATTAAACGAAAAAAATTTTTTTTCATTAAAATTTTGAAAACTATTATATTCAAAAAAATAAATGTATGCCATTGATATATTTCAACAATTTATATATTGTAAATAATTAGAAGCTACTTAGAAAATCTCAAAATTTTATCAATATAAGACTGTCTTTCCCATTCAATAGTGTCTTTCTCGCTATCAGAAAGGGATTCACCGCTACTTCGATGAAACATAATTATATCTACAATTTTTCATATCCACATAGAAGTATAAAAGTTCCTTCGCGCATTTTTTTTTATTTTATCAAAATAATATAAGTATATTAAATTAAGTAAGGAAGGAACAATTTATTTTCTGATTTTTTACGATTTAAATTTAGTGCGGAAATTCTAACCAATTGTTATGCTTTTAGTGAAAATAGTGACTTAAAATCAAAGAGATGTTGTGGTCGGTGTCACATTACTTCTCCAAGAACGCGTGCCGTATTAAAAAGTTCACTGCAACCCACTGCGTCTTAACTTGCTGTGAAATTGCCATTTGTGAGATTCTTTGTACGACCTTATTTAAAATATTATTTTAATTTTTATGGATTATTATTTATTAATAATTCGTATTACAAAAATTAATTTTTTTAAATATAAAAGATTAATAAAATAATTATTTTTTTAAAGGTGCGATAATTGTGGCTGATTTTCTATCTATCCGCCATTTTTATTTGATTAAAAGGTTTTACTCAGGGGTTATTTTAAGTGTTTTAATCTTTTATCACGTAAATACAAATTAAAGTTAATATTCTATATTATTATATACGTAAGTGACACTGAAGTTGACGGACATTAAAAATTATTTTAGAATTTTATAATAATTAAATTATTATAAAAAAAATTTAATTAAAAAATTCCACGTGTGAAAATTAATAAAAATTACAAGTGAAAATTTTTAAAAGCATTTTTTTATTGTAATTAATTTGTTATTGAAATTTTTAAAATTAACAGGTGACGGCTAACTTCAGTATTATATACGTAAATCGATTTTGAACCTTTCTGTTATTTATGAAACTCATTGAACTAATATAATAAATATTTTTTTCTGTTACAGTAACTATGGAGGACGAAGCACGGGGTAAGATTTTGTTCATGAAACTAATAAACATATCACAATTTTTTTATAAAGTATAAAAATATATTTTTCTTTTGCAGAGCAAGAATTACTCAAGCGCCGGCAAGAAATTGAAGCGGCCATTAAGTCCTACAACGAATTTATTTCCGCCAACAAAGCAGAAGATGTTCAACCATTAACGGTACAACCAGCAGCTCAGACACCGAAAAATACGTCGCTCGGGTTTGATGGCGTTGACACGCGAGCATCAAGCTCGGCGGTAGTAAAGCAAGTTCCTGGAGGTGGACAAGGAAACGACGTTGTAAATGATGGATCAGCTGAAGGATCAACTCCTTCAGCTAATGGATCAGAGTCAGCAACCAATGGAACAATATCTGAAGGTAGTTACACAGACAGAAAAAATTTTTAACTTTTAAAATAATTTTTTTAATTTATCAGAATTCATTATCGATTTTTTAATTGACTTTTATTAATTTTTTAGTTAAGCCTCCAAGACGACAAGCTGCCGGGAGAGTGCGAGCCAACTGGCGCCGTCGAAACCGAGGAAGGGGTGGAAAAAAAAATTTTATTACCCTGTATTTGTAAGATCATGATTCAACGTAAATATAAGAAAAATCATTAAAAGCAAATTATTGTATATTTTATTACTTATCCTCACTACTTTCTTTTTTATCATAAATGAGTTCAATTAAAATAATTATAAAATGAGCTTTTGAACCGTAATATTTTTTATAGAATTACGTAAATAAAAATTTTTATTGAGAAAAATCCTTACAATAAAGAAACTAAATATTTATAAATAATTTATTTTTAAATATTGAAGATTTCAAATATATATTAATAGCATCTGATACGCATGAGGCCCTCTATAAAACACAATAGAATGTATAAATAAAAGTCACATCAAAATAAAACTCCAACTGTAAAAAAGAAGGGATAATAACCTAAAACTTGTTTGTATTGTAATTTTTTGTGCAAAAAATAAAGGGGAGTATAATAAACAATGACAGAATCCAATCCGTATCAAAAATTTTATAAACAAAGTAAGCAAAAAGGCCAGAAAGTTATATTTAGAATATAGTTATGGCAAGAAAATAAAATTTGCAGTAGTTCCTTACAATTTTTCTTGTGACTATTTATTTCCAACAATTGAACTTTTTTACTTAAAATATTTTGATGTTTATTTATGCACTGTGGACTTATCAGGATTATACTTTGAAAAACTTTCTTCAAAATTAAAAAAAAAAAAAAAATGCCAAATTCAATAAACTAGAAAAAGTGCAAGTGATCGAAAATGTCAAAGAAAATTAATTTATTCCACTTTTCATACTAAAATCAGCAGACAAGAGGCAATTTTTTAGCTTTCTTCAATATATAAATAAATTATTTTTAAAAAAACCGATATAAAGAAAATAAAAAACAAATTCCTAACTTTAGAAAATTTTCAATTTTTTCAGCGGGAAGTTAAATATATTAATACAATTAATTTAATTTAAGTCATTTATTAGTATTATTATTGAAAAAATTTTTAAATTTTAGGAGTTCGGACACCAGGATCGGGTACACCTGCTATAGATGATGAACAGCCAAGTAAGGAAACCATGCCAAAAATTGTAGTGTAAATAATAAAATTAATTTGAATTCATTTTTTCACAGAGAAATATGTTAAATTGACAAAAAAAAGAGAAAGCCAATCTACAAGAACGCCAAAAGGAACATATAATAGTGAAGACAGTAACAAGAATATCAAATCTGCAACAATCTCATCAGGTAACAAAAAAATAAGATTAATTTGTTTATCTTAGCAAAATAATTGTAAGATAAGAGCCCCAGTAGCCGTTTAGAAACTAGTACCTGCTTCCTCCATGTATTTGTATACCTGCATTTTTGAATGTAGACATACAAAGACATGGAATGAGCAGGTACTGGTTCCTAAGCAGTTACCTGGGACGCTTTTATCTTTGGTATAATCATTTTCCTATTTCCAAAAAAAGGTAATCAAAGGATGGATGACACAGAAAAAGACATACCCCTAAAACTAGCAAAAGAAAAAAAAGAAGTTAATGAAGGAAAAATAGAAGAAGAAAAAGAGAGCAGAAATGGAAATGCCGTTATATTGAAAAATTCAAGTGATCAAAAATCGTTTGAGGAGAAAATTTGTAGTCGAATAAAGAAAACGGAGATGGGACTGTTCAAATTGAGGAAAGAGGTAGCTGAACTGAGAAAAGAAGTCACTTCAATGATTCACGTAAGTATTTATAGTTGAGGTCAATAAATGTAATATACTTGCTAAATTGCAATTTTCAAATAATTTTACCATATAACTTTTTTTGAGACATTTAAAAAATTAATTATACTGTTATCATACCAATTTCATGAACCCAGTCGAAAAAACTAAAAGATTTTTTTACTTATAAACGTAAGTAATCATGTAAAACGGAATACTAAGATGATAAATTACGTCATGATTAGTAGTTTAATTGATAACTTAAAATAAAAAAAAATGTTTTTTCCGTGTATAATACGTATTCGGTTTTAATGAAAGTAATAAGTGTAATGCAGTATGTTTGTAATAGATATTATAAAAAAATAATGTACCAAAAGCTTCGGGTGCAAAGCTTACTTCTTGACCATTAATTCTTAAGAAAGTTAATTAGAATTAGTAGGTAAACAGGGGGTCTGACTCCGCCGGTAAAACAGATTTGTGGGTTCGTGTCCATACTAAGGGATCTGTATAACCGACTGTAAGTTCGTGGCAGGTATCCTCTGTGGGTATGGGCGACCTGTTTTACCGACAGTTTGATGATATGGTCGAGGTTTTGCAGGTGGCGCTGGTGGTGAATTCCGCCGCCATCTTACTCTCCGCCATTTTCCCGCCATTTTTAAAATTTATCTGCCATTTTGAATTGTGAATCCGTCATTTGAATCCGCCATCTGGTGGCTGCTATCCGACATCTGGTGGTTGCTATCTACCATCTGATGGCTGCTATCCACCATTTTGAATCTGATTTCCGCCATCTGGTGGCTGTTATCCGCCATTTTCAATTGTGAATTCACCATTTTGTTAAAAAATGCACCTGTGATCTAACCATCAACTATAGTTGCTTAGATCACAGGTGCATTTTATTGTTCATAATCTGAAAAGGTTTATATATTCAAACTGCATGTATGACGAGTACATGCGAGAAGATACACCATCTGGTGAGGTTTTTGTCAACCTTAGGTTTAAGCCTGTTCAAGGTCATACGCAGTTTTCTTTGTTCTCCTGCGTAGTAGATGACGTCATCAGATAGGTTTGAACCTGTTCAAGGTCGCGTAACTGGGTAGTTTTCTTTGTTCTATTTCTAACTGCGTAGTAGATGACGTCATCAGACAGGTTTAGACTTCTTTTGTGAAAGGGGTGGGGAAATTTCCACGAACCAGATGACTCATTCTGTTCTAGAATTTTCTAACTGCACAGTAGATGACTCATTCTGTTCTAGAATTTTCTTACTGCGCAGTAGATGACGTCATCAAACCGGTTTCGAGGTAGAGGAGTGGGGGTAACTACGCAGTATTTTCTGCCTATATAAGCAGCTCGCTGAGAGCGTACTTCATAAAAACGAAGTACATATATTTTTCTATTTCAATTTTTCAATATTTTCAATTTTTTTATTCAAAGCCCTAAAATCCACACATACGCGAGTTGAACCATTTTTCTTTTTAACAAGAACTATTGGACTAGCGTACTCAGAATCAGATGGTTTAGCTATCCCTTCTTCTATCCACTCCTTCACTATTTTGTCAACTTCCTCTCGCTCATGCGGATGTAATCGTCGCGGTCGCGAATAAACAGGTATATCATCTTTTAAAATCAGCTTCATAGTTACACCTACTTCTCGCGTCTTATCAGGCTTGTAATTCATTACGATGTTTTCGACCTCTTTACGATCATCAACATTTTTTATTTGTGATAAATCTATATTTAACGCGTCAATTTTTTCAATGACATTAATTTGAAAGATATCGGGTACATCGGTGCAACCATTTACTAGTTTTGAAATTTTTACACTACCTGCATTAATGTTCAGATCTATTTGATTTAGAAAATCAATACCTATAAGAACCGCGTGCTTTAAAATTGTACCTGAGACGACATGAAATTTGATATTAAAACTAACCCCGTCTATTATTACGTCAGTTACAAATTCGCCAATCGTTTCATTACCAGAGGACCCAATACCATCAAACTTAACATTATTCTTAATTAATCTAGGTGAACCTATTTTAATATACTCATCACTACGCATTAGAGTTAAGTCACTGCCTGTATCTATCAGCGCCATAAGTTGAATCTCGTTGATTGAAACTTCCTTCAAATGCTTATTTCTGCTTGGCTGTGAAATGATGTTGGTCTCCTTTTGACCAGCTTTCGATGATCCATTGGGACACTTTGCAGCAATATGCCCATGCTCATGGCATTTGAAACACTTAACTCCTTTGTCTTTTGATGGACAAGCATCATTTAAATGGTCTTTCGCACCACAAATAAAACAACGTTTCACTTTTCTGTCACTATCAAAAGCTTTTTTCTTCTTATCGTCCTTATGTCCTTGACTTTTATAATTTTTAAATTTAGCTTCGCTACGTTTCATGGATTCATATTGTGACATTTTTTCTTTTAGTTGACGTATATTCTTTGCACCATAGAGTATTGATTTATTATTTGATTCATCGGGGATTCCGTCAATAATATATTGAATCACTGAACGAATATCGACATCCGCTTGATTAGCAATATCTAGCATTTTGTATATATACGCCTGGTAGCTCTCATCTGGTTTCTTTTTTCTTTGAGCTAACTCGCGATGAACTTGATAGCCATCGACCAATTCTTCGAACTCTTCTTTTAATGCTTTCTTTAGTTTCATCCATGTCGTGATACGTTTTTCATAACGGACAAATAATTTTGCAGATCCTTCCAGTAAACGTTTAGCGTACGTTACTTTCTGAATATCCGCCCACTTACACGTTTCAGCTATTTCTTTAAAATCATCTAACCATCTTTTTACGTTGACATGATCATCACCACTAAACTTTTCCATAGATTCTTCAACGTCTCTGAATGTAAGCAGTGGGTGTTTGTAATCATCTCTGCGACGAGTAGTTCGTTTTCGTCGTGCAGGAGCAGCATCTTCCTCGGTATCATCACTATTTCTTGCATCTCTATCGTCATCCTCTTCATCGTCGTTATCATCTGGATACTCTTGATCATCCACACGGTTTTCTCGCCGCGAATCTCCTTGCGAATTGTTATTCGACTGATTGAGCACCATACGAAGCCGCTCTTTCAACACTGGCTTGGTTCCTGCAATAGGAAGTCCTAACTCGCCTAATCTTTGTCTTAACTCCTCTACATTAAGCGCATTAACATCAATTGCTTGATCAGCCATTTTGCATTAAAGTCTTTTTGTTTTGCAGCAAATAATATTATCAACTTTTACGGCTCTTCTAACCACAACTTATAATCTTATCGCTCAAAACGTCTTCAACTGAACTTAACACTGAACATTGATCACAAGCAATGCTGACACAACTAGCACCAATTTTTAAATAACTCTCACTTAACATGTATGAATCGCGATTAACTGATGTACTATATCCCGGCTGAGCCCCCAAAAATATGTAATATCGGGTATATATAGTAAGGTTAACAGTAATTCGGTAATATTAAGTTTTATTTAAAAAATAATTGTTACAAGAGATGATTTTCTTCATACAACTATCCGCGCGAGTTAGGACTTAGGAACTATCTTATTTTTCCTTTTTCAAAGGTCGAGACCCAAACTTGTCCCTTCTGGGACCATCGCCCATCCTTATCTAACTTACACACTAATTGCAAGAGTAATAAAACGACAGATGGTGAAGGATTAAACAATTTACAAAAATCTTGAGCGTCAAAAACATGACCTGGGTTTTATTACTCTAGCATCGCAGGGTCTTATTTTCAAAACTCTAAGTCTAAAATAAAATAAAATACTTTAACTAAAAAAAATATAAGGCTGAGAGAAGTATATATAAGGGGAAGAAAAAAAAAAACACTTATACACATGCATACCACGACATTCCCGATACTACATATCAGATTTATTTATCCAACTATTATGCTTAGTATCAAATCCTAGCCATTTAACATAGTATTTATTTCCACGTTTTCTAATTACTTTTTCAACAAGATATACATCTGGATATTTGACTTTGCTGAGTACTTCATTGTAAAATCCTCCTTCAATTGGTTGATCCTGATAGTCCACGAGCTTGTACGTCGTTGGATTCGTGTTCTGCACCGACTTGATTGTGAAGATTTCTGTTGTCCAGTTTGGTGTGTATCCCTTGTCAAACACATGCTTGTACTTGCTGATTCGGACTTTGTCTCCAACTTTAAACTTCTTCTGTTGTGATTTGACTTGCAGTGGTTGATATATGTTTTCCAATAGTTGTTTCTCCTGAGCAGCGGTAACATCAACAGGTTTCATTTTGATAGTGCGATGTTTAGTGTTGTTGTAAGTATTCACCAAGTCATCAAGTATATCGGTCCACTTGTAGCTGCAACGAGCTGTGAATTCTCGCCACATTTTAGTCTTGAGTGTTCTATTGAAACGTTCACATATGGATGCTTTGAGATTGCTGAATGTTGAATACAGATTTATCTTGTGCTGCTTCATCAGATCTTTATATTCTTTGTTGTAAAACTCTTTACCCTGATCAACATGGAGATTCTTAGGTACACGACCTTGCTGGAGTAAAGACTTCATAGCACTAGTGACATCTACACCACCTTTTGATTTAATTGGAACTGCCCAGGCATATTTAGAAAATATATCTATGATTGTAAGCAGATACTTGTGTCCTTTATTGACTGTCGCATATGGAATCATCTCAACCAAGTCAGCTTGCCAAGTCTCGTCGAGACCTCGGATGTCAACATGACGACGTTTATAGTTTCTGCGAGCCGGTTTGTGAAGCTCATTAGCTATCACTGTCTTTTTGTCGTTCATTGAGTTTCTCAGTGAGATATTTGATATTATTTTGGTGAGAGGAAAGTACTGCTTTAACTTCCTCAATAGATGTCTGCAAATTTCCCACAGCAGCCTTCAGTATTACTATTTCAGAGTGTAAATGTGAAATAATCTCTTTCTGTTCACTGTCTATACTTTTATTCAGTTCAGACATCTGTCTCAGTACAAACTGCACTGTCGCCGCATCATGTTCATTTGAAGGATTACCGAGATTGCACAGCCTTTTATTCTCAATGTTATAGTTTCCATCAGAAGTTACATTGAAACCTCTACCAGCTGGCCCTCGTTGACCTAAGTTATTGTCCAGTGGACGTCCAAATATATCGATGCTCATGGTTGTGAACACTTTGACTGTCAATGTGTGAATGATTTAATTTTTCAGAAGCTTTTAATATATAACTCCAGCCTCCCTAAGGTCTTCAATAATTGACATGATTTCATTCGTGTGACTTGGATTTCCAGCAGCTTGAGATGCCATAAGTAGTCGCAAACGATCAACTAGTTCATTTGGATCATCCCAGTAAACATAGTCCATTGGTAATCTCTGTTTTCTTGCAATCATATATTTTGGTAACCCTTTACCGAACTTGGTGATAAAATCAGCAATGTATTTATTGAACTTGATTGTTGTATCTTCATAAATAGTACGATTTGGGTCATAATTTTTCCTATGAGCGTTGGTATGTTGAATTATGTCCAAGTACTTTTTCTTATCATCTGGGGTGATGAGTGCATCCTCTGGTGATTTTCTAAATAATAATTCCAACAACCCAGGAGTTATTGGATAATTTTTTTCTTTGACAGTTATTGTATCATTTGCAAATGAAATAGGTGAATCACCCATATGCATTTCACCGCGTTTTCTGCGTACACCATATCTCATATCATTATCTTTATGTTTTTACTTAAACGTTGTAGATAATTAGTGAGAAGAGGATTTCTACGAGCTGGAGTACTTGTTGATGGTGGTGGCTGAGTAATAGCAAGTGCTGTATTCTCAAATGAACTTTCATCATCTGTTATTAAACTGTTGTATACTTCTGGATCATGATATAAAGATTTTTCAACCTCTTGTTTTTCAACCTGTGGTTTTTCTTCTTTTTAATATTTTCCCCTTTCAACTTTGAAGATTCAACTATACTCTGGAGTGGTGTCACAATAGGCTTGAACATTTCCTCCATAGCTTTCTCAGCTGTATCTTTACCCAACTTCAACATCTTGTGCTTCCGTCGGATGGCATCACTGGCTTGAGATATCTGATGCAGAATATCTTTCTGCTTTGATATTTCTTCAGGCCTCATGTTGACAGGTTAACGTCTACAGCATGTATGACTATCACACTCTAAAGTACCTCAATTTATACTAATGAAGCAGTCGAATCCTTTGCGATACCTACCACTGTTCAATTCACTGTCTTTATCTATTACCACAAACCCATATTTATTCCAACATGCCGAGCATAAATCTATTTATTCCAACATGCCGAGCATCGACATGTCTGTATTGACATGATCATTATAAATATGCTTCAGATTCATTTCATCTTGACGGAATAGCATGAGAAAGTTTGCATTATCTCTAATCAGATGCTTCGGTATTCGTGTATAAGTTTGACAGAGATAAAAGCTGTCTACATCCTTGTGTCGACCCATGCAGAAAAAAGCCTTGATGTGATCTTGTTTTTCACAAGCAACATCATCAAATATCATCAGGGAGTTAGGTTTAGCATCTTCAGGCTTGATTACAGCTTCATGTTCACTGAATGTGAAGAATCCAATACCATCAATCTGTTTAAGCAGCGTCTCCAGGAACTGATACTTTGGTTGGTTAAGAGACTTTGAGTAAAGATATATATTCTCAAACCTCAAACCGTTTGGATGTACAATAAGGGATAGTAGAGCGTTGGTCTTTCCACAGTTTGATGGTCCTCAAAACACTGCACGGATACTGTTGGGAAGTAAAGCACCGTGTCGTTTGAGTTTCGCACCGGTTCCTTGAACAATTTGATCAAAATTGATAACTGGCAACTGAGCTCTTGGTTTGCTATCCATGACTGCTGATTGTATTCTGAGCTCAAGAGGTATATATACCGGCTTATATAGATAAGCGAGTCAGTCTTTCATGTGACATGTCTGAGAGCAGACGTGGTGAAGGTTTATTCAACAACATAATCAATAAGCTTCCACTTGAACTTCACATACCAGGATATCAGTATTGTGGTCCGGGAACAAAGTTAGCTAAGAGGTTAGCTCGAGGTGATCCAGGCATAAATCCTTTGGACTCTGCGTGTAAGGAACACGATATAGCTTACTCTAAAAATCGTGAAAATTTGGAAGCCCGTCACGAGGCTGATAAAATTCTTGCTGAGAAAGCGTGGCAACGATTTCAAGCGAGGGACGCTACTATTGGTGAAAAAGCTGCTGCTTGGAGTGTGAATAAAATCATGAAGTTGAAAAGACGTTTCGGTATGGGTCTTAAAAAGAAAAACCTATTACAAAGCGTAAGACAATTAAAAGAAAAACAATGAAGCGTAAGACAGTCAAAAGAAAGACAACCAAGAAGAAGGATGTTGCTCTGAGACAGATTGTTGATGAAGCTAAAAAGTCCATGCAGCCTGATGGAGAACCAGTTAAAACAGCTCTTGGAGGTGCCCGCAAAGCTGTCAAGAAAGTTGGTGGGAAGAAAAACGTTCGATTGCCTCGTATTCTACCAGTTCCATCAAAGATTGGTGGAGTACTTCCATTCTTGATTCCCCTGTTTGCAGGGTTATCAGCGGTTGGTGCTCTAACAGGTGGAGCTGCAGGTGTTGCAAAAGCTGTGAACGATGCCAGCGCAGCCAAAAATCAATTAGCTGAAAAGAAGCGTCACAACTTGAAGATGGAGGAAATAGCTGTAGGTAGAGGATTATACCTCAAACCTTACCGCAGTGGTATGGGACTTTATCTGAAACCATACCCAGAAGGAGCTGGCTGCAAGAAGTCAAAAAACCAGTAGAGCTACCACATCGAGCACTGACTAACATCGACTTATTAAAGTATGTCAAGCTGCTTAAAATTCCAAATTTTCGAGGAGTTTTTATGAGAAATGATTTACCAAAATCTGGACCAAAGACAAACGAATCAGCAATAATAAATTTAGATGATAAACTTGGACTTGGAACTCACTGGGTTGCATACAAGAAGAATCATAATCAAGTAATTTACTTTGACAGTTTTGGTAATCTACAACCCCCACAAGACTTGATGAAATATCTCGATGTAGGTAGCGTAAAGTACAATCATAAAAGATATCAAGACTTTGATACAATCATATGTGGACATTTGTGCTTAAAATTCCTGGCTGGACAACTATAAATTGAAGTGAGTCGGGACAACAAGCGTCAGTCATGGCAGAGTCATTCACCTTGACACTATCCGGAAACTCCTCCATACTGGAGGCAAATTATTTTCCGCCGATTGAGCTATCACCAACAAAAAATTATGTACTTGGACTCGTTAAGCTCCTGACATTTAATTCAATACCAAATATTGATGTTGGTGCTAATAAATTTTATGTGTCATCAAAAAGATTCAAAAGAAGTACAATCAAGAGATTTCAAAAAATAACTATACCAACAGGGAGTTATGAAATTAAAGATATTGAAACTTATATAAACAAGACATTACCTGAACTAAGTTTCACTTTAAAAGCAAACAACAATGAGTTGAGAAGTGAAATAAGATGTGATCAATATATAAATTTTGAGCCTGAAGATTCCATTGGATCATTACTTGGATTTACCAACCGCGTGCTTGAACCTAACACAGCACATAAATCTGATTTACCAGTCAAAATATTGAAAATCAATGCTCTGAGAGTCGAGTGCAATATAACTACTGGATCGTACAACAATGGTGAGAAGAATCACACAATCCATGAATTTTTCCCGAGGGTTCCAGCAGGATATAAGATAGTGGAAGTGCCAACAAACATCATTTACCTACCAGTCGCCGTACGAGCAATACACAACTTGAGGCTCCGCATTGTTGATCAGGACGGGAGAATAGCAAATTTCCGTGGCGAGACTATAACGATAAGACTGCATATAAAAAGTCTGTAATGGGTATCGTATATGAGACAAAGACTGGTAACGGGTATAAAAGGATTGCAGGATGTCCAAAGATTATCAGTCATCATCGAGCTCTGAAAGTGTTGACACGTCAAAACGCAGAGTTCCTAAAAAGTCTAGGACTAAAATTACGTGGAAAATTCACAAGATAAAAATAAATTTTTGTTGTCTAGCTTGTGTGATACCATGGCGGAAATCTTAGATATAAAAAAATCAATTATTTTCGATGAGTCTATTGCACACTGTGAAGCTCATTCACACTTACCATATGCATCATCAACATTCAACAACAGTGATGAAATCAGGATTGCTGTTCAACATCAAGATCTGTGCTTGCTCCCAAGCAAGAGCACATTACATTTTTATGGAAGAATGAGGAAAGCTGATGGTACTGCTGTAAGTGCTACTACGAAGATGGTCAACATGGCTGTTTGTCATATGTTTGAAGAGATACGTTATGAGCTCAATGGTGTAGAAATCGATAGATGTAAGAATGTTGGTATCACCAGTGTTATGAAAGGATACGCTTCTCTGAGTCCGGGACAACAAAATATTCTGGAAAATGCTGGTTGGATTGTTAATGAAGATGACAACAAGCTGACTGATAATAGCGGTTACTTTGATGTATCAGTACCGCTGAGTTTCATTCTTGGATTTGCTGAAGATTATGAACGAATTATCGTGAATGCCAAGCATGAATTGATACTGATCAGATCAAATACTGATCAAAATGCTTATGTTGTTACCGTTGAGAATGAAAATGCTTCAATTACGATTCAAAAAATTGAGTGGATTGTACCATACATAACAATGTCTGACAAGCAAAAAATTATGGTGCTGAATTACATAACCTCCGATCCAGCTATCCCAATCAGTTTCCGGACTTGGGAATTGTATGAGTATCCACTGCTACCAGCTACCAACAAGCATATTTGGGTAATCAAAACAACAAATCAGCTTGAGAAACCTCGTTTTGTTATCCTTGGATTCCAAACAGCAAGAAAGAATCAATCGAATCAAAACGCAAGCGAGTTTGATCACTGTAGCATAAGAGACATTAAGCTGTTCTTGAACTCTCAGAGTTATCCATATGGAAATTTGAACCTCAACATTGTGCATAATCAGTATGCCTTGATGTATGATATGTACACAAATTTTCAAAGTGCTTACTATGGGAAAGAAGCTGAACCGCTATTGGCTAAGAAAAAATTTCTAAGTACAGCACCTCTGTATATAATTGACTGTTCCAAGCAGAACGAGTCAATCAAGTCTGGACCTGTGGATATACGTCTGGAGTTTGAATCGTCAGCACAGTTTCCAAATCAAACTGCTGCTTACTGCTTGATAATTCACGACCGAATAATTGAGTACAATCCCATCAGCAGCACTGTAAGAAAACTTACTTAATGGTACAGTTTGATCCGAAACCCACCATACATTACATGTATGTATGGGACTTTGCATCCAGACAAGCGAGGAAAGGACCATGGGAACAAGCAGCAAGAGACGGAGAACGATTTCGTCGACGAATACAACAAATCAATAACATTATTGATCCTATACTAATCAATAAACTTAATGTAATTAAAAATAGTAAATAAATAACAATGTTTTTGTAATTTAATGTTTTTTAATTACAAACCTTACTAGAATAAGTATAAAAAATTATTTAGTATAAAAGTTAAGTATAAAACAATTATTTAGAATAAAAGTTAAGTGCACATATCAAAACACAATTCTCTCACAATTTCTGTAATTGTTTTCCCAGAGTGATTAATAAGCTTGAATTTATTATAATTGGCCCCAATGTAGTGTCGATTTAAAGTATTGCATAAGATTAAAAATTTCATTTTAAATATCATATCAGGATTGTTGAGATATTTCTGGTTGGTGGTAGCAGGGAAGAACGTTGAAAAGTGGTTTTCCAGATCGATTTCAACGTTGAGTCCATGATCTGTCATAACCGTTCTAATCCCAGTTAGCTTGTAAGTTTTTCCCACCTCAAGTTCACACATTCTCTTGAACATCAACGGGCTTGGAGTTTTATCTTCAACTTTGACACGCTTGAAAGTTGTTGATCTCTCAATTTCATGCATTGTATCAGTAACAGGATGTTTACGGTACGGTGCCATGATTGAGATTTCTTCAGCAGATTTCAAGTAGCAGATTCCAGCACGAGGTAGCAGATTTCAACAGCTGGTAGCAGGCTTCAGAAAACAGTTTCAGAACAGCAGATTTCAAAAGCTTGATATTTTCTAACACACAACACTATGGTACTTCACTCGTACTTCACTTCGATGAAGTATGCTCGCGTCGCGCTGCTTTTATAGCAAGGTAATGACGTCATCTACTGCGCAGTTGGAAAAATTCTAGAATAGTATGACTCATAATCTAAAAATAGAAACTGCGCAGTTATGATAGATGACGCACAAGAAGTTTAACATAACCTGAAATCATAAGTTAAATGGTGGGAAAGCATAAACATAACCTGTAAAATGAGTTAAATGGCGGGAAAGCATAAACATAACCTGTAAAAATGAGAGGACGTCATCTACTACTACCCAACAGAAATAGAACAAAGAAAAACTGCACAGCTACGAGACCTTGAACCGGTTCAAACCTGTCTGATGACATCATCTACTACGCAGTTTAAAACTCTACGACGTAGTTTGAATAACCAATCAAATTATTAATTAACCAATAAGATTATCAGCTCCTCTGAATCCTTGAACGTCTAGAATGATCTCCATTTTTACTGCTCTTGACAACGAAGAGTGACTGAATGATGACTCTTACAATCAATTCAACCTTTTTATAACCCGATCTCTGGATTTTACCCCCACCACTCGATAATCTTATTGGTTAATTAATAATTTGATTGGTTATTCAAACTACGTCGTAGAGTTTTAAACTGCGTAGTAGATGATGTCATCAGACAGGTTTGAACCGGTTCAAGGTCTCGTAGCTGTGCAGTTTTTCTTTGTTCTATTTCTGTTGGGTAGTAGATGACGTCCTCTCATTTTTACAGGTTATGTTTATGCTTTCCCGCCATTTAACTCATTTTACAGGTTATGTTTATGCTTTCCCACCATTTAACTTATGATTTCAGGTTATGTTAAACTTCTTGTGCGTCATCTATCATAACTGCGCAGTTTCTATTTTTAGATTATGAGTCATACTATTCTAGAATTTTTCCAACTGCGCAGTAGATGACGTCATTACCTTGCTATAAAAGCAGCGCGACGCGAGCATACTTCATCGAAGTGAAGTACGAGTGAAGTACCATAGTGTTGTGTGTTAGAAAATATCAAGCTTTTGAAATCTGCTGTTCTGAAACTGTTTTCTGAAGCCTGCTACCAGCTGTTGAAATCTGCTACCTCGTGCTGGAATCTGCTACTTGAAATCTGCTGAAGAAATCTCAATCATGGCACCGTACCGTAAACATCCTGTTACTGATACAATGCATGAAATTGAGAGATCAACAACTTTCAAGCGTGTCAAAGTTGAAGATAAAACTCCAAGCCCGTTGATGTTCAAGAGAATGTGTGAACTTGAGGTGGGAAAAACTTACAAGCTAACTGGGATTAGAACGGTTATGACAGATCATGGACTCAACGTTGAAATCGATCTGGAAAACCACTTTTCAACGTTCTTCCCTGCTACCACCAACCAGAAATATCTCAACAATCCTGATATGATATTTAAAATGAAATTTTTAATCTTATGCAATACTTTAAATCGACACTACATTGGGGCCAATTATAATAAATTCAAGCTTATTAATCACTCTGGGAAAACAATTACAGAAATTGTGAGAGAATTGTGTTTTGATATGTGCACTTAACTTTTATTCTAAATAATTGTTTTATACTTAACTTTTATACTAAATAATTTTTTATACTTATTCTAGTAAGGTTTGTAATTAAAAACATTAAATTACAAAAACATTGTTATTTATTTACTATTTTTAATTACATTAAGTTTATTGATTAGTATAGGATCAATAATGTTATTGATTTGTTGTATTCGTCGACGAAATCGTTCTCCGTCTCTTGCTGCTTGTTCCCATGGTCCTTTCCTCGCTTGTCTGGATGCAAAGTCCCATACATACATGTAATGTATGGTGGGTTTCGGATCAAACTGTACCATTAAGTAAGTTTTCTTACAGTGCTGCTGATGGGATTGTACTCAATTATTCGGTCGTGAATTATCAAGCAGTAAGCAGCAGTTTGATTTGGAAACTGTGCTGACGATTCAAACTCCAGACGTATATCCACAGGTCCAGACTTGATTGACTCGTTCTGCTTGGAACAGTCAATTATATACAGAGGTGCTGTACTTAGAAATTTTTCTTAGCCAATAGCGGTTCAGCTTCTTTCCCATAGTAAGCACTTTGAAAATTTGTGTACATATCATACATCAAGGCATACTGATTATGCACAATGTTGAGGTTCAAATTTCCATATGGATAACTCTGAGAGTTCAAGAACAGCTTAATGTCTCTTATGCTACAGTGATCAAACTCGCTTGCGTTTTGATTCGATTGATTCTTTCTTGCTGTTTGGAATCCAAGGATAACAAAACGAGGTTTCTCAAGCTGATTTGTTGTTTTGATTACCCAAATATGCTTGTTGGTAGCTGGTAGCAGTGGATACTCATACAATTCCCAAGTCCGGAAACTGATTGGGATAGCTGGATCGGAGGTTATGTAATTCAGCACCATAATTTTTGCTTGTCAGACATTGTTATGTATGGTACAATCCACTCAATTTTTTGAATCGTAATTGAAGCATTTTCATTCTCAACGGTAACAACATAAGCATTTTGATCAGTATTTGATCTGATCAGTATCAATTCATGCTTGGCATTCACGATAATTCGTTCATAATCTTCAGCAAATCCAAGAATGAAACTCAGCGGTACTGATACATCAAAGTAACCGCTATTATCAGTCAGCTTGTTGTCATCTTCATTAACAATCCAACCAGCATTTTCCAGAATATTTTGTTGTCCCGGACTCAGAGAAGCGTATCCTTTCATAACACTGGTGATACCAACATTCTTACATCTATCGATTTCTACACCATTGAGCTCATAACGTATCTCTTCAAACATATGACAAACAGCCATGTTGACCATCTTCGTAGTAGCACTTACAGCAGTACCATCAGCTTTCCTCATTCTTCCATAAAAATGTAATGTGCTCTTGCTTGGGAGCAAGCACAGATCTTGATGTTGAACAGCAATCCTGATTTCATCACTGTTGTTGAATGTTGATGATGCATATGGTAAGTGTGAATGAGCTTCACAGTGTGCAATAGACTCATCGAAAATAATTGATTTTTTTATATCTAAGATTTCCGCCATGGTATCACACAAGCTAGACAACAAAAATTTATTTTTATCTTGTGAATTTTCCACGTAATTTTAGTCCTAGACTTTTTAGGAACTCTGCGTTTTGACGTGTCAACACTTTCAGAGCTCGATGATGACTGATAATCTTTGGACATCCTGCAATCCTTTTATACCCGTTACCAGTCTTTGTCTCATATACGATACCCATTACAGACTTTTTATATGCAGTCTTATCGTTATAGTCTCGCCACGGAAATTTGCTATTCTCCCGTCCTGATCAACAATGCGGAGCCTCAAGTTGTGTATTGCTCGTACGGCGACTGGTAGGTAAATGATGTTTGTTGGCACTTCCACTATCTTATATCCTGCTGGAACCCTCGGGAAAAATTCATGGATTGTGTGATTCTTCTCACCATTGTTGTACGATCCAGTAGTTATATTGCACTCGACTCTCAGAGCATTGATTTTCAATATTTTGACTGGTAAATCAGATTTATGTGCTGTGTTAGGTTCAAGCACGCGGTTGGTAAATCCAAGTAATGATCCAATGGAATCTTCAGGCTCAAAATTTATATATTGATCACATCTTATTTCACTTCTCAACTCATTGTTGTTTGCTTTTAAAGTGAAACTTAGTTCAGGTAATGTCTTGTTTATATAAGTTTCAATATCTTTAATTTCATAACTCCCTGTTGGTATAGTTATTTTTGAAATCTCTTGATTGTACTTCTTTTGAATCTTTTTGATGACACATAAAATTTATTAGCACCAACATCAATATTTGGTATTGAATTAAATGTCAGGAGCTTAACGAGTCCAAGTACATAATTTTTTGTTGGTGATAGCTCAATCGGCGGAAAATAATTTGCCTCCAGTATGGAGGAGTTTCCGGATAGTGTCAAGGTGAATGACTCTGCCATGACTGACGCTTGTTGTCCCGACTCACTTCAATTTATAGTTGTCCAGCCAGGAATTTTAAGCACAAATGTCCACATATGATTGTATCAAAGTCTTGATATCTTTTATGATTGTACTTTACGCTACCTACATCGAGATATTTCATCAAGTCTTGTGGGGGTTGTAGATTACCAAAACTGTCAAAGTAAATTACTTGATTATGATTCTTCTTGTATGCAACCCAGTGAGTTCCAAGTCCAAGTTTATCATCTAAATTTATTATTGCTGATTCGTTTGTCTTTGGTCCAGATTTTGGTAAATCATTTCTCATAAAAACTCCTCGAAAATTTGGAATTTTAAGCAGCTTGACATACTTTAATAAGTCGATGTTAGTCAGTGCTCGATGTGGTAGCTCTACTGGTTTTTTGACTTCTTGCAGCCAGCTCCTTCTGGGTATGGTTTCAGATAAAGTCCCATACCACTGCGGTAAGGTTTGAGGTATAATCCTCTACCTACAGCTATTTCCTCCATCTTCAAGTTGTGACGCTTCTTTTCAGCTAATTGATTTTTGGCTGCGCTGCTGGCATCGTTCACAGCTTTTGCAACACCTGCAGCTCCACCTGTTAGAGCACCAACCGCTGATAACCCTGCAAACAGGGGAATCAAGAATGGAAGTACTCCACCAATCTTTGATGGAACTGGTAGAATACGAGGCAATCGAACGTTTTTCTTCCCACCAACTTTCTTGACAGCTTTGCGGGCACCTCCAAGAGCTGTTTTAACTGGTTCTCCATCAGGCTGCATGGACTTTTTAGCTTCATCAACAATCTGTCTCAGAGCAACATCCTTCTTCTTGGTTGTCTTTCTTTTGACTGTCTTACGCTTCATTGTTTTTCTTTTAATTGTCTTACGCTTTGTAATAGGTTTTTCTTTTTTAAGACCCATACCGAAACGTCTTTTCAACTTCATGATTTTATTCACACTCCAAGCAGCAGCTTTTTCACCAATAGTAGCGTCCCTCGCTTGAAATCGTTGCCACGCTTTCTCAGCAAGAATTTTATCAGCCTCGTGACGGGCTTCCAAATTTTCACGATTTTTAGAGTAAGCTATATCGTGTTCCTTACACGCAGAGTCCAAAGGATTTATGCCTGGATCACCTCGAGCTAACCTCTTAGCTAACTTTGTTCCCGGACCACAATACTGATATCCTGGTATGTGAAGTTCAAGTGGAAGCTTATTGATTATGTTGTTGAATAAACCTTCACCACGTCTGCTCTCAGACATGTCACATGAAAGACTGACTCGCTTATCTATATAAGCCGGTATATATACCTCTTGAGCTCAGAATACAATCAGCAGTCATGGATAGCAAACCAAGAGCTCAGTTGCCAGTTATCAATTTTGATCAAATTGTTCAAGGAACCGGTGCGAAACTCAAACGACACGGTGCTTTACTTCCCAACAGTATCCGTGCAGTGTTTTGAGGACCATCAAACTGTGGAAAGACCAACGCTCTACTATCCCTTATTGTACATCCAAACGGTTTGAGGTTTGAGAATATATATCTTTACTCAAAGTCTCTTAACCAACCAAAGTATCAGTTCCTGGAGACGCTGCTTAAACAGATTGATGGTATTGGATTCTTCACATTCAGTGAACATGAAGCTGTAATCAAGCCTGAAGATGCTAAACCTAACTCCCTGATGATATTTGATGATGTTGCTTGTGAAAAACAAGATCACATCAAGGCTTTTTTCTGCATGGGTCGACACAAGGATGTAGACAGCTTTTATCTCTGTCAAACTTATACACGAATACCGAAGCATCTGATTAGAGATAATGCAAACTTTCTCATGCTATTCCGTCAAGATGAAATGAATCTGAAGCATATTTATAATGATCATGTCAATACAGACATGTCGATGCTCGGCATGTTGGAATAAATAGATTTATGCTCGGCATGTTGGAATAAATATGGGTTTGTGGTAATAGATAAAGACAGTGAATTGAACAGTGGTAGGTATCGCAAAGGATTCGACTGCTTCATTAGTATAAATTGAGGTACTTTAGAGTGTGATAGTCATACATGCTGTAGACGTTAACCTGTCAACATGAGGCCTGAAGAAATATCAAAGCAGAAAGATATTCTGCATCAGATATCTCAAGCCAGTGATGCCATCCGACGGAAGCACAAGATGTTGAAGTTGGGTAAAGATACAGCTGAGAAAGCTATGGAGGAAATGTTCAAGCCTATTGTGACACCACTCCAGAGTATAGTTGAATCTTCAAAGTTGAAAGGGGAAAATATTAAAAAGAAGAAAAACCACAGGTTGAAAAACAAGAGGTTGAAAAATCTTTATATCATGATCCAGAAGTATACAACAGTTTAATAACAGATGATGAAAGTTCATTTGAGAATACAGCACTTGCTATTACTCAGCCACCACCATCAACAAGTACTCCAGCTCGTAGAAATCCTCTTCTCACTAATTATCTACAACGTTTAAGTAAAAACATAAAGATAATGATATGAGATATGGTGTACGCAGAAAACGCGGTGAAATGCATATGGGTGATTCACCTATTTCATTTGCAAATGATACAATAACTGTCAAAGAAAAAAATTATCCAATAACTCCTGGGTTGTTGGAATTATTATTTAGAAAATCACCAGAGGATGCACTCATCACCCCAGATGATAAGAAAAAGTACTTGGACATAATTCAACATACCAACGCTCATAGGAAAAATTATGACCCAAATCGTACTATTTATGAAGATACAACAATCAAGTTCAATAAATACATTGCTGATTTTATCACCAAGTTCGGTAAAGGGTTACCAAAATATATGATTGCAAGAAAACAGAGATTACCAATGGACTATGTTTACTGGGATGATCCAAATGAACTAGTTGATCGTTTGCGACTACTTATGGCATCTCAAGCTGCTGGAAATCCAAGTCACACGAATGAAATCATGTCAATTATTGAAGACCTTAGGGAGGCTGGAGTTATATATTAAAAGCTTCTGAAAAATTAAATCATTCACACATTGACAGTCAAAGTGTTCACAACCATGAGCATCGATATATTTGGACGTCCACTGGACAATAACTTAGGTCAACGAGGGCCAGCTGGTAGAGGTTTCAATGTAACTTCTGATGGAAACTATAACATTGAGAATAAAAGGCTGTGCAATCTCGGTAATCCTTCAAATGAACATGATGCGGCGACAGTGCAGTTTGTACTGAGACAGATGTCTGAACTGAATAAAAGTATAGACAGTGAACAGAAAGAGATTATTTCACATTTACACTCTGAAATAGTAATACTGAAGGCTGCTGTGGGAAATTTGCAGACATCTATTGAGGAAGTTAAAGCAGTACTTTCCTCTCACCAAAATAATATCAAATATCTCACTGAGAAACTCAATGAACGACAAAAAGACAGTGATAGCTAATGAGCTTCACAAACCGGCTCGCAGAAACTATAAACGTCGTCATGTTGACATCCGAGGTCTCGACGAGACTTGGCAAGCTGACTTGGTTGAGATGATTCCATATGCGACAGTCAATAAAGGACACAAGTATCTGCTTACAATCATAGATATATTTTCTAAATATGCCTGGGCAGTTCCAATTAAATCAAAAGGTGGTGTAGATGTCACTAGTGCTATGAAGTCTTTACTCCAGCAAGGTCGTGTACCTAAGAATCTCCATGTTGATCAGGGTAAAGAGTTTTACAACAAAGAATATAAAGATCTGATGAAGCAGCACAAGATAAATCTGTATTCAACATTCAGCAATCTCAAAGCATCCATATGTGAACGTTTCAATAGAACACTCAAGACTAAAATGTGGCGAGAATTCACAGCTCGTTGCAGCTACAAGTGGACCGATATACTTGATGACTTGGTGAATACTTACAACAACACTAAACATCGCACTATCAAAATGAAACCTGTTGATGTTACCGCTGCTCAGGAGAAACAACTATTGGAAAACATATATCAACCACTGCAAGTCAAATCACAACAGAAGAAGTTTAAAGTTGGAGACAAAGTCCGAATCAGCAAGTACAAGCATGTGTTTGACAAGGGATACACACCAAACTGGACAACAGAAATCTTCACAATCAAGTCGGTGCAGAACACGAATCCAACGACGTACAAGCTCGTGGACTATCAGGATCAACCAATTGAAGGAGGATTTTACAATGAAGTACTCAGCAAAGTCAAATATCCAGATGTATATCTTGTTGAAAAAGTAATTAGAAAACGTGGAAATAAATACTATGTTAAATGGCTAGGATTTGATACTAAGCATAATAGTTGGATAAATAAATCTGATATGTAGTATCGGGAATGTCGTGGTATGCATGTGTATAAGTGTTTTTTTTTTTCTTCCCCTTATATATACTTCTCTCAGCCTTATATTTTTTTTAGTTAAAGTATTTTATTTTATTTTAGACTTAGAGTTTTGAAAATAAGACCCTGCGATGCTAGAGTAATAAAACCCAGGTCATGTTTTTGACGCTCAAGATTTTTGTAAATTGTTTAATCCTTCACCATCTGTCGTTTTATTACTCTTGCAATTAGTGTGTAAGTTAGATAAGGATGGGCGATGGTCCCAGAAGGGACAAGTTTGGGTCTCGACCTTTGAAAAAACGAAAAATAAGATAGTTCCTAAGTCCTAACTCGCGCGGATAGTTGTATGAAGAAAATCATCTCTTGTAACAATTATTTTTTAAATAAAACTTAATATTACCGAATTACTGTTAACCTTACTATATATACCCGATATTACATATTTTTGGGGGCTCAGCCGGGATATAGTACATCAGTTAATCGCGATTCATACATGTTAAGTGAGAGTTATTTAAAAATTGGTGCTAGTTGTGTCAGCATTGCTTGTGATCAATGTTCAGTGTTAAGTTCAGTTGAAGACGTTTTGAGCGATAAGATTATAAGTTGTGGTTAGAAGAGCCGTAAAAGTTGATAATATTATTTGCTGCAAAACAAAAAGACTTTAATGCAAAATGGCTGATCAAGCAATTGATGTTAATGCGCTTAATGTAGAGGAGTTAAGACAAAGATTAGGCGAGTTAGGACTTCCTATTGCAGGAACCAAGCCAGTGTTGAAAGAGCGGCTTCGTATGGTGCTCAATCAGTCGAATAACAATTCGCAAGGAGATTCGCGGCGAGAAAACCGTGTGGATGATCAAGAGTATCCAGATGATAACGACGATGAAGAGGATGACGATAGAGATGCAAGAAATAGTGATGATACCGAGGAAGATGCTGCTCCTGCACGACGAAAACGAACTACTCGTCGCAGAGATGATTACAAACACCCACTGCTTACATTCAGAGACGTTGAAGAATCTATGGAAAAGTTTAGTGGTGATGATCATGTCAACGTAAAAAGATGGTTAGATGATTTTGAAGAAATAGCTGAAACGTGTAAGTGGGCGGATATTCAGAAAGTAACGTACGCTAAACGTTTACTGGAAGGATCTGCAAAATTATTTGTCCGTTATGAAAAACGTATCACGACATGGATGAAACTAACTAAAGAAAGCATTAAAAGAAGAGTTCGAAGAATTGGTCGATGGCTATCAAGTTCATCGCGAGTTAGCTCAAAGAAAAAAGAAACCAGATGAGAGCTACCAGGCGTATATATACAAAATGCTAGATATTGCTAATCAAGCGGATGTCGATATTCGTTCAGTGATTCAATATATTATTGACGGAATCCCCGATGAATCAAATAATAAATCAATACTCTATGGTGCAAAGAATATACGTCAACTAAAAGAAAAAATGTCACAATATGAATCCATGAAACGTAGCGAAGCTAAATTTAAAAATTATAAAAGTCAAGGACATAAGGACGATAAGAAGAAAAAAGCTTTTGATAGTGACAGAAAAGTGAAACGTTGTTTTATTTGTGGTGCGAAAGACCATTTAAATGATGCTTGTCCATCAAAAGACAAAGGAGTTAAGTGTTTCAAATGCCATGAGCATGGGCATATTGCTGCAAAGTGTCCCAATGGATCATCGAAAGCTGGTCAAAAGGAGACCAACATCATTTCACAGCCAAGCAGAAATAAGCATTTGAAGGAAGTTTCAATCAACGAGATTCAACTTATGGCGCTGATAGATACAGGCAGTGACTTAACTCTAATGCGTAGTGATGAGTATATTAAAATAGGTTCACCTAGATTAATTAAGAATAATGTTAAGTTTGATGGTATTGGGTCCTCTGGTAATGAAACGATTGGCGAATTTGTAACTGACGTAATAATAGACGGGGTTAGTTTTAATATCAAATTTCATGTCGTCTCAGGTACAATTTTAAAGCACGCGGTTCTTATAGGTATTGATTTTCTAAATCAAATAGATCTGAACATTAATGCAGGTAGTGTAAAAATTTCAAAACTAGTAAATGGTTGCACCGATGTACCCGATATCTTTCAAATTAATGTCATTGAAAAAATTGACGCGTTAAATATAGATTTATCACAAATAAAAAATGTTGATGATCGTAAAGAGGTCGAAAACATCGTAATGAATTACAAGCCTGATAAGACGCGAGAAGTAGGTGTAACTATGAAGCTGATTTTAAAAGATGATATACCTGTTTATTCGCGACCGCGACGATTACATCCGCATGAGCGAGAGGAAGTTGACAAAATAGTGAAGGAGTGGATAGAAGAAGGGATAGCTAAACCATCTGATTCTGAGTACGCTAGTCCAATAGTTCTTGTTAAAAAGAAAAATGGTTCAACTCGCGTATGTGTGGATTTTAGGGCTTTGAATAAAAAAATTGAAAATATTGAAAAATTGAAATAGAAAAATATGTACTTCGTTTTTTATGAAGTACGCTCTCAGCGAGCTGCTTATATAGGCAGAAAATACTGCGTAGTTACCCCCACTCCTCTACCTCGAAACCGGTTTGATGACGTCATCTACTGCGCAGTAAGAAAATTCTAGAACAGAATGAGTCATCTACTGTGCAGTTAGAAAATTCTAGAACAGAATGAGTCATCTGGTTCGTGGAAATTTCCCCCACCCCTTTCACAAAAGAAGTCTAAACCTGTCTGATGACGTCATCTACTACGCAGTTAGAAATAGAACAAAGAAAACTACCCAGTTACGCGACCTTGAACAGGTTCAAACCTATCTGATGACGTCATCTACTACGCAGGAGAACAAAGAAAACTGCGTATGACCTTGAACAGGCTTAAACCTAAGGTTGACAAAAACCTCACCAGATGGTGTATCTTCTCGCATGTACTCGTCATACATGCAGTTTGAATATATAAACCTTTTCAGATTATGAACAATAAAATGCACCTGTGATCTAAGCAACTATAGTTGATGGTTAGATCACAGGTGCATTTTTTAACAAAATGGTGAATTCACAATTGAAAATGGCGGATAACAGCCACCAGATGGCGGAAATCAGATTCAAAATGGTGGATAGCAGCCATCAGATGGTAGATAGCAACCACCAGATGTCGGATAGCAGCCACCAGATGGCGGATTCAAATGACGGATTCACAATTCAAAATGGCAGATAAATTTTAAAAATGGCGGGAAAATGGCGGAGAGTAAGATGGCGGCGGAATTCACCACCAGCGCCACCTGCAAAACCTCGACCATATCATCAAACTGTCGGTAAAACAGGTCGCCCATACCCACAGAGGATACCTGCCACGAACTTACAGTCGGTTATACAGATCCCTTAGTATGGACACGAACCCACAAATCTGTTTTACCGGCGGAGTCAGACCCCCTGTTTACCTACTAATTCTAATTAACTTTCTTAAGAATTAATGGTCAAGAAGTAAGCTTTGCACCCGAAGCTTTTGGTACATTATTTTTTTATAATATCTATTACAAACATACTGCATTACACTTATTACTTTCATTAAAACCGAATACGTATTATACACGGAAAAAACATTTTTTTTTATTTTAAGTTATCAATTAAACTACTAATCATGACGTAATTTATCATCTTAGTATTCCGTTTTACATGATTACTTACGTTTATAAGTAAAAAAAAATCTTTTAGTTTTTTCGACTGGGTTCATGAAATTGGTATGATAACAGTATAATTAATTTTTTAAATGTCTCAAAAAAAGTTATATGGTAAAATTATTTGAAAATTGCAATTTAGCAAGTATATTACATTTATTGACCTCAACTATAAATACTTACGTGAATCATTGAAGTGACTTCTTTTCTCAGTTCAGCTACCTCTTTCCTCAATTTGAACAGTCCCATCTCCGTTTTCTTTATTCGACTACAAATTTTCTCCTCAAACGATTTTTGATCACTTGAATTTTTCAATATAACGGCATTTCCATTTCTGCTCTCTTTTTCTTCTTCTATTTTTCCTTCATTAACTTCTTTTTTTTCTTTTGCTAGTTTTAGGGGTATGTCTTTTTCTGTGTCATCCATCCTTTGATTACCTTTTTTTGGAAATAGGAAAATGATTATACCAAAGATAAAAGCGTCCCAGGTAACTGCTTAGGAACCAGTACCTGCTCATTCCATGTCTTTGTATGTCTACATTCAAAAATGCAGGTATACAAATACATGGAGGAAGCAGGTACTAGTTTCTAAACGGCTACTGGGGCTCTTATCTTACAATTATTTTGCTAAGATAAACAAATTAATCTTATTTTTTTTTGTTACCTGATGAGATTGTTGCAGATTTGATATTCTTGTTACTGTCTTCACTATTATATGTTCCTTTTGGCGTTCTTGTAGATTGGCTTTCTCTTTTTTTTGTCAATTTAACATATTTCTCTGTGAAAAAATGAATTCAAATTAATTTTATTATTTACACTACAATTTTTGGCATGGTTTCCTTACTTGGCTGTTCATCATCTATAGCAGGTGTACCCGATCCTGGTGTCCGAACTCCTAAAATTTAAAAATTTTTTCAATAATAATACTAATAAATGACTTAAATTAAATTAATTGTATTAATATATTTAACTTCCCGCTGAAAAAATTGAAAATTTTCTAAAGTTAGGAATTTGTTTTTTATTTTCTTTATATCGGTTTTTTTAAAAATAATTTATTTATATATTGAAGAAAGCTAAAAAATTGCCTCTTGTCTGCTGATTTTAGTATGAAAAGTGGAATAAATTAATTTTCTTTGACATTTTCGATCACTTGCACTTTTTCTAGTTTATTGAATTTGGCATTTTTTTTTTTTTTTTAATTTTGAAGAAAGTTTTTCAAAGTATAATCCTGATAAGTCCACAGTGCATAAATAAACATCAAAATATTTTAAGTAAAAAAGTTCAATTGTTGGAAATAAATAGTCACAAGAAAAATTGTAAGGAACTACTGCAAATTTTATTTTCTTGCCATAACTATATTCTAAATATAACTTTCTGGCCTTTTTGCTTACTTTGTTTATAAAATTTTTGATACGGATTGGATTCTGTCATTGTTTATTATACTCCCCTTTATTTTTTGCACAAAAATTACAATACAAACAAGTTTTAGGTTATTATCCCTTCTTTTTACACAGTTGGAGTTTTATTTTGATGTGACTTTTATTTATACATTCTATTGTGTTTTATAGAGGGCCTCATGCGTATCAGATGCTATTAATATATATTTGAAATCTTCAATATTTAAAAATAAATTATTTATAAATATTTAGTTTCTTTATTGTAAGGATTTTTCTCAATAAAAATTTTTATTTACGTAATTCTATAAAAATATTACGGTTCAAAAGCTCATTTTATAATTATTTTAATTGAACTCATTTATGATAAAAAAGAAAGTAGTGAGGATAAGTAATAAAATATACAATAATTTGCTTTTAATGATTTTTCTTATATTTACGTTGAATCATGATCTTACAAATACAGGGTAATAAAATTTTTTTCCACCCCTTCCTCGGTTTCGACGGCGCCAGTTGGCTCGCACTCTCCCGGCAGCTTGTCGTCTTGGAGGCTTAACTAAAAAATTAATAAAAGTCAATTAAAAAATCGATAATGAATTCTGATAAATTAAAAAAATTATTTTAAAAGTTAAAAATTTTTTCTGTCTGTGTAACTACCTTCAGATATTGTTCCATTGGTTGCTGACTCTGATCCATTAGCTGAAGGAGTTGATCCTTCAGCTGATCCATCATTTACAACGTCGTTTCCTTGTCCACCTCCAGGAACTTGCTTTACTACCGCCGAGCTTGATGCTCGCGTGTCAACGCCATCAAACCCGAGCGACGTATTTTTCGGTGTCTGAGCTGCTGGTTGTACCGTTAATGGTTGAACATCTTCTGCTTTGTTGGCGGAAATAAATTCGTTGTAGGACTTAATGGCCGCTTCAATTTCTTGCCGGCGCTTGAGTAATTCTTGCTCTGCAAAAGAAAAATATATTTTTATACTTTATAAAAAAATTGTGATATGTTTATTAGTTTCATGAACAAAATCTTACCCCGTGCTTCGTCCTCCATAGTTACTGTAACAGAAAAAAATATTTATTATATTAGTTCAATGAGTTTCATAAATAACAGAAAGGTTCAAAATCGATTTACGTATATAATACTGAAGTTAGCCGTCACCTGTTAATTTTAAAAATTTCAATAACAAATTAATTACAATAAAAAAATGCTTTTAAAAATTTTCACTTGTAATTTTTATTAATTTTCACACGTGGAATTTTTTAATTAAATTTTTTTTATAATAATTTAATTATTATAAAATTCTAAAATAATTTTTAATGTCCGTCAACTTCAGTGTCACTTACGTATATAATAATATAGAATATTAACTTTAATTTGTATTTACGTGATAAAAGATTAAAACACTTAAAATAACCCCTGAGTAAAACCTTTTAATCAAATAAAAATGGCGGATAGATAGAAAATCAGCCACAATTATCGCACCTTTAAAAAAATAATTATTTTATTAATCTTTTATATTTAAAAAAATTAATTTTTGTAATACGAATTATTAATAAATAATAATCCATAAAAATTAAAATAATATTTTAAATAAGGTCGTACAAAGAATCTCACAAATGGCAATTTCACAGCAAGTTAAGACGCAGTGGGTTGCAGTGAACTTTTAATACGGCACGCGTTCTTGGAGAAGTAATGTGACACCGACCACAACATCTCTTTGATTTTAAGTCACTATTTTCACTAAAAGCATAACAATTGGTTAGAATTTCCGCACTAAATTTAAATCGTAAAAATCAGAAAATAAATTGTTCCTTCCTTACTTAATTTAATATACTTATATTATTTTGATAAAATAAAAAAATGCGCGAAGGAACTTTTATACTTCTATGTGGATATGAAAAATTGTAGATATAATTATGTTTCATCGAAGTAGCGGTGAATCCCTTTCTGATAGCGAGAAAGACACTATTGAATGGGAAAGACAGTCTTATATTGATAAAATTTTGAGATTTTCTAAGTAGCTTCTAATTATTTACAATATATAAATTGTTGAAATATATCAATGGCATACATTTATTTTTTTGAATATAATAGTTTTCAAAATTTTAATGAAAAAAAATTTTTTTCGTTTAATTTCCTACAAAACCTGGTGTTAATGTCTTTTTAAAAATGTTTTGCACGTTTCATAAGCGAAGTGGATGAGGTTGTACTCTACACTGGCATTACAAAAATCAAGCGATTTTTTTACTAAAATTGTCTCTATTGATTTTCTTTTTTTTTTTTTTTTTTTTTTTTGTTAAAATAATATTGTAACGACATTAAATAACCTTTTCAGTAAATTAAGTGAATACTTACTTGACTTTAATTACTTGCTGTAAAATTCAAAACACATGTATAGTTAATCCAAATAGAACTAAATAAATTACGTCATAAAAATTTAATAAGTATCGAATATCACTTATAATTTTTTTTTCTTTACGAATAATACCAAAATTATTTCTAACTTGAAATTATATTTAAATATTTATCAACATTCACAACACAGACCAAATGGTATTTTATTTTTACACTACTTGGTACAATTTTGTTGTTTCTACAATTTTTCAATTTAAGTACATAAATATATTTTTTTCATTATCGTCGCAAAATTTACATTTTATACAATTCGTTTCTTTCTTAAATATCTAAATTAAATTTCTTTAATCTTTTAAATTTTGTGAAAAGTTCAAGTCGAGATTTGTTTTGCTTAAGAAATAAACTATAAAAAAATTTGTTCCCTTAGATCTTGAAAATATGAAAATTTTTTTAAAATTTGCAAAGATTATTTTTAATTTTATTAGTTGTGGTCAAATTTTTGACCACTTTTACCAATTTTTTCATAGAAGTTGAAACTTTTAATAATTATAATTATTATTATATATAATATTTCATTTTAGAAGTACGTAAGAAATATTAGTTCTGGTCAAAAATTTTAAAAACATATTTTTGGAGAATGCAATTTTTAATAACCTTTGCTTAAAAATTTTTATAGAACCAATAGGAAAGCCACAATTTCCAAGCAACAATTAATTATGAATAGTTGATGAAAATGAAATCGTTAATAATTTGGAATCTGAATTTTAAAATTACTGTGATACTATTGGTCTAATGAAAAACTTTAGTAAATAACAGTTGATTAGCATGAAATTGTCAACAACAAATGTTTTTAATTATTTTTCGATAGAATAAATATATTCGCCGTAATTTCCAAAATTGCGACTCATAATAATCACAAATTCGAATCATATTCTGTATGAATCGTAATTGCTAAATTTGAAACACTTTATTGGTCGTGAAAAATCATATTTACATTTTTTGCAGATAATGATTTATTTTTACGAATAATATTTTCACTGACATTTAAAAATGAAGATTCATCGGATTCCTAAAAACTCGAACTGATTAATTAAGAATTGTTTTTTCATAATTATAACGAAAATATCAGCGCTATGAAAAATTAATAAGGTACGTTTTTTTTTAAGAGAAACACATTTTTAATGTCTAATTTAAATAATTTTATAATAGGATCAATAGGAATAACGTCATCATTTCTACGTTAAAATTTGTATTAATGAGTGGTTTAAATTTTTCATAATTATTAATGTTAAGTTTGAAATCACCACAAAAAGTATCGGTCAATCAAAAAATTATAAGCAATACTTTTTTGCAAGAATGACATTTTTAAAAATTTTCATGCATAAAAATTTTTTATTGGACTAATATTTTCGCCATAATTTAAAAATTACAGTTCATAATAAATGTTTCAAATTTAAGACAATTATTGTGAATACTATCTTTGAAAATACAATTTTTCTATTAGCTCAGTAGAATAATCACGAGAAACGTATTGTGAAAATTAAAATTTCTACAATTTTTATCGTAAAAATATTTTTACACAACCAATTTTCGCCTTTGCATAAAAAATTCAAACCATTTAATACAATTATGATTTTATCAAATTGCGATTTAACAAAACCAACTATGTAATTGTTGGCTTAAAATCCTGTTACCCCTAGCATAATGTAAATATAAAATTGTGCTTTTTTTTACATTTGTGTCTTTAGTCTCAATCTTATCTATAACTTCTCCATCATTGAATTTTTGTTTCCTGTCTTCACATCAGTAAAAAAATAATTTATTAAAATGTATATTCAACTTTATTAACAAAAAAATCAACTTACCGCAAACAGATTTTCTAAATCAGTTTACTGTTTTTATACAGTAGCAATCAACTTCTCCATCATCAGATTCTCGTCCATCTTTGAATGTGATAATATAATTTCCTAAAAAATAGTAAATATTAGTATTAAGTGTTCTACATGAGTAAACTGTATATTTGTCATTGTTTCAGTCGCAAAGCAGACTATTTTTGTTATTAAGTCGCGAAGCAGACAATTGTTTCAGTCGCAAAGCAGACTATTTTTGTTATGAAGTCGCGAAGCAGACAATTGTTTCAGTCGCAAAGCATACTATTTTTCAGAGTTATAAAGAAACTCTTCTTTGCCAAGTCGCGATGCGGACTTAATTTTTCAATGTTCGTTCACTTATGAACAAAAATACAAAAAAATTGTGATTATGAAAATGCCCACCTCCCCTTGTTAACCATCCTTATTTTATTAATTATAAAATATACTAGGAGTTCATTGTTGCTATATGTAAAATACATGTACATTAACAATATTAATTTCATTACTCTTTCATTTATGTATGTTGGCAATGTAAAAATAATTTTCTATCATAATTATCATCTTTAAATTTGGATGAGTGGTAGGGTAGAAGTACCGCTTGTGGCTATTGTAGCGTTTATGGCCATTTATTGTTCAAATCAACGATAGAAATGAATTTATATTAATGAACCATTACAAACTCAATTTGTTTTAATAAAAATTTTTAAAACTCACCAAAAATATGGTCATAATATTATAATCTTTTATAAATTAATTCAAACGTTAACTGGCCAAGAACGGTGCTAAGGTGGCCAAAGACGGTATTTCTACCCTATACAATAATAGAAAAATCTCATTGTTTTTCAATTCTCTTTCTTCATAATAAGGAACAATAGTTCAAAAATGATTTAAAGAGCACTATAGCAATATTATTGATGAGTTTGTATTTTGATCATTACCATGATATTATAAGTTGTTAAACGATGCAGAATTCTTACACATGTCAAATAAGTCACATCGTATGTGTTGAATTCCCTTACTAAAATCACTTTTAATATTATTAATGTTGTACTTGTTACTTCTTCGATGGGCTGCGTAATAGTGGTAATTGTTAAAATTAATTACTGTAAAAAATGAGAAGATTGTGCATCTTCAGGCCCTGATTCAATAATCAAATTTACATTAAAATTTTTATCCGTAATGAATGTAATTAATTTTAATTCCAATGCGTTACTTATTGCAATCGTTGAACCTTCATTACCCCACAGTTTATCCCAAGCTACCATTCTAATGAAGTCATATAATTCTGGATTCTCTACAACAAAACTTTCACCATTATCGTCTTTAGCTTCCACTTCGATAAAACCGGTCTTACATAATGTATCGTAATATTTTTGATATTTAATAATTTGAGTAATACAGCAGAGTTTGACTTCTGCATATTTCTTCTCATCATTAAACAGTAATTTGGCTATAGAACGATAAAAACAATTACCATCTGGTTCGACGTTATAAACAATAAAATGTTTAAGAAGTTCTGAAGAGAAAGAATCAGTCATAACTTTTTCATCATCTGCATCGAGGTAGGGCACGAATTTAACAGATAAATTTCTCATATAAATACTAAGGCCTTCAGTAAGATCACGGTTGTTTTCGTTAATTTTTTCAATATCTCGAAGACACTTACTGTCTTGTATTTCTTGAAGAATTTTATGAATTTGAGTTGAAATACAATTTTCAAGAAAATTCATGTTTGGTGAAATTACCAAATTACTTACTTTCTTGGTGGTAGCTTTATTGACATAATAGGTTAACTGATCATCTACATCGATCATTTTGATTTTTATTCCATTCCAAGTTGGCAAATCAAATTTTGGAGAGCCACTTTTTCTGTGAGCAGCAATGAAATGCCAGTTTACTTCATTTATTATTGTTATGGGGATAACTGATGAATATGTAATATTAGGTAAATACTTAGTAATGTTGACGAAATTATGCTTTGATCGTTCAACACCAAAAACAATCACATTTATTTTCAATGCAGAACATAGAACATAAAAAGCACCATGATTACCCCATTTTTTTCGCACGCAATGTTACGTAAGAAATCATTGACAGTAGGGTATTGTTTATCGTCAACCGGAATACCACTATAATATATAATGGGTTCATATATGGATTTATTAGTTAGAACATAATTGATTATAAAGACTTTGATATTGATGTATTTTTCCTGATCACATAGAACAACATCGGCAATTGCTCGATATAAACAATTACCATCTGTTAAAACATCTGCTAACAAAAAATCGTTATTTAGTGCACGATTTATTTTGGCATCGTTAGCAGATAATTCGGAAGTTTCTAATGTATATTTATCAATATTCACGGGATATTTGATGACATCGGTTGTATTTTTTGTTATGGAATCTTCAATGTGATTGCAAATTCTAGAAATAAGTTGACTTTGTACCTGCCAAATATTTTCAATAACTCCAATATCTTCACTCTCAGCTATATCGAACAATAATTGTTTAATTAATGCAGAAGATACATTCAAACTGTCGTCGTCAACTTCTTCTACTTCTTCAACTTCATCAACTTCTTCTACTTCTTCAACTTATTCTACTGTTGAATTTTTCGTTTTCATTTCTTTTTTTTGTTTTGCTTTTATTTGAGCTTCAAGAATGTAGCTTGGTTCGCGAATTTTCATGTTGCGATTTTTTCGACTATCTATTATTTCCGGAAGCACACATTCTTTATAAAACTTAGTTAGTTCGGATTCCATTTTTGTTTGCCAAAAGTTATTATCTCTTTCAATTATCTCATATTTTAAGCCTTTTGGAGTCCATACTGCAAAATAACATTTTTTTCTATCGGTGATATGCAACTGCCCTTGCACTTGATAATAATAATTGTGTCTGTTTTTTAAACACCTAGTTTTTGAATCAAAAATAGCCGTTACTGCTTTCTTTCCTAATTCAAGGGATTCATCTGGTGACAGATGTTTTATTGATTCTAGACATTTAACTTCAACTATAAAATCGTCACCAATGAGACCATCTGGTGTTGCACCTAAATATTCAATATATTTGTCGATAAAGAGCCCACAGGGTTTTATTTCTTGTGGTTCAATTCCAAGTTCCTTTGCCAAATCATTTAATGCTCGTTTTTCAAAATCACGGCCAAACAGAATTGAGCTAAGATTATTCAATACTGGTGGATAGACAATTCTTTGTACCAACGATGAACATGAAGTAGCAGCTCTGCGACAACATATCGACCCAAAATTCGATGCAGTTATGATATCTCGCCGATATTGATGCCACTTTGCCGAATGAGCTTGATCCATTGTTTCCTTCATAATTTCATCACGTTTCTTTTGTCGATCTTTCAATTTTTGGAAGTGTTCTTCTTCTTTTCGGTTGTACTCGTATAAAGGCATGTCATCGTCTTCTACTTTTCCGTATGATTTGTCAGCGCCGTAAAATCGTCGATGAGACCTGCCTTTTAGTTTCCTGGATTTTTCAGTTCGAAGTGCCTGAGCCTTCTTACTTTTTTCCAACTTCGTTAATTCGGAAGGAACTTTCAAGCCCATGTGTTGATGAAGTTTTGTTCCAACTTCCTGAGTATCTGATTGAATTACAGCAATAGCTACTCTGGAATTAAACGAGTCGCGTTGGCTGTAATTAATTCGTCTTCCTCCCAAAGTTTTATTAGCTATAGAATTAAGCCCTTCAACTTTGTTCGTTGTGAGATTATCTAACAGGCTATCCGCATGCTTAGATAACCTTGAAACAATTTGAATAATAATTGGATACATTCCAACAAGTTCTAAACTTGCGATAATGTTTTCTTTTATGCCTTCACAGCCATTATCAGTTTTGTTCGAACACTGGCTATGGTCACCAAAAAAATGTTTCGGCATATTCGTTAAAATATCGCTCAGTTTGTTTATTTGTTCATCTCGATCGCAATTACTTTTCTTAATCTTTTCAACATTATTTTCTACATGTTTACGCATTTTTACCGCGCTTTCTTTAATATACTTTCGCAATGTCATAACATTCATCACTGTTGATGTTGGAATCTTTATTTCTGAAGCATTAACAATGTGCCTACAGAAGTTACGGAACAAGTGATTTTTACGTTCAATCTTCTCAACTCCAATGTCATATTCTTTGTAAGGGTCATTGTTAACGATAGATTGATGAACACTACTATCACCATCTCCAATGAAACTTTTATAAATCAATCCGTGCGAGTTAATACTTTTTGTGAAGCCCTCTACAATAATATCAACTTCGATTCTTGTCGATGGATCATTACGAGCGTAATTTTTGAAACATAAATGATCAGGTGGTTTTTCCAGGCCGCGTTTTAAAGATGAAGAACAAAATGAACAATATTTATTTCTCATTCCACAGTACAGTATTCGTCCAGTACGTTGTAACAGGGTAAATTACCCTAAATCGATAAGTCGCCAGAGATCGATAATTAGTCGACTCAGCACTGGCGCGCCCCGATCTTCGGAGTTTTCCGTTTAGTAATTAAGAGAAGGGGGGGGTGGATTGGGTAAGTGCTCGGGAGTCGGAGAGTGACAAAATTAGAAGAGGTTTGATAGTCAGCCACACCGGTCACTACTCAACAAAGCAGCAGGTAATTAATTTTTCGCACGTGAATTTTCGGAACGCTGCGATGATTTTTTTAAGATTGTCTTTCCAATCTTTTAGACAAGGTTTCTAACGTTAGTTCTGTTACAGGAAAAACTGAACTTAGAGTGAGGACAATTCCCCGGAGTGAAAAAGAATCTAACAACCGGTACCTGGAGGACTCACTACGGTAGGCAGACATCGTGGACGTAGTCAGACAAAAACCCAGGTACATTATTTCATTCCGTGGGTGGAAAATAGACCGCGGTTTGTACTCGGTCTATCATTCCTCTTCTTTTCTTAAATTTTATTCAATAATTAAATCGTAGAACATTTGCTAGTTTTTGGATTAGTGATTTTCATGGGGGTTTATACCCGAGGATCACTTAATCGACCTTGCGGGGAAATTTTTAATATCTAAAAGTTTTCAATCAATTAACTAACATCTAAGAAAATTTATTTAATTAATTTTTCAATAATTAACTGAGTAAAATTGATTAACTTTTGTCATTGAGAAAAATAGAAAAATTTTTATTCGTGGAATTTTCGTCAAGCGTCAGTTGTGTGTCGCATAAATTCCAATACCCAAGGTCAAGCAAGACTTGACTAGCGAATGTTCTAGCAATTGAATTGACTATTTCGACTCGTGTCGAATTTTTATAATTGATAAGACGAGTAGAACGCTAGTGATAATATTTTATATTAAGAATTAATTACTAAGAATGTTTTATATTAAGAAAATTATTAATTGAGAATATTATAGAGTGGAAAATTTTTAAGATTGTTATATTTAGAATTTATTATTGAAAATAAGATAGATCGGAAAATTATTAAGTATTAATTGTTAAGAATATTATAGTAAGAATTTATTATTGAAAAACAATACCGATCGAAAAATATATTAAGAAAATTATTAGTTGAGAATGTTATAGAGTAGAAAATTATTAAGAAAATTTTGTTAGGAGTTTTTATTGAAATTATTGTATTATAAATTATTTTAACAACTATAATTTAAGTAAATTAACAACTATAATTTTGGGGATTAAGTCCGTAAAGTAATTAAATTAAAATAAATGACACTTGATAATTATCGGCATGGACATTAAGTCCAAGTAATCAGTGATATTGAGTCAAGGTCAACAAGAAAAAAAGTTTAGTAAGAAATTGGTCATGATATAGGAATTTTCGTTTCACCGATAGCCAATGATTGAATAAAATAAAAATAAATTGTAATTAATTTAAAATCATTTTTAATTTAAAAATATAATTAATTAAGCGAAGTGTGGGTTATTTGTGTGAAGAATTGTATGGGTTATGCGTGATAGAGAGTGTTAATAGTGTTAAATGCGGTAGTCCTGTGGACTTAGTTTTAAGTTAAAAGTGCGTAAAGTGTGGAGTTAGTTTTGGTCGTCCGGTGGACGTTAAATTTTAAGCTTAGTTTTAGGTCAGGTGTGGGAGACCGTTCGTTCAAAAAAGCCCGTCTAGTCATCGTATCGTCAATTGGAGGTTCGTTTGTAAATATCGTTTATTTCGCAGTTATTCTCCGCTTCGTTAGATTATAAGTATGTGTGTGAGCGCTTAAAATTGTTAAGTTTGTTAAATTTTTATTGTTAATAAAACTGATCAGATTGCTAATTAAATTTTTATTATTTAACAGCACCTTCCTCCACTCTCTCTACCCTAAGATAAGTTTTCTCAGCTCTGGACCGGTTCCAGGAACCGTGATTAATAATCCTGGTGGCGCCCTGATAATTTTTATTGTTATCAGTTTTGTTAGTTAATTTTAAAATTGATTAGGGGCTAACCTGAACAGGTAAAACTGTTACATTGGCGCCCAATTTCTTAAAAAAACCCCATAGAGAGAGAATGGAAGTTGTTGGGTAATAAAATTTTAATTAATTAATTAGAAACATATTATTCAATCATTGGAAAAATTATCTTTTATTTTATTACTTGAATAAATTTTTTTTTTTTTTTTTTTTTTTAACTTAGAAAAGTGCGTTACTGAGTGTCGAATAGTTTTCTTTCTAATTTTCTTTGAAATTCAAATTTTAGCATTAACTTAATTTAAAAAAAAAAAAAAAAAAAAAAAAATTATTATCATTCAGCTAAACCCAGTAGCTTGTGGTAGTTTTTTTTTTTTTTTTTTTCTCTACAAGTCACAGCTATTTTGGGTATCAAAGAAAATCATCATAATAGTCAAACCCGGTAGTCGAATTAAGCCGAAGTATTTTTCTTTCAATAAGGATTAAAATACTTATCGATTTTGACTACCTCGGGTAAATTTACTTTTCATTTTGAGGAATTTACATTGAGAAAATTCGACAATTGCTTTTGAAAAGAATTTTAATCCTATTCAATTTAAAATTAGCAAAAATTCTTTCCTTTCATAGAGAATTATAATAAAACATTAATTGACAAAATTTATAAAATCCTTTTTCTTTTGAACAAATTCTTTTGGTTTTTGAAATTTATTTCAATGTTAAATTTTCTTTTATTGTCTAAATTAAAATTTGACAATTGTATTACAACATCGTAAAGTACTTTTCAAAAGAAATTTTGACTAATAATCCTCAAAAGAATTTTTATCCTATTTAAATTTAATTTAACAATAGTTTCTTTTCATTCATAGAGAAAATAATTAGTTATATCTTATTGGAAAATTATAAAATCCTTTTCTCTTGAACAAATTCCTTTAGGAATTTATCACATTATAATTTTTTTCTTTATCAAATATTTTATATTACTTATTCTAAAATTAAAATCTTCAATATTAGATACTTGAATTATAAGTTATTGTCGTGTTTCAAAAGTGAGATTCAAAAGATCTGAGAAGTATTTTATAAATTTTAACACAATGTTACGTCAAGGTGGACCGAGAACCAGGTCTCAAGGACTCGAAGAGCCAGAAGAAGAGGCCCGACGACTTTCCTTCGGTAGAGGCCGGGGTAGAACATCACCGATTATTACTAATAGACCAGGATCCAACGTTTATCAGAGACCCTTGGGGGAGTCAGCTCAAGTACCCGGGTCAGGCGTCATGCCTGCGCCCATGGGTGAGTCGACTCATTTAAACCCGGGTTATAGACAACATGGATCCGCGGGAGTAATATCTTCGGTCCAAAACAACCAACGTATATCAATAGGCGAGACGCCAGGTACGAGTGGGACTGCGTTGTTCCCTGGAAATCAAAACATGGCCAGAATCAGCGATGTAATTGGAGGGAATACGATTACATCAGCTCCAGCAGGTTCGTCAAACTCTTCATTACATTTCGGAGAGGTTGCTGATACCATGAACGGAATAATTGACGACATGGACCGTGAGCTCTCCTGGATACAACACAGACTCCGAGGTGATCCTACAACCAATCAAGCACCTCGAACACGACTTCTAGGAGTCGAGGAAGCAATAAGAGAACGAGAGACACGGGAACAGGCATTAAGAGACCAGTTGAGACACGAACAAATTCAACGAGAACGTCTCGAACGCCTGCATCAACAACAAGAGCAGGAAATTCGTCAACTTCGTGAACGTGAACGACTGGCTCGTGAGATTTACTCAGGGACAGCGCATCTTGGAGGAAATTCGAGTTCTCCTTTATACCAACAGATAAATAATCAAGAGACTCGACCAATCGGCTTGACTTCTCGCCCATTGATCAACACAGTAAACCGACAGAATTATCAAACAACTAATGTCGGACAACAAGATTGTTACCGGGGTTTCACACCAGGTAACACTTACATACCACAGGCTAATTATCCTGGGAATTGTCCCGATAATTATACACGTAGATCGCCTGGAGATGACTTCAACGGGTTGAACACTAACATTAGGCCTGGACACACTTCCTATAGCCGCTGGAAGGGAATCAAGGACAGCATACAGATGTCCGGCATTTTCTTTCCTCAAAAAGACGTAACAGCTAACGATTTCGTGAATGCATTGGAGGCTAGAGCGAGACGAGAGGATTGGAGTGAACCAGAGCTGATGAAGGTGATCAGTTACACCCTGAAGGGAGCAGCAGCTCGCTGGGTGGATTCGAACTACTACAGATGGCAAAACTTCGCCCAGTTCAAGCAGGAGTTCCGAAAAGCTTTCGGCAGCCCTGTTACAGACCATCAGATGATCCTGGACATAAGTGAGATGAGGATGAGTCCTAGGGATAATGCCACGGAGTTCGTGCTCAATGTCCAACAAAAATATCAATCGATGGAGATTCCTCCACCAGTCCAGGAACAGGTGAACTGTATCCGTAACCACCTAACAGACGAGCTGAGACTCATGGTCTTCTCCAGACAAGTAACAACATATGAAGACCTTCTTAACGTATTACACGAGGCAGCCAGGTGTACCAAAGACTCGAGTAGCAAAAACCAGTCTGTCTCTCAATCTAAAAGCGCGGACAAACCCCGTTTTGGAGCCATTCAACATCCTGACGAGGAGACAGAGTTTATTGAGGAAATTGTCGAACTCCCCCAATTCAATAATATTCAGTTAAATTCAGGGGAATACGACAACCGTTATGGAGTCATCAGACGTCCTAATAACCAGTTTCCAGCCAATAAACAATATTATCGCTCGAGGTTTTATCCATCACAGCAAACAAATGCTACTCAACTAGAAAACCAACAATTGCCGGTACAGAATATGCGAACTGAAACCCCTAATACCATCTCATCAGGACAATATGGAACTCTTCAACAACAACCAGGACTACAATTTTCGAATGCACCTATACAAGACCTGGGCCAAATGTATAACTTAAAATACATCAGAGGACCGAGCCCCTGTTTCAACTGCGGCACACCAGGTCATACATTCGAAGTCTGCCCGGGTCCAAGAAGAGAAGTTTGCAATTTCTGCTACAAAACAGGTCATACCAGGGAGAACTGTCCCTTATCAGCTCTCTGGAATAACCAACCTGGATCAGCAACAACCAATACTGAATCTCCTGCTGAGAAGGTCGTTCAACCAATTCAAAAAAATGCCTAGAGGTGACACGTAAGTTTCCCACGTGTTTACCAGAACAAATTGAAAAGCAGGGAAACAATAATTTCACTGTATTGAGAGAAACCAATCTGGATTCATACCCGAGAAAGGACGCGGGAATTAAACCAGTCTTTCCTCGAGGGCCAGATGAGGTAAACAGTGACCACGTCATTGATTCTGTTGCTGAGTTTGATATACAAGATAAGTCAATAGCTAAACCACTCTATCTAGAGGAGGTAATAAGAGCAATTACCTTATTAGAGGACCCCTTATCGGTCCCTCCTGATGAAGTAATAGAACCCTGTATATCCTTGGTCGAACAAAACTCTAAGGAAAATTCAGCAGCAGAAGAAATCTCTGATTCGGAGTGGGAAGACGAAGTTGAGACTCTATGTGAACCAGCAACGACACCAGCTGCCTTGGTACCTTCTCAAGCTTCATTTATACCTCGAGTACTTCAAGGCAAACCTCTCTCTGCGTCTTTTATTCACAGACTGGCTAGTAGACGAATTTTCAAACCTGGAAATGGGTCACCACCTGAAAAAACGTCACGTTATCCCGACCTCGGTGTGGATATTTGGAGTAAAACTCCAGGGAATTCTGGACACAGGCAGTGAGAGGTCGTATATAAATGAAAAGGTGTACCAAGATATCAAACATCTAGCTGCTGATGAGCTTCAAGACGATCAGACTCAGAAAGGAGTGCTTCTTGCTAATCACTCTACTTGCAAAAGTAAGGGTGGAGCCCCTTTCATAATTCAGATCGGATCTGTTGCTAGAGAACAGTATTTGAGCGTTTTACCCGACCTAGGTTATTCCTTGGTCTTGGGGATGGACTTCGCGACAAAATTTGAGGTGCAGATCGACTGCAACAACTGTACATGGAAATTCACTGACTCTCCGGAGGTTTTTCTTTTCCAACCTATCAACTGTCACGAAAAGTCAGCACCCTTGTGCGCTATGTCAGAACTCCAAGAGGAGGAAATGGAAAAATTCTTGAAAATTGAGTTAAAAAAATTTGATGAAGTGTCAAACCTGGGGGCGACAAAAATTATTCAACATGAAATTCTTTTGAAACCCGGAACACAACCTGTGCGAATAAAACCATATCGCAGAAGCCCAGTTGTGAATGAAGAGCTGAATAAACAGATCGATGAGTTGTTAGAGAAGAAGTTCATCCGCCCAAGCTGCAGTGTCTGGTCATGCTCACCATTGATGGTTTCGAAACCAAACAACAAGTGGAGATTTTGTATCGACTATCGTCCACTCAACAAAGTCACGATTCCACCAGCTCATCCATTGCCGAACATGCTCCGAATTTTGAGTGCTCTTCATGGAGCCACCTTTAATTCAACAATGGACTTACGTGAAGCATTTCATCAAATTTTAATGTCTCCAGATTCAGTTCCACTGACAGCCTTCTCTGTAGAGGGAAGAAGCCAATTCGAATGGTTAAGAATGCCATACGGACTAGTAGGAGCTCCCAGTACCTTTCAAAAAGCCATGGATCATGTGAAAACAAGATTCTGTGAACTTTTGGTCCAGAGGGAGCTGCCTCTCAAATGGGCTGAACAGGTTTTCGCTTATCTCGATGATTGGATCGCGATAAGTGAAACATTTGAAGAACACTTGAAGGTCTTGGCTCTGCTGTTCGAGGTATTTCGTGAATTTGGCCTCCTCATCAATCCAGAGAAGTGCAAATTCTGCAGAAACGAAGTTAGATTTTTGGGATTCGTGGTCAACGAAACGGGGTTATACCCGGATCCTGAAAGGATTGCACCTGTTGTCAATTTCCCTACTCCTACTAACAAGAAACAATTAAGAAGCTTTCTGGGTCTAGTAAACTGGTACCACCGTCATCTCCAGAATGTTGCGAAGGCTCAAGGTCCTTTAAATAAACTAACTGGCGCAAATTCGGAGTGGAAATGGGGTCCAGAAGAAGAAAAATCTTTCCACGAATTAAAACAAGCTCTCGTTGATGCTCAGCCCTTGGCGATTCCAAAACCAGACTGGCCGTATGTATTATACACTGACGCCTGCGATACCGGACTAGGTGCCTTTCTAGTGCAAAAAGAACCCGGAACGGACAAGGAACATTTAATTATTTGCCTTAGTCGCCAGCTCCGAGGTGCAGAAACTAGATATACGACTACAGAAAAGGAGTGCTTAGCTGTAGTCTGGGCGGTGAGGAAGCTGAGGTGCTATCTCGAAGGTGCTCCATTTACCGTAGTAACAGATCACGCTTCTCTATTATGGTTGCACTCACTTAGAGAACCCAATGGACGCCTGGCAAGATGGGCAGTTGAGTTGTTTTCTCACCAAGTTACCATCAAGCATCAACGAGGTACTACAAACGAAGGCCCAGACGCTATCTCTCGTCTATACGAAGATGATTCTCCCGAAGATTGGATGGAAATAAAAGACAGATTACAAACAGCAAGGTTTGTCCATATCCAGTCTTCCAGTTGGTATGACCTAAAATTCAACAATGTCAGAAAACACCCGAAGAACTTTCCAGACTGGCAAATACGGGAGGATTGTCTTTATTATCGTAGACCCGATCCCCTTAAGGAGATCCTGGGTGACGAAGACGCATGGAAGAAGGTCCTAAGAGACCATGAAGTACCAGAAATATTGAGAAGAAATCACGAAGAACCAGATGCTGGTCATCTAGGTCGTAACAAAATGTACGAGCGTATCAAAATCAAGTTCTACTGGCCAGGAATGTCGAAAGACGTTGAAGACTTCCTCCAGGCCTGCGAGACTTGCAAACAGGTCAAGTACAAGCAGAGTACATCAAAAGCTCCACTCCAGACGAGACAACCGATTAAACCCTGGGCAGTGGTGGCAGCGGATGTCACGGGTCCCTTCACACGGTCAAAATTAGGGAAATTATACATCCTAATAATGCAAGACCTTTATACCCGGTTCTCACTATTCTACCCGCTGCGGAAACACACTGGAAGTCTCATACTGGAGTGTTTCAAGCGCTCTTTCTCACTCTGGGGATACCCAATGTTCCTAGTTACAGATAACGGGAAAGAATTTGTGAACTCTCAAGTACAAGAATACCTGAGGCAAGTGGGAGTTAAGTTTAGCCCTATAGCAGTCTCTCATCCTCAGGCAAATCCGGTAGAGCGAATAAATCGTACTATAAAACCCATGATTCGAGCGTACATCAACAAAGACCAAACAGAATGGGATAGCCATATAGGAGAGTTCCAATTAGCCTATAATAGCGCTTTCCACTCGTCACTGAAATTGTCACCCTATTATCTATGCCATGGCCAAGAACCACGCCAAGCGGGTGACATATGCCACCTGGAATTGGAAGATCTGGATTTCAAAAGTCAAGAGTGGGTCAAGAGAGTACAACGTCTTGATGAGCTCAGGCACAAAAAAGAATCCAACATGAAGAAGGAAAATGAGCGACAGGAGAAATACCACGGATCTAATTTTAAGATTCCGGAGGTTTCCATTGGTGATAGAGTTTATTATCCTAATCGTAAGCTTAGTAATAAGGCGGCCGGGTATAATGCGAGTCTCGGAGCTAAATACTTAGGACCTGCGATAGTCTCTAAGTTAATTAGTCCGTTGGTCGTAGAGTTAAAAAACGAGAAGGAGAAGTTGTTAGGTCAACATTATACCCCTGATTTAAAACTCCCAAGGCGTAGTAATCGATTAGCTTATAAGAGGCTCTAGTATTAAGGAAAGCATATCGTGGAATTTTTCTAATTCATTATTTTTCCAGGATTATGGAGAGAGGTGGAGGAGAAGTCATAAACCAAGGGAAATACCCGAGACAGGGAGCAACAGCCCAGACCAACATCGGAGGAGTAAGGCCAGGGACCAACTCTGTGGCCGTACAATGTACTATCCTCTCTGGGCTGCCAACACGTCAGTCCTCTACGTCAGGGGTATCTGCTTTTCGGAGGTTGGGACCTCATGTACCCAGTATTCCCTTGGTCCCTGCAATAACTACACCCTGGGTGGCAAGCCCTGTGGGAGTTGCCGTTCCCGAGGCGGGTACCCTGGCCATAGCGGACGCTCTTCCATTGGTTTTAGATCGAGAGGAGTCGGCTGTGACCGGGGAGCACGCCTCGACGACGTCAGCTGCTAAACCCTCGGTTTGCCACCGAATGGGGGTTGCTGGAACTAGCAAGTTGGAACCAAGATCTACAGAACCCTCGGTATCTCACCGAGCGGTACCAGCTCAAAATAAAAAGAAATTGACCCAAGGGAGAGTATACACTAGTGAGTCGAAATGGTATGGCTGCACTGAAGGACAGACCCGACTCAACAGGCGTCGTGTTAGGTTCAACCAGATGCTGCGGGATCCCCAGACACCAAGGGTGAGACTGCGGGCTGCGTGGGCAAGGGCATCGACAGTGGCGGAGCGGAAAGAGGATCGAAGGCCCAGACATCTCGAGCCGTTGACGTTTGCAGCTCAAACTATTCAGAGGGAGAAGGGATCGGAGACTTCCCCTCCGGCAGTTCGAGTTTCCATTCCGCTGGAGTTAATCGGAGCACCAACTCTTGTGCTTCCTCTCGAGCCCCATCCACCTATGCTTTCTCCCAAAAAGACCAAGGTGTCAATAATCGCTGTACCTACTGTAGCATCTGTTGGGGGGAATGGCGCTATACCCGGACACACTCCAGATGTGTCCAAGGGTGCTATACCCCCTCCTGAGACGACCTCGGCTTATAAGTCGGTTGAGCCCAGAACACCAGTGAAGACCAGGGTCTTCACCTGGTCTAAAGTTACCATGACTCCACCCCGGAAACTGTTTGCTCCTTGGAAACCTCCAACATCTCGGTCCAAGCCAGTCCCATCCAAGAAACCAACATCTAGATATGCAGTGGATGTTGAAGCTGCTCCAACCCGGAGCCAATGCGCTGCTGACACTCAGGTAGCAACAACATCAACATCCACGTTCGTGCTTCCTGAGTGCCCACCACATCTGACGCCTGCCTTCGCTGCATATCGCGCCAGCCAATTTAAGGAGGCCATGGAACGAGCGGTCAGGACTGGTAGGATGGAAACTGGCACCCCACGCGCCGAATTGATGCCGTGGCCGGAGCCAAGTGACGTCCCGATCCGTCGACGAACGGCGAAGAGGAAGAAGAGGAGGAACAAGAGAGAACTACGAGGCCCGAACTGGAACGAGATGGAGGTTGGTGGCCGAGGCGAGCCAGTATCAGAGGACTCGGGCCTAGAAGACATTGGGGTTTTCAACGACCAAGAGACCAGTGACGAAGATGTTCTCCAACTGGACCTCGATGAAGACTTGTAAATGGGCTAAAAAAAAAAAAAAAAAAATTTTTTGTTTAAGTTAAAATTTAATTACGCTGTTTTAGTTTTAATTCATCAACCCCAAGGAGAAGCTGAGGATCGGGACCCCCAGTGCTGGTCTGGTGGGGAGGAGTGTAACAGGGTAAATTACCCTAAATCGATAAGTCGCCAGAGATCGATAATTAGTCGACTCAGCACTGGCGCGCCCCGATCTTCGGAGTTTTCCGTTTAGTAATTAAGAGAAGGGGGGGGTGGATTGGGTAAGTGCTCGGGAGTCGGAGAGTGACAAAATTAGAAGAGGTTTGATAGTCAGCCACACCGGTCACTACTCAACAAAGCAGCAGGTAATTAATTTTTCGCACGTGAATTTTCGGAACGCTGCGATGATTTTTTTAAGATTGTCTTTCCAATCTTTTAGACAAGGTTTCTAACGTTAGTTCTGTTACAGGAAAAACTGAACTTAGAGTGAGGACAATTCCCCGGAGTGAAAAAGAATCTAACAACCGGTACCTGGAGGACTCACTACGGTAGGCAGACATCGTGGACGTAGTCAGGCAAAAACCCAGGTACATTATTTCATTCCGTGGGTGGAAAATAGACCGCGGTTTGTACTCGGTCTATCATTCCTCTTCTTTTCTTAAATTTTATTCAATAATTAAATCGTAGAACATTTGCTAGTTTTTGGATTAGTGATTTTCATGGGGGTTTATACCCGAGGATCACTTAATCGACCTTGCGGGGAAATTTTTAATATCTAAAAGTTTTCAATCAATTAACTAACATCTAAGAAAATTTATTTAATTAATTTTTCAATAATTAACTGAGTAAAATTGATTAACTTTTGTCATTGAGAAAAATAGAAAAATTTTTATTCGTGGAATTTTCGTCAAGCGTCAGTTGTGTGTCGCATAAATTCCAATACCCAAGGTCAAGCAAGACTTGACTAGCGAATGTTCTAGCAATTGAATTGACTATTTCGACTCGTGTCGAATTTTTATAATTGATAAGACGAGTAGAACGCTAGTGATAATATTTTATATTAAGAATTAATTACTAAGAATGTTTTATATTAAGAAAATTATTAATTGAGAATATTATAGAGTGGAAAATTTTTAAGATTGTTATATTTAGAATTTATTATTGAAAATAAGATAGATCGGAAAATTATTAAGTATTAATTGTTAAGAATATTATAGTAAGAATTTATTATTGAAAAACAATACCGATCGAAAAATATATTAAGAAAATTATTAGTTGAGAATGTTATAGAGTAGAAAATTATTAAGAAAATTTTGTTAGGAGTTTTTATTGAAATTATTGTATTATAAATTATTTTAACAACTATAATTTAAGTAAATTAACAACTATAATTTTGGGGATTAAGTCCGTAAAGTAATTAAATTAAAATAAAAATGACACTTGATAATTATCGGCATGGACATTAAGTCCAAGTAATCAGTGATATTGAGTCAAGGTCAACACGAAAAAAAGTTTAGTAAGAAATTGGTCATGATATAGGAATTTTCGTTTCACCGATAGCCAATGATTGAATAAAATAAAAATAAATTGTAATTAATTTAAAATCATTTTTAATTTAAAAATATAATTAATTAAGCGAAGTGTGGGTTATTTGTGTGAAGAATTGTATGGGTTATGCGTGATAGAGAGTGTTAATAGTGTTAAATGCGGTAGTCCTGTGGACTTAGTTTTAAGTTAAAAGTGCGTAAAGTGTGGAGTTAGTTTTGGTCGTCCGGTGGACGTTAAATTTTAAGCTTAGTTTTAGGTCAGGTGTGGGAGACCGTTCGTTCAAAAAAGCCCGTCTAGTCATCGTATCGTCAATTGGAGGTTCGTTTGTAAATATCGTTTATTTCGCAGTTATTCTCCGCTTCGTTAGATTATAAGTGTGTGTGTGTGAGCGCTTAAAATTGTTAAGTTTGTTAAATTTTTATTGTTAATAAAACTGATCAGATTGCTAATTAAATTTTTATTATTTAACAGCACCTTCCTCCACTCTCTCTACTCTAAGATAAGTTTTCTCAGCTCTGGACCGGTTCCAGGAACCGTGATTAATAATCCTGGTGGCGCCCTGATCATTTTTATTGTTATTAGTTTTGTTAGTTAATTTTAAAATTGATTAGGGGCTAACCTGAACAGGTAAAACTGTTAGAACGTAAGCCAATAATAGTAGCGAAACCCGACAAAGCATCATACCTTCCATTTTTGTATGAACGTTTAGACCAGGCGCCATCAACAATTACTGTTATGTACGGAATTTGAGTACCATCGTGAATAATAAAATCACCCTCTTTAATTGCTAATTCTCTTTCCATTTCTGCTGCTTCAGCCATTTCTTTCTCTGATGTTCCCCTAATAGAACTTTCAATCTTCTGACGATACTTCCGGTAAGTCTTATCTGTCATGAAATGTATATTCATAGTTGCTAGCTGTTCTTTCAAGTTTGTATAGCCTATACCACTTATCAATGATCCTAAAACAGCACTTTCATTTAATGACATTGAATTTGTCGATTTCTTTGACTCAGACCAAATACTTGCATGCTTAAGACAATTTTTGCATTGCCAATACATTTGAGTCAATAATCCTTGGTCAGTGGAACGTAACAGTATTAGATCACGAAAAAGACCCTTACAAGATCCAGTATGGTTATTATCAAATGCTTCATGTAATTCATGCATTATCCAATCAAAATCATGAATGCGTCTGGTTGTTACGTGTTCTTTGAAGTATGGCTCATTTTTATTTTCTTGATCAAGATGTTCATTGTTTTCTTTTTTAAGGTTATTCTTTTCTGGAACTGTTGGAGTTGAATCATTAATTGAGTTTACATAAGTTTTACCTTCTCCAGAAGGTTCAATATTATCAACTCCAGGGATAGAATCATTTTCTAATTGATCTTGAACATTTTCTGAATTGGTTTTGCAATTTATACTCTCGGTATTATCAGGCTTGTTAGAAATAGGTTCATGAAGAGTAACCATTTCTAGCTGTTTTTTTTGTGCACGGTATTTTTGTGTTAATAAAATCGATACTGCAATGTTTTTCTAAGTCATAACGTGCATTGCCTTTGTCTTCAAAAAAATCAGAAAAATCAGGATGACTAGATCCATCTTCAGTATTTAGTTCACATTGAAGCAATTTTATTTTTTTGCATGGAGCTTCATGTGAACTGCCTTCAGCAGTATCGTGGTTTGTATTGCTAAAAAAATTAAAATTGTTACCCATATCTTCATTCCGCTCTTCTTCGGATCTTTCCATCTTCGCGAGTTCTTCGGTTTTCTTCGTTTTTTCTTCTCTCCTGGTTTTCCGACTATTGAATTATGAATATCATATCCATTGTAATACTATGCTAATGAAAAGAACGGAGCATTTATATCAAAGATGAAATTGAAATGAATTAATAAATTTCGGTAATAAATTTTCAAGCTGTTGAAAGTAAAAAACTGGTTGATTATTTTAAGTTAGTCTAAACTAATGAATTTGTTAAACCTGTATGAAAAGTTATTAAAATAAATTACTTTTCTGTCAAATACTTTCTTTACAATAAGTTGTGCAAGACCAGCTTTGAGATCTAACCATATTATATCGATTCCAACTGCGTGGCCTCGTTAAATTATAAAGCGAGAATCTCTACTGATCTAGCAATATTAAAAAAAAAAAAAAAAAGGCCATTCGGCAGCCGAAATGGAAGTAGATTTCATGAAAATGAATGTAAAAATCTAAAACATACTTATTCTACAGATAAATACGAAGGTCATGTTCTAAGATGAGCTTTATTGTTCAATTTCCACCTTAGGATCATAAGTCTTTTTTTGTGTACCAGTGTACTTAAAGATTTAAAATATTTAATGAAAAATAATATTAATTAAGCGTAAGTTAATTAATTAATTTGAAAATTTCAAATTCTTATCATTTCTAAACTATTCAACCGATTTAGCTCATCTCCGAACTTAACCTTGGTATTTATCGATAGATGAAGTATGTTGAGTTTGAAAAGGATGCGTTAAAAATTGTAAACGCTATCGTCGTGACAAGCCCCGCGTTATATCGTATATATATATATATATATATATATATATATATATATATATATATATATATATATATATATATACATATATAAACTTTTGAACCATATGTATTTTCTGAATCAGCTCGATGAACTGAGTCGAAATATAGCAAAATTTTTCAAAAATTCCGTCATGAGGACCAATTCAATAGTTAGATTTCTATGAAATCTACTAAAAACGCGAAGAAATCTATTCTACAGAAAGCCTTTGAAAACAACTTACATGGATTTTAGAAAGTTTAAAATAAATTAAAAACCATTGCTCGGAAATAATTACTAATGTTATATAATGTAACGAGCATACATGATTATAATATCATATTTTCTATTATATCGAACAATTCAAAACGACATTATATTACATTTCTTTCTTTAGAGTTACAACTCTTTTTCAATGATAATATACATGCGCGCGCAGATTTTTAAAGTTTACCGTATAGTACAAATCCGTCCCTAATAGAGATGTGTAGGTTTACAAAATTTAATTTTAATGATTATAAAATTAAATGAATATGCAAACGATCATTATTAAAGAAGCGGATGCTAAGTTTTTCTTTTCCATTGTAGTTTCAAGTCCACTGATGTGATTATCTCGTACTTCAATACATCTTTCCTTCTCTAATATCTATGTTGAAAGAAATATGGGTGGAGAGGATATGTATCGAATAGAAGAGCAGACCGAAAAAGGAGGAGACTAAAGTAAAATTTAAATAGCAGGTCAAAAACTCGAATTGTGATTCGCTTTCTGAAAAAATCAGTGGGAGAACATCTGACAAACCATAGAAAGCATTTCCTGACAGCTATAGCAAGCTTTGACTATATTATAAGTGTTATGTCCACCCGAAAATTTTTTCTTTTTAAATTTAAATCAGCCGCGCAGATGGAAGACTTCTCCATGCGCGAAAGCCACAATAAAATAGAAGCTACGTGACTGCTGGTTGAATAGCGGGGACTCCTGCAAACTCAGCACCGCGAGCATTTAAAAACGAGAAACGGAGACCGCTCCCGGTCTTTTGTTAATTAATTCGACTTCCGCGTTTAATTGACGGGCCCGTGCCTTGTAGAGTCCTTTGCTTTAATTTGCACTGCACTTAAAGGAAGTTTGGACGCGGTTTAACCGGCAGGCCACGTACTAATTTTAAGTTTCTTAGAGAGTCGCATTCTTAAAGTTCTAATTTGCCCTGCACTTAGGCGAGAATTCGGTCAGTAAATAAATCCTAAAGAACCGGAATCTCCAAGTTCTAATTTGCTCTGCACTTAGGCGAGAATTCGGTCATTAAGTTATTCAAAATTTCTTAAAAGCTAGTTTTGCGCACTTTACCCTACGGGGGACTGGAGGACGTTAGCTCAATCAAATTAATAAAATTCATTTGATTAAATTACGTTAAAATTCATATTTGTTAAAGTGTAAGAGTTTTAGTGTCTATAAAAATAAATGTCAAGAGAAGTGAAATTTGTTCGAATCAATTCATTTCGTAAAAATAAGCAGCCCAATCCATCCTACTCTATCCGCCGCAAGGACCGATCAGAGGGCCCAACCCAGGAAAAGGCGCTAACAGCAGCCCCGGAATCACGGATCCGGTAATAATTAAAAATCCTGCAAAGAGTAAGTACACCTTTTCTTAATAAAAATCCGTAATCAGTCTCAAACGAAGGCGTGGTAAATTCGTCCGTCGAAAACGTCCCACATAAATAATTAAAACAACGGAATTAAAAACTCCGTTGCGTATTCTTTAAGCCGTTAGTCCAAACCTCCACCGTTTACGCTACCACTTAAACGCCCTTGGACATAACATAAAGAACACTGGTGGCAGCGGTGGGATTCGAGTACGAAATTATTTAACTTTCGTTTGAGAAAATTTAAATTCTCTAAAAATTATTCTTCTTTTCGTTTTCGAACTATCTAAGTTCTTATTAAAATCAAGTAAATTCCACTGTTAAGTAAATTTTAATTTTGACAGTTTAAAATCTCTCTCTTAAAAACTAAATTTATCAGTTTCTTTTATTCTTAAATTTTATAAATTTTCAAGTCTTATTTAAAATTCGAAAAATCTTTTCATATATATCATTAACTCCAGAAATTCAAAATTTTGCTTAACAAATTTTTTTGTTCACACCAAAATTTTCTTATAATTCGCTAAAGAATTTAGTTTGCATTTTTTTTGGAGTTATAAAATTTAAAATAAAATCATTTCTTTTCATTCTAAATCATCTTTTTCATTCCTATAATTTTCCTTTCTTAATCTAATAATAAAATAAAGATTCGCTGACGTTTCTTTATTCGAGGTGCGGTTCGCATCACGCGGAACTCGCACGTGTATCTCTTGTCAGCAGAAATATTGCACGTCCGTTTAAAGAATTTTTGTTTACTAATTAAGCAGTTTACGGATACTATTTTAACTTCTATTACTCGAATTTTATTTATAGAAGTTCATTTTTGTCTTTCATCATTTTAATCTATTTTTAGAAATTCGTTAACAAGGATTTATTTTGGGTAAAAAATTATTTTGAACCCTTTACACTTATACTTACACATTACGAGAAGGGTGCTTTGAATTTAGCACCTTCTCTACACAAAGGTTTCCAGTTCTGGAAGGGTGCTTAACAGCACTTTCTTTAGCTGAGAAAACTTTCAAAAACTTAACTCTTGGGAAGGGTGCTTTGAATTTAGCACCTTCCCTCGATCACACTTTATCTGGCTAAAAATAAAATTTTTACCAAAATAAGAAAGAAAATTTAAAAAAAAAAAATTTCGAAATTTTTTTATCTATTTGTTTTATATATATATAATTTTTTTCCCTTCTCTTCGGAATCTCTGCTGACACGAGATGCTACTATTTGAATAACAACATTTTTTTTTGTATATAATTTTTGTGATACTGAATATTTTTGTTGAAATTTCTTTCCCTCGTTTGTAATATTAAAAGTTTTTTTTGGGTACACGGTTACGAATACCATAAGAAATTTTTCTCCCTTCCCCTAGAAATCGAATTATATTGTCGTGACCCGAAATTTTAAAAAAAAAAATTTTTTTTGGGGAAATCAATTTATTTACAAAATTTTGGTTTTGCGATCGGTTACTGCGTCGACTACTTGACGTTTTTATTTTTGATGCTGTAGAAATTTTTTTGAAAACTTTAAAGAGCCGATGGGAAAGAATAGACGTTCGGGCTATCGATATCACTTAAAACAAGTTCATTCAGATTTTATCAACGGCAAGGTATATCACCGCCCGTTGATAGAAACTAAATATTGGGAAGAAGATACTGAACCCGCGAAGAACGTAACCGATAAAAAGGCTGGTGGGCCAAAGATTATAGAAAACGTTAAAGCCGTCGCGGAACTTTACGAAACAATATTAAAGATTCGCCAAACCCAAGCCCCCATCAAAGCGCCGTTCGAGTACAAACTCCATCCGATCGACCCTAAATCTCCACCTCGAACCTAAAAACCTAAATTCTTATCCGCTCATCTTTCTTTCAAATCTTCGAAAATTGAACTCCAAAGAGCTCACATAAATAGAAAACTATTAGAAATTTTTTTTGTGTTATTATAAAATCTTGTTATAGAACTTACATTAATTCATTATCTTACATTCCGCTGAGTAAGCGAAATTTAAATTTAACTTCAGGCTTTAGTGTTCATACATTGGTGTAATTTTACTCCAATCTTATTTGAAATTTCGTCTGAGATTTTTATATTTAAAATTTTTTTATATTCAATTTTTTTTATATAAACTAATAATAAAATTCAAAATTTTTTTGCTGGAAACTAGGAATTGGTCAAGGTGTTAGAATTTCCTTTCAATTTTATTCATTACCGTCTGAGTAAAATATTTGATTCTTCCTTTATTACTATCTTGAAATTGCTTATAGTAAACACACGCCCTTCAACTCTTCCGTGTCTATCCGTCCGTACTCAACATTCTGTAACTCTATATACACGATAGCTAATCTTTTCCTCCGGTTATTGCACTCAACAGCTGTGACCTACTTACCTAGTGACCGATAAAAATACATCACGATTTAAATCAAATAAAATTCGATTTTTTTATTTTTCCTTTATTTTGAGTTCTTCGAGCGAAAAGTTCCTTCCCAACCTTCGTCTAAATTCAAACTTTACCCAGAATAGTCAAATTTTACTTCAAGTTAGATCACACTAGAACCGTGGAACTCTTCGAGGACGAAGAAGGAACGTTTTTTGTCCCTTGTTCGAACGATTTTCCGTTCGGAATCATGGCTAGGAGAACTTTCCGCGTAAACACCTCTATAAACGAGGAACTTCTTAACACTCAAATTCAAACATTGGCCAAAGAGCTACACGATGCCCTCCCCTATTTTAACGGGGAAGGGCCAAACGCAGTAAAAGATTTCGAATTGTTCGATGGGATAGTAAGAAATTGGCTACCGAGCATCCCAGCAGACAACCAAGACTTCTTCGCCCGTCGTATAGCCCAAAAACTATATGGACGAGCCAAGAGATTGGTTGAACATGTCGAATTAGGCTCGGTAGAAGATATCTTACTAGTCCTAGGTCGAAAACTCAAGAGAGGCGACCCATATATCACGTGGCAGAAAAATCTAGCTGCTGCGGCCCCAAAAGATACGGAAAACATCGAAGACTTTTATTACCGGTTAAGCGAGATGGTTCGTCGTATAGAGCTCAATGCTCCCGAAGCTGATAGGGCCGTAGTAAAACGTACATTTGAGAAAACAGCGGCTACTACCCTATACGAATACCTACCAGACTTCTTACGGTGCCTATGTAAAATAAGAAGAGCCGAAACGTTAAATGACATGTATCTCGCCATCGAAAACGACGCGTATAGAAGACCGGAACGAAGACGATCTATGAGAGATGATGGACTCACTCCCGGAGAATCACTTCCACCCTCAGTGGAATTTCACCGACGACCCGGACAAGATGGTAACCGACATTATCCGCAAATGCCGAGATCTTCTCGTGATTATGACGATCGTGGCAATTATCGCGAATTACCCCGCACCTTGGCATATCAAGAATATAGTCAAGGTCCAAGAATAAGCGCTCCTCGGTATTACGATGACCCATTTCCCGACACATATGAAGACAACGCTCCTGACAGTCACTACGGCGCGGGTTATCAAGTAGAACAACAAATGATGGGCTCTACTTTCACGTTCGGAACCGAGCGAAATACACAATATATGCCTAAGACTCAAAATTATTATCAACCGCGACCTTTCCAAAATTATAACCAAAATCGTTTCCATCCAGGAGTACCAGGTCCTACAAAGAGGGCGGTACGCTTTGAAGAAGACGAAGATTCGGAAGAGGCAAAATTACGGCACAAATCGGACCCAACGATAATTTGTAACTGTCCATTTTGCCCAAAAGGAGAACGTCGAGACGCGTACGATCCTTTAAACGGATCGGGCGCTCGTCAACCGGAGACAATGGCGAGTATGCCCGTCCAGTCTCCGTCTACTTCAGCGAGGACTCCCAATAATTATCAGCAATATCCAAGGAGTCAATACCGAAATTATCAAAATCAATACCCTCGATCAATCCTGCAAAATTCCCAGAAGCAGGTCTTAGAACATCAATCGACTATGACGGAACCAATGTCTCTACCGAGACCAGAACAACAACCAATCCAAAACAACTTGACGTCACCAGCAGGACAGCAGAATCCTCAATTGATGACCGCAGGAGAGCTACGAGCCCAGGCGAGGACGAACCAAAGTGCCTAACTACAGGAAGAGGCCCTACAGTCCATCTACGTAGTCCAGGACTTCGAAAAGGCGGAGTAAACGCCCTTCTCGACACCGGTTCCGACCTTAACTTACTCTGCATCGAAGAACTGTGCGACGAAGTCCCCTGTAACATCGAAGATACAGGAGCAGTTGGAGGTATAGCTACAAGCTCAATGCCTATAACCGGTTCTATCAGTCTAAAAATATTCGGAGTTAAAATCACGTTCCATCTCGTACCAAAACCACCCGGCGGTTATAAAGCTATTCTCGGAAACGAATTTTTCATTCAAAATCGCGTAACTATCTCGTTTTACTGGAATACTCTAGTAATGAAAAACAGACCTATTCAACCAATACCGATCATCAACCCACGAAGGTTCCCCGAGCAAAAGATCCTCGCTCTAGGAACTGGGCCAAAGGTATATATCTCGTGTAATCTGCTCCTAGGTAACTACCAGCGATTCCTCATCGATACAGGCGGGGATGTATGCCTCGTCAATGTATCCGCGTTAAAACCTGAAACAATTATCGACACCGGAAAAGCTAGAAAATTCCGAGGCCTCAGCGACAGTACCTTTGAGACCCTAGGAGTAGTTAAATTGAAAATTCTCCATATCGAAGTCGAATTTCAGGTTTGTCGGGAGGATTTACCATTCCCGGAGTGGGAATCCTGGGAAACAATTTCCTTGAAACCGAAAAAGCTGAAATCTCGTATGACAATCAAACTTTGGTTTTGTTATCTTCTCCAACAAAAACAACCTCTTTTAGCCTTAAAACAAAGCCCTCTTCAAGCTACACAGTACCACCTCGTATGAAAATGGTAGTAGCAATACCAGTCCAAGACTTCGAAAAGAACGAGGGATATCTCCCTCGAATGAAACTTCCGGATGGAGTCCTTGGAGGAGAGGCCGTCGTCAAGGTAGAGGACGGTTACGCCACGTGTATGGTCATTAATCTTAATTCAAATCCAGTCGACATAGACATCGGACCCCAAGCACTCGAAGATTTCGAGTTCAGTAACCCTAGTTCAGACGGGGACGAGTCCGATGACCCTTCCATCGAAAATTCTAGTCGTATAGCCAATCCGGAAGTACGCATTAAGACCATACTTCAGAAAATACCCCTAGGTCATCTAAATGAAGAAGAAAAAGAACAAGTCCAAGAGCTCATAGAAAAAATCACGACGTCTTTCATCTTCCCGGAGACAAGCTGGGTTGCTCGAAAAATTTCACCTGCAGGATTGAAACCACCACCAATGAACCGGTGAGAATAAAACAGTATCGATTTCCCCAGAACATCGGGAAGAAATCGCCAGGCAGGTCGAAAATTTCGAAAAACAGGGAATAATTCGAAAATCTAACTCTCCGTACAACTCACCTTTGTGGATCGTACCAAAAAAATCTAATGATCCTTCTATAAAAAAATATAGAATGGTTATCGACTTCAGGCAACTAAATAAAATCACTAGAGGAGATGCCTATCCTCTACCTCTAATTATCGACATTTTAGACCAGTTAGGCGACGCTAACTTCTTCAGCGTCTTCGATCTCGCCATGGGTTTCCACCAGGTCCCAATGCATCCCGCTGATGCGCCAAAAACGGCATTTTCGACCCCAGATGGCCACTGGGAATATTGTTGCATGCCTTTTGGCCTAGAATGCGCTCCATCTATCTTCCAACGAATGATGGATTCCACCTTAAGCGGGTTAAGAGGGACGGAATTATTTATTTATATCGACGATTTAGTTAGCTATGGTAAAACCCTAGAAGAACATGGGGTGAGAGTGCAAAGATTATTCAATAGATTGAGAGAAGCGGGTCTCACTCTCCAACCTGAAAAATGTAAATTTCTCTGCCCGGAAGTAGACTATTTGGGTCACGTAATAACAAAAGAGGGTATAAAACCAGACCCGAAAAAAATTTCATCACTCAAAAACGCGTCGCGACCTAGAAATCATACAGAAGCCAGAAAATTTATGGGACTCGCCAATTATTATCGTAGATTCATCCAAAATTTCGCGGAAAGGGCTAAGCCCATAACAGATCTTACGCGAAAAACGAAACCTTTCATATGGACTGAAGAAGCGCAAACGGCATTTGACGATATCAAAAATGCCCTCTGCGAAGATTCTTTCCTTAAATACCCAGATTTTAACAAACCTTTCATCCTAGCTGTCCATGCGTCGGACTCGGGAATATCCGGAATTCTCAGTCAAGCGACGACAGTGGGGACGATCCGGAAAAAGATGGAGAAAAAATAGTCTCTTGCGTTTCAAGGGTATTTCACGACACCGAAACCCGATATACTGACGTAGAAAAACAATGCCTTGCAATAGTTTACGCAATTCAACAATTCCGACCGTATCTACAAAAACATTTTACTCTAATAACCAGTAGCCCTTGCGTTACCTGGTTAAGGGATAGCGCAACTGTCACCGAAAGACAAGCTAAATGGCGCTCTAAATTAAGTAGATACAAATTTAACGTCGTAGTCCGGCATAAGATCACCGAGCAATACGCGGAAGGGCTCTCTTACAACCCGGAAGGGCGTCCAGAATCTCCAGAACTCACAATAAATAATAATACCGAAAATAATCCTCTAGCGTTACCGATTTCTGCTTTAACAAAACCAAAAAGATTAAATAAAAATCTCTCGGATGAAGAGGCGATCCAATCGGTCAAACGCCCCGGTCGCCCTATCGAATCAAAAAATAGACCACGAGTCAGCAGCGCTCCCGAAGTAAGAGAAACAATTGCCTCTCGACTTAGGAAAAGAGAAATGGGAAAAACACGAGTCCCACCAAAAGTGAATTATCACGAAACCAGCGATCTAGATATAACCTCAGAAGATCCGAAGATTCAAGAAGCCGGAAATGAAGAACAGGGGGACGACGAGGTTTTCCTGCCAGGACCAAGCACAAGTAATAAAACACCTGACATTGGCCAAGAGGGGGACGACGAGGCAGAGAAGGATGAAGCAGCTGAAAGTGACAGCGAAATGAGGGTTCCACAAAAACAACGACGGTCAACGCACGAATTAATAGAAATGTTTGATGAACTCCTCAAAAGACGGCCACCACCGGAAAACACCCATCGGGAGCGAGCTCTAGAGAAAATCCGACGAGAAGAAGCGATATTCAACTACACTCCCCAAGAGTTAGCCGAATTAAAACGAACAAGTTCTGAGATAGCAAAAACAATCCGCCAAGCACTCAGCAAAATGCCTCCACTCTGGAGTAACGAAGAAGACTCGTTAGACAATGACACTGCAACCGAAATTAATGTCGACGAATTTCTAAGAGACAACAGCGAAAACCCTGAGGAAGGATCAAGCAGCGATATCAGTCCAGAAGAAACCGGAAAAAGCGGAGATTCCAGCGGAGCAGAAAAGCCCATCATCATAGAACCGGAGCCCTCGACTGAAACAGACGACATTAATTTCAGAAACGTCACCGATACATACGATAGAAATGAGTCAAACATAAATACTTTCACTCCCCAGAACGTAAACAGATCGCGATTCGCGGGATATTTAGGAGACGGTCCAGAACCCCGAACCCCAATCTTCGGAAGAGTCCTCATTCCCGATGAATTAGCGGCCATGGGGATCCATTATGACCACGTTAGCGGCCAAATCGTAGACGAAAACGGCGAAGCAATAACCGAAAGGGCCGGAACCGAATCGGCCAACCCCAATAACACACTTATCGAAACGGAATCAAAACTAAATAATTCACAGGTTAATAATAATATTAATTCACTTAGCAATTCGGAAAAGCCTAGCGATTCCAATAAAATTAGACGCGAAACAACTACAAGCGGGAATAAAACAGTGGGGGATGACGTAGGGAACAGCCGATTCGGACCACCATTTGTCGCCTACGACCCTCCAACTTTCGAAGAGGCTGAAGATATTTTTGCCGAAAGGCGCCATCGACCAAGAATATCTTCACCCTCGAGTTCAGACGAAAGTATACCGCCAAAAGGGTCCGACATAAAAATCAAATTTTCAACCAGCCGAGACGGGCTTACTTACGCTCGAGACCACTTAGTACACTTTTTAGCAGCTGATTGCGAAATAATAAAACCCGTAGCGAAACTGCTCCGCGACTTAAAATTTATAAATGCCGATGACCTTCACGCCTCAAAGCCTACAAAGGGGGACGTATTCGTCACCAAGCTAGGTCGTTGTAAAATCTTTACGGTATTTATCAAAACAAAACATTTCGAAAAATTAGACCCTATCGACCTGATCGAAGGATTGAGAAATCTTCGACAGTCAATGCACAAACACGACATTCATTCGTTTCGCTGTGCAAAGCAGGGGGACGAATTTGACGACTTAGACATAAAAGCCTATTTATTACACGAACTAAGAGACTGTCCAATAACAATTACCTTGTGCGAAGGGAACGTTGAGGTACCAGACGAATCCCTTCGAACAAAAATAATTGAGGAAAATCATAACAGCCTAATAGGGGGCCACAAAGGTGTGGTAAAAACATATTGGCGTATTCGCGAAAAATATTACTGGCCAGGAATGAAAGATAAAATCTACAATTATATACGAGCATGCGAGATATGCCAGAAAAATAAACTCACGCGAATAAAAACCAAACAGCCTATGTTCATCACAGACACACCCTTCGAACCTTTCGAAAAAATTAGTATAGATACGGTAGGACCCCTGCCCATGAAAAATTAGTATAGATACGGTAGGACCCCTGCCCATGACCCCTGACGGAAATGTACACATCCTAACGATCCAGGATAATTTTTCTAAAGCAGCTGCGGCAGTTCCTCTCCCTGATATCAGAGCAGTAACTGTTGCAGATGCCCTGTTAAATCATTATATCGCTCTTTATGGGTGCCCTCGCGTAATTCTATCAGATAAGGGCACCTCATTTACGAGCAAATTAATTCAACAGCTAGCCAAAGCACTGAGAATTCAAAGAATAACAACTTCCTCATACTATCCACAATCGAACGGAGCCTTGGAACGATCTCACCAGCCTTTAATCGACTACCTCCGGGCTTATGTAGATAAATTCAGTAACTGGGATCGGTATGTCCCAATGGCAATGTTGAATTATAACACCACCGTGCACACAGCCACAAAATTTACACCATACGAAATTTTGTACGGAAGAAAAGCCCGAAGTCCAACTCAATTTCCGGACTTCAGTAAAATCGAATCATATAACGATTATCTAGCAGACTTAATTAGTCGAATTTCCGAAATTCAACGAATATCTGCGGAAAATTTAACGAGAGCTAAACACGAGTCTAAAATCCGATTCGACAAACATATACACCCAACAAAATTTAGTGTAGGAGACCTCATATACACGTTGAAGGAACCTAGAAAAATAAATTAGACCTTTACTATACCGGTCCATACGAAATAGTCGAAATAAATGAGATGGGAAATTTAATAATAGAAAAAGAAAATGGGAAACGAAAATTACTCCACCCGAATAAGGCTAAACCAGCCAGCCGCGAAAAATTTGACTAAAAAAAGAAACCCAAGTTGTTTGTTTCAGTATATAAGAGCCAATACAATTTCAACATGAACACCGTACTACTTCTCTTCTTGGGACTGGGGTATCTGGCATGGAGCGCAGGAGAAACGAAAATAAAGCCAATGGAGGCCAACCCAGGCCTACTCTACGATCCATTCAAGAAAATACATCTGATCCGCGAAGAATGGCAACTCATTAGTTCAATCAACATCGACAAACTGGCGAATATGTACCCACATTCGAACCAAAGTTTATGGGAAGCCTACGGAATATGCTCAACGAAATTCAATCATTCAATCTGCACATCATATTTGAGGGTCAACAGCCATAGAGAAATACAAGCAGAACTTCAACAAGCTCAACATCGGCTATGACAACTCCTCGAGGACCCACAACTAGAAGAATTCGACCCACAAAACCGCACAAAAAGAGCCCCCTGGTTCGGATTCGTAGGTACAATAGCTCGAGAACTGTTTGGGACCATGGACTACAGCGATAAAGAGCACATCATCAAGGAAATAGACAATCTATATCAAAACAATAGGGAATTAATACACCTATCCCAAAACAACACTCACATCATCAAGAGTGAAATAAATGAGATCCTTAAACACGAATCAAACATAACCGAGAGGATCAAGGAACTGGTCCGAACATCAGCCTACCTCAAGCATGCAATAAATAAACAATTGAGCGATCTACAAAGAATCCAATTGTTCTCAATGGCTGGAGACGAACATATTCACCTGATGACCAACCATCTACGTACTCTAAACAACGCAGAAAAGATTATAGAAGAAGCGAAATGGGGTAGACTCACCTACTTAACAGTGTCAGCCAAACAACTGCATCAAGCAACCGCTGACATGATGAAAAAACACCCGACGCTGAACCCACCTCAACCTCTGAATCACATGGACATCAATACACTAGCCAGGGTGTCCACAGTGGAAACAGGAAAAACAAATGGACATTTCCTGATAATAATTACAGTTCCACTATTCGATCAGACGCCATGGTTAGCATATGAGCTGAAATCACTTCCCAAGCCTGAGAAAATTGGAGACCAAATATCAACATTGACAATTCAACCAACATCGAAATATCTCGTGTCAGAACCATCGTTTGATGAATATTTTCTCGCTGAACAAGATTATATCAACAACTGCAAGCCAATCGGACCAGACATGGCATGCCCACCAGACCTCGTGTCCAAAACAACCAAGTTGGTGAACGAGGTAGATTGCGAGATGGAATTATTGATGAATCCGAAAACCAAAAATCTACGGAATTGTAATATAAGAATAATTCCAAAATGCAAATTAACTTGGATAAAAATGAACGAGAAAAACACCTGGGCATATTCGACGTGCAAGGAGGAAAATATTCAATGGAGATGTCCAGGACAAACGGCCGAAAATCAGGTAATTAATAGCACCGGCCTGATACATATCCATCAGGGATGCCAAGCGACGTGTAACGAATACACTATTCGTGGGATTGCCAGAGAATCAACAAAGATAGACCTCATTGCCCCGAGTTTTAACCTATCCTTAGAAACGTTAAACTCGAGCCTGAAAACCAACAACGCAGCTCCAAATTTGTTCGCACAGAATCAAGATCCAGCTACGATTATCGACAAATTCGAACCTTGGGGCCAAGGATTGGAAGAAAACGAAGAGAAAATGTCACTAATTGCCCTGGATCATCAAAAAGAAGAAATTAGTCGGAAGATAACTATAGGAACAGTATCAACTGTTGGAATAATATCACTTATAATTGGGGGGATAGCCATACAAAAAACTGTCCGCCGATTTCTATTGAAACCTCGCCAGACCAGCAGAAAAGACGAAAAACCAGTCGTAATCGAACTGAAAACATTCGAAGAAAAATCATCAAGCCTGCCAGAAGCCAACGAACCACTTCCAACAAGAACCGATGTCGACAACGAGATGAACGTCTCCACGAAAGCTAAAATAACAACCAAAGAAGCTCCAGAGATCGTCAAAACACCAAAGAAACCAAAAACATTCCCATTAAGAGACTACAAATCACCAATTTAGAAGAAAAACCCAGCATCAACGAAAGAATTATTACATAATCAAACCGATGGCTCTTTTGCGGAAAAAGTAAGAAATAACTTTAAAATTATAATAGAATCCTTTCTTTCCTATATAATTTCGTTTTACAGAAATAATAGTAAAATTCTTCATGCCAAAAACGAGTCAACAGTTTGAACAAATAATCTAATCTAAAATACAAAAAAAAAAATTTTTTTTCCTACCTTAATAGATAGTTGATAGTATAATGAAAATCAGTAAAATTATCCGAATTATGAAAAGTTTTGCTGCTTTATGACTCACAAGACCGAAAATAAAATTATCTCCGGCCTTGGGGGGACGAGCGAGAACAACGCAAAACGTTATTTCAAAATTTCTTTCCCGAAAACAAAAAGTTTCTTCCTCCTTCCAAATAATTCTCCCAATTATAGTTTTCACTTTACTATCACTATAATTATATATTACACAGTATTTTACTATTGCCATTTTATCATTATACGTCATAATAAATATAACTACTTATTATAACTCTATTATATCTACTATATTACATTTTATACATTTTATATGTTATAACCGAGTATTCAACAAAATTTTATAAGTATATTAATTATATTATTAATATAATACTTTAACATTAATTATACTTTATAATGATTTTAAGAAAATCGAGCTAACGTCACTCATTAAAATCGTTCCAAATTATTAAATCATAAAGATTTGTTTCTCTTTGTAAAATCCTTATTTCGAACACTCAATATTCAATAAGAGTGAGTATAAGTAAGAAAGAGAACAGGAGGAGTCCTCTAGCGGTAATTATAAAAGAACTGCTACATCAAGCAAAGTAGCTTACCGACACTCGCTCAATTACAGTCGCCTCTCGGTAAGCCACGCCTACTACACCACAACCGTGCCGCCTTCAATGCATGCTCCACACACAACTCACACGTACATACATATACGAATATCATTATATACATGTACCGATATCTACCCTCCTCTCGTACCACCTTTCCAAAAAAAAAAAAAAAAAAAAAAAAAAAAAAAATTTTTTCCTTTCTTATCCTTATTAATCGAAATTATTCCTTTTATTTTTGGACTTCACTTTTGTTTTCTTTCTTTCTCTTTATCTGTTTATTTCACTTAATTCCTGTTTCACTTTATTCTTACTTTCTTCCGTATAAATCCAAATTCTACTTACCTTCTTGCTTTTCGTCATAACTACTATGATTATCATTATCATTATTATTAAGAGATGGGAAAAGGGTATAGAGAAAAAGGAGAGAGACAAAATAAAGAGAAGAAGAATACCTTTTATTTTTAAAAATAAATTTATTTATAAAAAAAAAAAAAAAAAAAAATATAAATCCCTCTTCTCCCGCGACCGATGACACTCAATACGCCTAGCCTGCAACAAAGAAGCAAACAAAAGATAAAATAATCTCCAACAATCAGAATGCTGCTTAAGTAGGCATTCCAAAGAAAAACTTGTGAAGTATTTTACAATGACTTACCATCACGTCATGGTGACCAAACCATTGAAGATCGCCTCAATTAAGGCGATCCTCAAACGCCCGATGTCCTCGCTGTTGGGGCACACCATCTCCTCAAGATCCGAAGATCCCGCTAAACCTTCGGCGCCTTGCAGGCAGAAAAAGGTCGCCGCTTCCACGATCTCCGGAGGGAGTGGACCAAACACGTCCATGAATCGAGAAGCCAAAAGCAACGCCCGGCTTGGATTCACCGGACGTGCCAAAGCCTCCAAGATTTCAATGCCCGCTCTTATGTCCTAGAAAAAAAAAAAAAAAAAAAAAAAAATTTTTTTTTATACATATTTTCTTATGAGAAGGGTACCTTTTCTATTTATTCTTCTCCTTTCCTTCACTTTTTCTATTCCTTCTCCCACTGAATGCATCAAAATTTAACTTACCTTCTCCCCGTGAACCATTACGGCCATTTGGTACCACGTACCATACCCCTCAAAATTCCTTCCAGTAAAATACATCGCGACAATCAGAACTCACGCTACTCACTGCTGAGACGATACTGACACTCGACACGGCTTCGAGAAATCGAGAGGCGAGAGGATTAGTCACCCGTCAGCATATTATGCAGCGCGAGATTAAAATAATAAATTCAAATTTAAATATTCACGCCAGATGACTTTACTCATTACTCTTTTAATAGGTTAAAATACATTAAATAAAATTTGTAAGTGGCTCTCGCTTATGGGGAAGGTGGCCATAGGAAAACCGAAAAACTATACCAGCTTTTCGCTTTTCCGGGGGAATGTTATGTCCACCCGAAAATTTTTTCTTTTTAAATTTAAATCAGCCGCGCAGATGGAAGACTTCTCCATGCGCGAAAGCCACAATAAAATAGAAGCTACGTGACTGCTGGTTGAATAGCGGGGACTCCTGCAAACTCAGCACCGCGAGCATTTAAAAACGAGAAACGGAGACCGCTCCCGGTCTTTGTTAATTAATTCGACTTCCGCGTTTAATTGACGGGCCCGTGCCTTGTAGAGTCCTTTGCTTTAATTTGCACTGCACTTAAAGGAAGTTTGGACGCGGTTTAACCGGCAGGCCACGTACTAATTTTAAGTTTCTTAGAGAGTCGCATTCTTAAAGTTCTAATTTGCCCTGCACTTAGGCGAGAATTCGGTCAGTAAATAAATCCTAAAGAACCGGAATCTCCAAGTTCTAATTTGCTCTGCACTTAGGCGAGAATTCGGTCATTAAGTTATTCAAAATTTCTTAAAAGCTAGTTTTGCGCACTTTACCCTACGGGGGACTGGAGGACGTTAGCTCAATCAAATTAATAAAATTCATTTGATTAAATTACGTTAAAATTCATATTTGTTAAAGTGTAAGAGTTTTAGTGTCTATAAAAATAAATGTCAAGAGAAGTGAAATTTGTTCGAATCAATTCATTTCGTAAAAATAAGCAGCCCAATCCATCCTACTCTATCCGCCGCAAGGACCGATCAGAGGGCCCAACCCAGGAAAAGGCGCTAACAGCAGCCCCGGAATCACGGATCCGGTAATAATTAAAAATCCTGCAAAGAGTAAGTACACCTTTTCTTAATAAAAATCCGTAATCAGTCTCAAACGAAGGCGTGGTAAATTCGTCCGTCGAAAACGTCCCACATAAATAATTAAAACAACGGAATTAAAAACTCCGTTGCGTATTCTTTAAGCCGTTAGTCCAAACCTCCACCGTTTACGCTACCACTTAAACGCCCTTGGACATAACATAAGATAGTTATTGCTGTTGTGAGATTTGCGCATAGCCGACACATCTATACACTTGTCTTACAAAATTTATACGCGTAAAAAGTGAGATAGGCATTAATAAACAAATTAAAGTTTCAATTTTTTTCTAAATACTACAGCGCGCTGAAAACCCTAAAAAATGTCTCTCAAAAATTTTCTTTACCATGAATCATACAAGGCCAGCTTTAAGATCTGATCGCAATATACCTATTCCAATTGCGTAGTCTCGCTAAATTATCAAACGAAAATATTCGAGAAGAATATACGAGAAGATATCTTGACTGATGTAGCAAAAATAAAAATAAAAAGTTTGGAAAATCCAAAAGTGCACGACCCATAATGCTCATTTAATTATGAATTATTAATATAACAAAGAATGTGGAAAAAAAAATATATATAACCGCTAAAAAAACAGCTGTACTAGGAAGGTAATGCACAGGCGCCTCCGGTGGAATAAATGTACATAATATTTATAGATATAAATATATCACCATCCATGTTAATTTTACATGGATATATATAGATATATAGCCTTATAGTTTTCGTTTTTTAATAATTGTAATTAAACGACACTGAATTAACTAGCTAATCGCATTCGGTGACCTGTAATTTTCACGACAAATTTAAAAAAAAAAATTTAACTCAAATAATGGATTTTTTCACAAGTTACAGTGTTTCTGGAGTTTCATACATGACGGGCAGGAAAATTTTTTGATTTATTTTAATGTCTTTTATCCGTTTCTATTGCACTAAATCAATTTTTAAAAAGTATGTAATTAATCTCCATTAAATTATCTCGACAATAGTATGCAAAATATCTCGAATCCGTGAACTAACAAGGCTATAATAATAAAAATAGTTGCCAAAATGAGGCGAAAAAATTTTTCGATCATTAAGCACTCTCTGATGCTTCGCATCATGAGTCGTGCAAAAATTAGGAAAAAGGTTGACCCTAAAGGCCATCCCTGCAACTTCCGGTAATTTCATCATTAAGCGCTCAAAATTGCACTAATTACGTTTTTGAGCTCTTCTAACTCAACAGCCTAATGGAAGTTTAATAAAACACGATTTTTTGAATTTTAAAACCGCAATAATTTTTGAATGAATAAACCGATTTTCGCGCGGTTAACGGCATTCGACGCAGTTTTTCAAGTTTCGTGAAAAATTTTCTACTTCCCGCTAAGAGATTGAAAATTTCCAAAAGTTGGGAAATTATTGGTTTGGTTTTACCCCGTTTTTCGAAAATCGAATTTTCAATGGATGTTGACATTTTGAGGTCATAGAGGCTGTTCTGACTATTCCCGCGATGATACCCGTACGTCTGTATGTGTGCATGCGCGCGCGCGCGCGCGCGTGTGTGTGTGTGTGTGTAAACCTCTCATAACTTTTGAACGAAGCTTTCTTTTATCATACATCAAAGTTCTTCCAGAGGAAAAAAAAAACAAAAAAAAATTTTTTTTAGAAGATATGCCAATTCAAAATTTCGCGTTTTTTCCAGTTTTTCAATTTTATTTTTGTAATATCTCGAACGCTATTATAGATACAGGAATGGCCTTTTGTTTATTTGAAAAGGGACACTTGGGACTACTGAAAAAAAAAAAAATATTTTGGCAAACAAAAATTTGAAAAATACCAAATTTGTCAAATTTTTAATTTTTGAAAATCTTTAAAAATGACGGTCGACATTAAAATTTTGGCTCAATTATTTTTGTATAATACGTTGTACTGTTCTTTAAAGATTCTGAAAGTTTTAAAACTGTGTTTTTTGTTTTTTCAAAAATATGAATTATTGAATTTCAGAAAAAAAATTTTATTTGTTTTTTACAACTTCTAAATAAGGTAAAATTATGCAGATACATAGTATTGAAATTTTGAGCATTAAAAAATGAAATGCACGACGTGGAAATATTGATTAATAAATTTATTTTCACTTTTTTTTTTTTTTTTTTTGGACGTAATCTCAAAGTCAAGCTTAACGCATGGTATAATTCTTTACTTTTTCATTTTTTTACTTCATTTCAAGTTGTTGACGCCACTTATCGTCTTCTTAACATGTAAAAGATTTAAAATTTGAGATTGAGCAACATTAATGTGTCAATATTTGTAAGTAAACAAGTATTCGAAAGAACAAAAAAAAATAGATATTCTCATCACATCATTTCTGACTTTTTTTGGAAATTAATATCTGATTGAGTTATTTAGCGTTAAAAACTGCAATCGAAGTGAATAAACAGACAAAATATATCATGCGTTAAAAAAATAAGAAATTATATCATGTGTGGAGCCTGACTTTAAGATTACGTCCAAATAATAAAAAATGTTGAAATTAAATTATTATTTAATATCCCTGATTGAGAAATCTAATTTGAAATGATTTAAAATGATTTGGAATGATTTAAATGTGTAGGATTTCAACACACTATAGATATACAATTAACATGAAGGTAATCATTTCAAATCATCTTTCTGAATCAGGGATTTCCACGTCATGCATTTAACTTTTTAGTGTTAAAAATTATGATATTATGTATCTGCATAACTTAACTTTATTTAGATGTTGCAAAAAACCAAAAAAATTTTCTTTTTGAAATTCACTCACACACACAGTGACACCATCGTGAGAGTATAGTCAGGGAAGCTTCCTAAGACCTCCCGATTCTTGAAAATTTTTCATTTCCTTACCGGGAAATTAAAAAATTTATTACCATTATAATATTATATTGTTAGGACAATATCACTGTTGCAGTAATGCTTAGAAAAATATTTTTAAGAAGATAATCATTATTTCACCGAACGTAAGGTTTAATATCTTTCAAGTACTTCAGTTTCTTTAATTATTAATCACTTTCAAATCTAGTAAAAATAAGCCAAGAAATAACGGTCAGATTAGTCCACCATATCTAACGTTGTAAAAAGTAAAAAAACAATCGAATTAAAATCAATGAGAATTGTCTTACGTACATGTGCATCCAACTCCACTTACTGGAAACCTTGCGGCGAGCATTTTTCTGATTTCCCATTTTGTAGTAAACGCTCCCGCGATTCCGGGTTAGATGTTAAATTTCTTAGAAATTGATCCTTTGTTAATTATTGAATAAATAAAGGAAAATACCTGCAAAGGATTAAATTTATAGAAAGTATAGCTTCTAACTATAAAGGAAGAGCGGGCAAAACGGGGTACTTTATACATATATTAGGGTGGCGCAAAAAAACCGACTATTTTTTTTTTTTTTTTGAGTCTCGAGTGAAAAAATGTTAGTTTGTGATGTTTTAAGAGCTATCTCCAAAAGACAGCTTAAAAAAAAATTTTTTAAGAGGTGGCTCCAAATTTTCTTAAATTTCAAGTATTGTCAAAAATCGATTTTTTTTTCTTATTATAGAATAATTTTATAGACCAAAAAAAAATAATTTTCTGAAAGTTTCAGTTCAAAATGTAAATTTTGAAAGGTCGTTCATAATTTTTTTTTTTCTTTAATTCGTCATATCGCCGACTTTAATTGTTGGGAGTGGTACGGTGGGGTTTTTTTGGTTTTTAAAAATCTTAACCTACGCGGCAAGGGTCAAATCTCAACCAAGCTGGTTTCTAAGAACAGCTTGGGATTCGAACTCTCGCTTGGCAGTTGATGAAATAAAATTATTAAATTAAAAAAAATTATTTTTTCTATCTTGCGCTTGATTTTTAGTTCATGTCACGATGTATTTTTATCGATTATTGTACTAAATAAAAAAAAAAAATGCACGAAATTTTTATTTGAATAGTAAAAGGTCGCTCGAAAAAATCTAAACTAGTGCACTAATAAATTGAAAAAATTATGAGCGACCTTTTAAAATTTTAATTTTGAACTAAAATTTTCAGAATCTCATTTTTTTTTGTCTAAAAAATTATACCGTAACGAGAAAAAAAATTAAAAAAAGTTTGGAAAATCCAAAAGTGCACGACTCATAATGCTCGTTTGATTATGAAATAATAAAAAAAAAAAATTAAAAAAATTAAAAAGAAACAGTTGCACTAAGAAGATAATGCGCAGGCGCCCCTGGTGGAATAAATGTACATAATATCTATAGATATAGATATATCACCATCCATGTTAATTTTACATGGATATATATAGATATACAGTCTGCTGGTTTTTGTTTTTTATTAATTGTAATTAAACGACAATGAATTACCTAGCCATTCGCAGTGACCTACACTTATCATTAAGAATTAAAAAAAAAAAATTGAACTCAAATAATGGATTTTTTCGCAAGTTACAGTGTTTCCGGAGTTTCATACATGACGGACAGGAAAATTTTTTTACATATTTTGATGTTTTTTTCCGTTTCTATTGCACTAAATCAATTTTTAAAAAGTATGGAATTAATCTCCATTAAATTATTTTGACAATAGTAAGCAAAATATCTTTATTCAGTGAACTAACAAGGCTATAATAATAAAAATAGTTGCCGAAATAAGGCGAAAAAATTTTTTCGATCGTAAAGCACTCTCTGATGCTTCCACCCATATGCATTTCACCGCGTTTTCTGCGTACACCATATCTCATATCATTATCTTTATGTTTTTTACTTAAACGTTGTAGATAATTAGTGAGAAGAGGATTTCTACGAGCTGGAGTACTTGTTGATGGTGGTGGCTGAGTAATAGCAAGTGCTGTATTCTCAAATGAACTTTTATCATCTGTTATTAAACTGTTGTATACTTCTGGATCATCATATAAAGATTTTTCAACCTCTTGTTTTTCAACCTGTGGTTTTTCTTCTTTTTAATATTTTCCCCTTTCAACTTTGAAGATTCAACTATACTCTGGAGTGGTGTCACAATAGGCTTGAACATTTCCTCCATAGCTTTCTCAGCTGTATCTTTACCCAACTTCAACATCTTGTGCTTCCGTCGGATGGCATCACTGGCTTGAGATATCTGATGCAGAATATCTTTCTGCTTTGATATTTCTTCAGGCTTCATGTTGACAGGTTAACGTCTACAGCATGTATGACTATCACACTCTAAAGTACCTCAATTTATACTAATGAAGCAGTCGAATCCTTGGCGATACCTACCACTGTTCAATTCACTGTCTTTATCTATTACCACAAACCCATATTTATTCCAACATGACGAGCATAAATCTCTGAATGAGTTGTACGACATGTCTGTATTGACATGATCATTATAAATATGCTTCAGATTCATTTCATCTTGATGGAATAGCACGAGAAAGTTTGCATTATCTCTAATCAGATGCTTCGGTATTCGTGTATAAGTTTGACAGAGATAAAAGCTGTCTACATCCTTGTGTCGACCCATGCAGAAAAAAGCCTTGATGTGATCTTGTTTTTCACAAGCAACATCATCAAATATCATCAGGGAGTTAGGTTTAGCATCTTCAGGCTTGATTACAGCTTCATGTTCACTGAATGTGAAGAATCCAATACCATCAATCTGTTTAAGCAGCGTCTCCAGGAACTGATACTTTGGTTGGTTAAGAGACTTTGAGTAAAGATATATATTCTCAAACTTCAAACCGTTTGGATGTACAATAAGGGATAGTAGAGCGTTGGTCTTTCCACAGTTTGATGGTCCGCAAAACACTGCACGGATACTGTTGGGAAGTAAAGCACCGTGTCGTTTGAGCTTCGCACCGGTTCCTTGAACAATTTGATCAAAATTGATAACTGGCAACTGAGCTCTTGGTTTGCTATCCATGACTGCTGATTGTATTCTGAGCTCAAGAGGTATATATACCGGCTTATATAGATAAGCGAGTCAGTCTTTGATGTGACATGTCTGAGAGCAGACGTGGTGAAGGTTTATTCAACAACATAATCAATAAGCTTCCACTTGAACTTCACATACCAGGATATCAGTATTGTGGTCCGGGAACAAAGTTAGCTAAGAGGTTAGCTCGAGGTGATCGAGGCATAAATCCTCTGGACGCTGCGTGTAAGGAACATGATATAGCTTACTCGAAAAATCGTGAAAATTTCGAAGCCCGTCACGAGGCTGATAAAATCCTTGCTGAGAAAGCGTGGCAACGATTTCTAGCAAGAGACGCTGCTATTGGTGAAAAAGCTGCTGCTTGCAGTGTGAATAAAATCATGAAGTTGAAAAGACGTTTCGGTATGGGTCTTAAAAAAGAAAAACCTATTACAAAGCGTAAGACAATTAAAAGAAAAACAATGAAGCGTAAGACAGTCAAAAGAAAGACAACCAAGAAGAAGGATGTTGCTCTGAGACAGATTGTTGATGAAGCTAAAAAGTCCATGCAGCCTGGTGAAGATCCAGTTAAAACAGCTCTTGGAGGTGCCCGCAAAGCTGTCAAGAAAGTTGGTGGGAAGAAAAACGTTCGATTGCCTCGTATTCTACCAGTTCCATCAAAGATTGGTGGAGTACTTCCATTCTTGATTCCCCTGTTTGCAGGGTTATCAGCGGTTGGTGCTCTAACAGGTGGAGCTGCAGGTGTTGCAAAAGCTGTGAACGATGCCAGCGCAGCCAAAAATCGATTAGCTGAAAAGAAACGTCACAACTTGAAGATGGAGGAAATAGCTGTAGGTAGAGGATTATACCTCAAACCTTACCGCAGTGGTATGGGACTTTATCTGAAACCATACCCAGAAGGAGCTTGCTGCAAGAAGTCAAAAAACCAGTAGAGCTACCACATCGAGCACTGACTAACATCAACTTATTAAAGTATGCCAAGCTGCTTAAAATTCCAAATTTTCGAGGAGTTTTTATGAGAAATGATTTACCAAAATCTGGATCTAAGACAAACGAATCAGCAATAATAAATTTAGAAGATAAACGTGGACTTGGAACTCACTGGGTTGCATACAAGAAGAATCATAATCAAGTAATTTACTTTGACAGTTTTGGTAATCTACAACCTCCACAAGACTTGATGAAATATCTCGATGTAGGTAGCGTAAAGTACAATCATAAAAGATATCAAGACTTTGATACAATCATATGTGGACATTTGTGCTTAAAATTCCTGGCTGGACAACTATAAATTGAAGTGAGTCGGGACAACAAGCGTCAGTCATGGCAGAGTCATTCACCTTGACACTATCCGGAAACTCCTCCATACTGGAGGCAAATTATTTTCCGCCGATTGAGCTATCACCATCAAAAAATTATGTACTTGGACTCGTTAAGCTCCTGACATTTAATTCAATACCAAATATTGATGTTGGTGCTTATAAATTTTATGTGTCATCAAAAAGATCCAAAAGAAGTACAATCAAGAGATTTCAAGAAATCACTATACCAACAGGGAGTTATGAAATTAAAGATATTGAAACTTATATAAACAAGACATTACCTGAACTAAGTTTCACTTTAAAAGCAAACAACAATGAGTTGAGAAGTGAAATAAGATGTGATCAATATATAAATTTTGAGCCTGAAGATTCCATTGGATCATTACTTGAATTTACCAACCGCGTGCTTGAACCTAACACAGCACATAAATCTGATTTACCAGTCAAATTATTGAAAATCAATGCTCTGAGAGTCGAGTGCAATATAACTACTGGATCGTACATCAATGGTGAGAAGAATCTCACAATCCATGAATTTTTCCCGAGGGTTCCAGCAGGATATAAGATAGTGGAAGTGCCAACAAACATCATTTACCTACCAGTCGCCGTACGAGCAATACACAACTTGAGGCTCCGCATTGTTGATCAGGACGGGAGAATAGCAAATTTCCGTGGCGAGACTATAACGATAAGACTGCATATAAAAAGTCTGTAATGGGTATCGTATATGAGACAAAGACGGGTAACGGGTATAAAAGGATTGCAGGATGTCCAAAGATTATCAGTCATCATCGAGCTCTGAAAGTGTTGACACGTCAAAACGTAGAGTTCCTAAAAAGTCTAGGACTAAAATTACGTGGAAAATTCACAAGATAAAAATAAATTTTTGTTGTCTAGCTTGTGTGATACCATGGCGGAAATCTTAGATATAAAAAAATCAATTATTTTCGATGAGTCTATTGCACACTGTGAAGCTCATTCACACTTACCATATGCATCATCAACATTCAACAACAGTGATGAAATCAGGATTGCTCTTCAACATCAAGATCTGTGCTTGCTCCCAAGCAAAAGCACATTACATTTTTATGGAAGAATGAGGAAAGCTGATGGTACTGCTGTAAGTGCTACTACGAAGATGGTCAACATGGCTGTTTGTCATATGTTTGAAGAGATACGTTATGAACTCAATGGTGTAGAAATCGATAGATGTAAGAATGTTGGTATCACCAGTGTTATGAAAGGATACGCTTCTCTGAGTCCGGGACAACAAAATATTCTGGAAAATGCTGGTTGGATTGTTAATGAAGATGACAACAAGCTGACTGATAATAGCGGTTACTTTGATGTCTCAGTACCGCTGAGTTTCATTCTTGGATTTGCTGAAGATTATCAACGAATTATCGTGAATGACAAGCATGAATTGATACTGATCAGATCAAATACTGATCAAAATGCTTATGTTGTTACCGTTGAGAATGAAAATGTTTCAATTACGATTCAAAAAATTGAGTGGATTGTACCATACATAACAATGTCTGACAAGCAAAAATCGAGGTGTTGAATTACATAACCTCCGATCCAGCTATTCCAATCAGTTTCCGGACTTGGGAATTGTATGAGTATCCACTGCTACCAGCTACCAACAAGCATATTTGGGTAATCAAAACGACAAATCAGCTTGAGAAACCTCGTTTTGTTATCCTTGGATTCCAAACAGCAAGAAAGAATCAATCGAATCAAAACGCAAGCGAGTTTGATCACTGCAGCATAAGAGACATTAAGCTGTTCTTGAACTCTCAGAGTTATCCATATGGAAATTTGAACCTCAACATTGTGCATAATCAGTATGCCTTGATGTATGATATGTACACAAATTTTCAAAGTGCTTACTATGGGAAAGAAGCTGAACCGCTATTGGCTAAGAAAAAATTTCTAAGTACAGCACCTCTGTATATAATTGACTGTTCCAAGCAGAACGAGTCAATCAAGTCTGGACCTGTGGATATACGCCTGGAATTTGAATCATCAGCACAGTTTCCAAATCAAACTGCTGCTTACTGCTTGATAATTCACGACCGAATAATTGAGTACAATCCCATCAGCAGCACTGTGAGAAAACTTACTTAATGGTACAGTTTGACCCCAAGCCCACCATACATGACATGTATGTATGGGACTTTGCATCCAGACAAGCGAGGAAAGGACCATGGGAACAAGCAGCAAGAGACGGAGAACGATTTCGTCGACGAATACAACAAATCAATAACATTATTGATCCTATACTAATCAATAAACTTAATGTAATTAAAAATAGTAAATAAATAACAATGTTTTTGTAATTTAATGTTTTGTAATTACAAACCTTACTAGAATAAGTATAAAAAATTATTTAGTATAAAAGTTAAGTATAAAACAATTATTTAGAATAAAAGTTAAGTGCACATATCAAAACACAATTCTCTCACAATTTCTGTAATTGATTTCCCAGAGTGATTAATAACCTTGAATTTATTACAATTGGCCCCAATGTAGTGTCGATTTAAAGTATTGCATAAGATTATAAATTTCATTTTAAATATCATATCAGGATTGTTGAGATATTTCTGGTTGGTGGTAGCAGGGAAGAACGTTGAAAAGTGGTTTTCCAGATCGATTTCAACGTTGAGTCCATGATCTGTCATAACCGTTCTAATCCCAGTTAGCTTGTAAGTTTTTCCCACCTCAAGTTCACACATCCTCTTGAACATCAACGGGCGTGGAGTTTTATCTTCAACTTTGACACGCTTGAAAGTTGTTGATCTCTCAATTTCATGCATTGTATCGGTAACAGGATGTTTACGGTACGGTGCCATGATTGAGATTTCTTCAGCAGATTTCAAGTAGCAGATTCCAGCACGAGGTAGCAGATTTCAACAGCTTGATATTTTCTAACACACAACACTATGGTACTTCACTCGTACTTCACTTCGATGAAGTATGCTCGCGGCGCGCTGCTTTTATAGCAAGGTAATGACGTCATCTACTGCGCAGTTGGAAAAATTCTAGAATAGTATGACTCATAATCTAAAAATAGAAACTGCGCAGTTATGATAGATGACGCACAAGAAGTTTAACATAACCTGAAATCATAAGTTAAATGGTGGGAAAGCATAAACATAACCTGTAAAATGAGTTAAATGGCGGGAAAGCATAAACATAACCTGTAAAAATGAGATGACGTCATCTACTACCCAACAGAAATAGAACAAAGAAAAACTGCACAGCTACGAGACCTTGAACCGGTTCAAACCTGTCTGATGACATCATCTACTACGCAGTTTAAAACTCTACGACGTAGTTTGAATAACCAATCAAATTATTAATTAACCAATAAGATTATCGAGTGGTGGGGGTAAAATCCAGAGATCGGGTTATAAAAAGGTTGAATTGATTGTAAGAGTCATCATTCAGTCACTCTTCGTTGTCAAGAGCAGTAAAAATGGAGATCATTCTAGACGTTCAAGGATTCAGAGGAGCTGATAATCGCTTCATTGTTAAGGAGTTGGCCTCAATAACAATTCAACATGATATTGTTAATATTGAAGAGTTGTCATACACACTATTTCAACCTCCATATCACTGGAAGGTGTTACCAGTCAACTATCAACGTCTGAATACCTGGCTGATCCGAAATTATCATGGAATCGGTTGGAATGCTGGAACAACTTCATATTACAAGCTCAAAGAAGTTCTCAATTATTTAACTTGTAATAAAAAAATTATTTATGTCAAAGGTATCGAGAAAAAGTTATGGGTTCAAAATTTAATTGATTGTAATAATAAAATTGTAATCGATCTCGATAATTTCAAATGTCCCTCTCTAAAAAGTATGAAAATTTGTAACAATCATTTTTGTAATTATCATGATCGTTTATCTGATTTATGTGCCTTGGAAAATGTAAAAATTTAAAAGATTGGTTTGTAAGCACTCAATAAATCTAAAATAAATGAATTACAATTGTTATTATTATTTCATCCTAACACATTTAATTCAGAATAGAATTAATTATTGTTAGTTATTAAATTCAAATAATTTTCCAACACTACTACTGATATTAATACTTATCAACAGATGGCGTAATGGTTTTTGATTTTTAATTATGATAATCAATAATCAGTTTTTGTTTTCTAAAATTTTATAATTAATATTTGTTTAAATTAAAAGTCATGCATTATTTTATATAACCATTTTAAAAATAAAAACTGTGTATTGATTTTCAAAATATATCGCTAGAAGATTTTTGGATTTGACGATACAGAGCACATCAACCCCATATTAGTTTATCAAATAATACATAACTTTTAAATTAAATAAATATTAATAATATTAATAACAAAATATTATAAACTAATAATAATTATTTATCTTTTATTTAAATTAAAAGTCATGTATTATTCTATATATGTATATATAACTAGAAAATTTTTTTAATATTTATGAATTGACAGCTTTCACGCTCTAAGAATAAACTGATAGTAGATGGCTCTAGTACAAGAAGCGCGAAATTCAAACTATCATTATGATAAGTAACTTAAAAAATTATGATTAAGTATAACTTATTGAATTTGAATTATAAATATTAATCTTAAATTAAAAATGTGAGGAATTATAAATAAAAACAATGAATTATTTATATTGAAATCCAATATTTTATTGATTAAATAATTCCACTGGTCATTTTTACATCAAGACTAGAATTAATAAATTCAAATTTATTATATTTTCCACCATGATAACGCAGAAACAGATAGTTTGAATCTATTAATTCATTCAAACTCTTCATGAAGTTATCATCTTTTAGATGTTGAGTAGTTCTTGATGGTAGATAAATGTTAAATTCATCGTTTATATTAGCAACAATCCTAGTTCCATACTCAGTTGTAATAGCTTTGATACCGTTAATCTTATATTCTCGATTAATCTCCAACTCGTTCATTTTCTTAACAGGAAGAATCCCAGTAAGACAATTAAGATCATTTATCTTGGTTACATCCATGATTGATTGCTGTAAAAATTTTTAATTAATTGTAATGGTTGATTAAATGATTCTTCATTCAATACATATTTTGATTAGACAGTAAATGAATACTTACGATTAGTAATACTGATAGGTAGAAGATGTATATCACCAAGAACTTGTACTTTAACTTGTAGTCACCACCAGCGAGTACTTTACTGGAGACGTGTACTTCGTTTTTGTGAAGTACGGCTTGAGCGCGCTGCTTTTATAGCCAGAGGATACTACGCAGTTACCCCTCACTCCTATACCTCAAAAACGGTTTGATGACGTCATCTGCTACGCAGTTAGAAATAGAACAAAGAAAACTGTGCAGTTACGCAACCTTGAACAGGCTCAGACCTGTATGATGACGTCATCTACTACGCAGTTAGGAATAAAGCAAAGAGAACTACGCAGTTACCGTGACCTTGAACAGGTTCAGACCTGTTTAAAAGTAGACAGAAATCTCGACAGATGGCGTATCTTCTCGCATGTACTCCTCATACGTACAGTTTGAATATATTAATCTTTTGAGAATATAAACAATGAAATGCACCTGTGATCTAAGCAACTATTATTGATGCTGAGATCACAGGTGCATCTTTTAACAAAAATGCAGGAAATCAGAATCAAAATTTGAAATGGCGGAAATCAGACTCAAAATGGCGGAGTCAGATAGCAACCACCAGATGGTAAATTTCAGATAGCAGATTTCAGAGAGCAGACTCAAAATGGCGGATTTCAGACTCAGATAGCAGCCACTAGATGGCGGAAATCAGATAGCAGACTCAAAAATTCTAGAACAGAATGAGTCATCTACTGCGCAGTTATATGACCTTGAACAGGTTCAAGCCTGTCTGATGACGTCAACTACTACGCAGTTAGAAAATTCTAGAACAGAATGAGTCATCTACTGCGCGGTTAGAAGTAATGCACGCTGTAACCAGATGGTGTTGCGTGAAATCCTTCTCTCAAGTAGTTGACATAACTTCATTTTAAATACATAGAACATGGATATACCATACTACAAATGCATAATCCTGAACTATTGATCTGTTATGGCTGAGCCGAAGGCAGGTTAATAGTTGAGGATGCTTTTTAACCTCAAAATGTTGAACTCAAATTCAAAATGGCGGATAGCAGCCACCAAATGGCGGATTCAAAATGGCGGATAGTAAGATTTAAAAAATGGCGGATAGTAAGATGGCGGCAGAATTCCCCACCAGCGCCACCTATAACCTCGATAAATACCTCACCCATAACCTCAAAATGACATACATATCTACCACCGGCAACATCTACTGTCGGTAAAAACAGGTCGCCCATATCCACAGATGATATTTGTCACGAATCTACAGCCGGTAATGTAGATCCCAGCTTAGGGTGGGACACGAACCCACAAATCTGTTTTACCGATTGGACATGCACCCCCCCTGTTTAACTACTGATTATAATGAGATCATCATAAAAAAAAAAAACTTTTGTAGTGGGAAGTTTGAAAGTTTTGCGGTCCAAAAATTTTTAAAAATTGCGTTATGAAGACTGAAGTACAAAAGTTAAATATCTATTAAATTTACTAAAGAAAAATTTCATTTTTGTATTATTTTGAGCTCTCTAAGCTCGAAAATAAAACTGGTTGATGCTTATAAGCTCTTCGAGCTCAAAAGTTTAACAGAAGTTTGATGAAACCGTATTTTTAAAATGTTCAAGCTACCATAACTTTAGAATGAGTCAACCGATTTTCACGCGGTTGGCAGCAATCACTGTAGTTTTTTAAGTCCTATAAACATTTTGTGAACACAAATTAATCGAATATGAAATTTTGGATTTTTTCTTAAAAAATCAATTTTTTCGAATTTTTTTCGTTAACAATATCTCACGAACGAATCAACTGATTTTGATGCCGTTTACGGCGATCGACGCAGTATTTTAAGGTTAAAAAAATAATTTGTTACACAAAAATCGATCTGACATGAATTTTACGAGTTATTTGAAAAAATACACTTTTTTGCCGTTTTTTTTTAATTTTTTCGTCAACGATATCTCACGAACGAATCAAGCGATTTTGACTGGCCCGACGGCAATCGAAGTGATTTTTCGATATTAAGAGTTGATTAGTTTTTGGAATTGATCGATAAAGTTTCGATTAAATCGGTTAAGCAAATCAAAAGTTATAAGAGGTTTACACACACACACACACACACACACACAGAGAGAGAGACATACAGACAGACATACAGACACCATCGCGGGAAGGGTCAGGGAAGATTTCTAAGGCCTCAAAACGTCGAGATCTGTTGAAAACTCGATTTTTGCAAGGGGTAAAAACAATAACTTCCCGATTTTTCGAAAATCTTCGATTTTCTTAGCGGGAAGTTAAAAATTTATGTAGAAGTTAAAAAAACAGTTAATGTAATATTATCAAATATTCATTTCTAAATTTTTTTATGCTCCAACAACCGGAGGTCACTTCAAAACTTAAGAATTATTTATTTTTGTCCCATTACTGCGCATGCGGAGAATATATGACGCTCTCTCTCTTACTGTTCCAAAACTTCTGAAATTTCATCAAAATTCATTGAAAAACAAAACGAAGAAAATAAAAAATAAGTATTTGCTGCCATCAATAATTATATAAGAAAGGTCTAAAGATTTTTATTTTTAATCACATTACTATTGTTTGATAAATAATTACGAAAAAAAAAACATTAGAATTGAGAAGTTAGAAAAGAATAGCAACATAAGCAATGTCCAATGACAAGTGAATTACTCAAAGCGGGAAGTTAAAATGTATACATATAATTAATGTACACCAGTTAGATACCTCAATTACAACTTAATTTTTTGAAAATCTTACTATACGATTATTTTCTTTTCAAGCAAAGTCACTTTATTATAAATCATGTTATTAAATGACATATTAATGATTCAGTTTTATTGAAAAATTAAAAAATTGATTAAACGAATTTACACCCTTCATTCAGAACAATGTGATAAATAAGTAAATACATTTAAAATTTTTGCATAAATTTCAAAAATTTTCAATTTTTCCTTGTTTGTTCCTTTTTAGAAAAAGTAGAAAAATAATATGGAACTTTACAGACACTGATATAAAAAAAAATTATATTTATTTTTATTGTTATTATTATTATTATCATTATTATTATTATTATATTTTATAATTATAATAATATTTTATAGATTGAATCTTTTTAAAATTTCTGCAAAAAAAATTGAAAAATTTCATATTTTTTGTTATTTACTCGTTGAAAAAAATTATTAACAAATTGTCTGATAACTGTCAACGTAACTAAAATACAAAAAAAACCAACCGATGTGGGAAAATATTGCAGATTACAAGTATTCTATGTGTAGAACTGGCACTGCCATCTTTCGAATGTGCGGTGAGTAACGTTCGAAAAATACCGTGGCACATACCACTGCTTCCATCTCTTGTCGTCAGCGATATCACTGTACCGCTGCTTACATCCAAATTGTTTATAATATTATTACCTAATTTTTATTTCAAAGTTTATATACATTCTATAGAATATATCGATGAAATAATAATTTATTTACATTACAAATATTATATAGAAGGGCAATCGAATTCGTTTTTTGTATTTTACATGATAAAACTTTAAATAATGATGAAAAATCAATTGCCTGTCGATCGATAAATAAATCTGTAATTTTTTTTTTGGAAAATTCTAAAAATTATATTCGTTTGCCCTTTGTTACATAGTTTTAAACATCTATGCAAAAATTCAGGTCATTATGTTAATTACAACATAGAAAAAAATTTACCCTATTTGCGGACATTACCCCTTAAGTGAGAAAAAAGCAGCGCTAGAAATGAAAATTGAAACTCATTTTATGTATTGTACAACCAAAATTAATGCTAGGTGGTTGACCTTAATAGTTCAATTTTTAATTTAATTTGTTTATTACAATTTTTTAATATGTAAAAAACAATATGCACGCTTAAAGAGACAACCGAATAAATTTAAAAATTTCAGTATGTGAAAGAGCGAAGTCTAACAAAAAATTGAATTTACAAATTAATTCAAGTATCGAAATATAATAATTGGTGCACACATAATATAATAAAAGATAATATTCAAGAAATATTGTAAATGTTAAAAACTTGTATTGGTGCGGAGGTAGGGACATAATAAGTAAGAACTATACATAAAAGAAATTACAGAAAATTTTGAAAAATATAAAAAATGAAAATCAAACTTAAAAATAAAATCGAACAAATTTCAAAAAATTGTCAGTGAGAAAGTGACGTAACAGAAAATTAATATGTAATAATTATTTAAAATGAATGTAAAAATTATTATCTGTGCACACGTGGTGTAATAATGAATTATCGCTGGTTAAAAAGAAACATTGAACATATGGTACTGTATATCTGCATTGTATGTACTTATATACAGATATACAGTTTGTATAATTCAATACTTTTTTTTAATCAAGGATATTTGAGAAATATTCAAAATGTTGAAAATTTGTATTAGAGTGGAGGTGGGAAGGTGAGAAAGTTTTTCTGGAAATTTAGTTACATATCGAACTTTTGAAAATCGTTTAAAAAATAACTGAGCACTCAGAGTCAGATAACTAAATCTAATCGAAATATTGTAGAAGTTGAGTAAGGGGTGGAACTCGAAACCAAATTAAAAAACCATTCTATCGATTTAAAAATTTGTATTAGTGCGGTGGCACTGAGACAACAAGTGAGATTTTTAAATGAAATAAATTATTAAAAAATTTCCACAATATACAAAAAATATAACCAACCTTTTACAAAAAATAAATTCAAAAAATTGTAGTCGGTAAGAATGTGTTGTATTAGAAAATTACATTTATAATTGTTAAAAATGAATGTTAAAACTAGCTTAAGTGAGAAAAAAGCAGCGCTATAAATAAAAATTGAAACTCATTTTATGTATTGTACAACCAAAATTAATGCAAGGTGGTTGACCTTAATAGTTCAATTTTTAATTCAATTAATTTAAAAAAATTTTTTTAATATGTAAAAAACAATAATCTGCACACTTAAAAAAAAACCGAATAGATTTAAAAATTACAGTATGAGAACGAGATCGGTATAGCAAAAAATTGAATTCACAAATCGATTCAAGTATTAAAATATTATAATCGGTGCAAAAGTGATGTCATGAAAAATAATATTCATGAAGTGTTTAAAATGTTGAAAATCTCAAGTGGTGCGAAGGTGTTGTAGTGAAAAATTTTCTTTAGAAATTTCATCACATATCGATAAATTTGGAAGTCATATAAAAAAGTAACTATGCAATTAGAGACATATCTTGAAATAAAAAAAATTATTGATACAATTATTTTTACATCGCTCAAAAATTATATTTTAGAATTGTTAACAATGAATGTTAATATTTTAGTAAGTAAGGTAAGACAACGCTGAAAATCAAAATGAAAAAATATTTCATGTTTTAGAAAACTTAGATTAATGCTAAGTGGTTGATTTTAAGAGTTATATTTTTAAATAAATTTATTCAAAGTTCTGTATATGTCGTAAAATAAGATCTGCATGCTTGAAAATACAATCGAATAAATTTCAAAAATTACAATATGAGGAAGAAAAAGGTCTAACAGGAAATTAAATTCACGAATTGATTAAAGTATTAAATTATTATTATCGGTATACAAGTGATGCGATGAAAAATTATACTTCAGAAGTTTTAAAATGTTAAATATTTGTATTGGTGCCGAGTTAATTCAGTGAAAGATTTTCTTTGCAAATGTAATTACATATCGAAAAATTAAGAAGTCGGATAAAAAATAACTGTGCATTCAGGGTCAGGTAACTGAATAAAATAAAAAAAATTATAAAAGTTGAGAAAATAGTGGAACTGTAAATCAAATTAAAACAATATTCATCAGTTTTAAACATTTACACTAGTGCAAAGGTAGAGAGATAATCAGTGAGATCTATAAATAAAATAAATTATAGAAAAATTTCCAAAATATAAAAAAATTAAAACCAAACTTCAAAAAAAGAATAAGTAAATAATTTCGAAAAATTATTGTCGGTGAGAAAGTGGTGTAACAGAAAATGAAATTGATGATTATTAAGAATGAATGTAAAAATTATAATTGGAGCACTTGCAATGGAATGAAATATAATATGTCAGAAATATTGAAAATATTAGTAATTTGTTTTAGTGCGGATGTGGTAAAGTGAAAGATTAACTTTTAATTATAAATCGAAAAATTAGGAAGTATGAAGTCGTATGAAAACTAATTGCGCGCTCAGTAGCACGTAAATAAATCTAATCCAAAAATTGTAGAAAATGAGAAAGTGGTGGAACTCAAAGTCAAATATAAAAACTATTCTATTTCTATAGGTTTAAAAATTCAAATGTGCGGTAGAAGTGAGATAACAAGTGAGGTCTTTGAATGAAATGAATAATTGAAAAATTTACAAAATATATAAAAAATATAACCAACCTTGCAAAGAATCAAAAAATATAGTCGAAAAATTGTAGTAGGTGAAAAAGTGTTGTAATAAAAAATTACATTTTTAATCGTAAAAAATAAATTTTAAAATTAACTGAAGTGAAAATCAAAATTGAAACACATTTAATGTATTGAAAAACTGAAAGTAATGTTAGGTGGTCGATCTAATAGTTCAATTTTTAATTTTATTTGTTTATCACAATTTTTTAATACGTTAATAACAATAATCTGCATACTTAAAAAGACAACCGAATAAATTTAAAAACTACAGTATGTAAAAAAGAAAGGTCTAGCACATAATTAAATTTACGAATTAGTTCAAGTATTAAAATATCATAATCGGTGCGAGCGTGATGAAATGGAAAATGAAAATAATATTCATGAAGTATTCAAAAAGTTGACAATTTTAAGTGGTGCGAAGGTGTTGTAGTGAAAAATTTTCTTTGGAAATTTCATTTCATATCATTACATATTAGGAAGTAATAACTGCGCAATCAGAGGCAGGTAACTAAATCTAATCGAAAAATTGTAGAAGTTCAGAAAGTGGTGAAACTCGAAATGAAATTTAAAAATTATTCTGTCGATATAAAAATTTTGATTATTGCGGTGGTACTGAGATTACAAGTGAGATGTTGAAATAAAATGAATTATTGATATAATTATTGATACATTGCTAAAATATAAAAAAAAATAATATTATAAAACTTCCAAAAAAAAAAAATTAAATAAATTCAAAAAATCGTAATCTGTGAAAATGTAGTGTAACAGAAAATAAAATTTGATAATTATTAAGAATGGATGTGAAAATTGTAATTGCTGCACACGTGATGTTATGAAAAATTTTATTCAAGAAATATTTAAAATGTTAAAAATTTGTATTATGCGTAGGTGCTGAGGTGAAAAACATTCTTTGAAATTTGAATTATGTATTAAAAAATTAGAAAGTTGGATAAAAAATAGCTGTACATTCAGAAGCTAGTATCTAAATAATATCAAATTTAAAATTTGTTCCATGTCATAAACATGACATAACTTTAACAGATAGTATAACTTCAAAACAGGATTGAAGATCTTCTAGTGTTTTAGTTAGTACTTGTTTGTCAATATATCTTCGTTTAGCTCTTGGTTTCTATTCATGAATTTTAACTAATTTTTTTCTTTCAGGCTTATGGAATCAGAAGTCTTATCATCGCTGGCATACCTTCAATTTCCTTCTTCAATACGAATAGATATAGCCCCTAACGATCTATTTATTTCACATAGAAGAAGACGCGGAATAATAACTTGTTTCGTAAAAAGTTCAATTCCACTTATGAGTTTGTTCTTCTGATAAATGCTCAAGGTAAAGATATAACAATTATGAAACTTGCAATTCAAACACACTCATAACTATTGTTAATTTGCAGGTACAAACAATGTCAATGTTATCAACTATCATTGTCACGGCTGAGCGTATATTTTCGTGCAAAGACTGGGTAGAAACAAGTATGAATTGAAGTTTATATTTCTTGGAGACTGGATTATTTTTGGTATGTAAATTTCTGGTAATTATTTGCTAGGTCATGTAGTAAATAAATATGCATGTTGTAAGAATAAATTTAAAATAAATTTTTTCCGAAACACCTTTTAGGAAACTAAAAGTGCGTTGAAAATCTATATGATTTTGACACAATAGAGTGTAGGAAATTATTTAATTTTTCATTAGTTTGAGTAGCTTGATAAATTTGCATGTTGTAGAAATAAATTGAATAAATTTATTTTTCCCAAACACCTTTTAGGAAACTAAAAGTGCGTTGAAAAATCACTTTGATTTTGACACAATGCGGTTGAGGGAGTTATTTACATTATTTGTAATTATTCAATGAATTAATATCCGTATCGTATGTAATAATATTGTATTATTATTATTATTATTATTATTATTATGCATGTAATTTTTGTGATTTATTACTACTACCTTTAGTTGCACGTTAGAATTAATTAATGTCAAATTAAATTTTTTCCCAAACAAATTTTAGGAAAATAAAAGTGCGTTGAAAACTCACTATATTTGAGCACAACGCGTTTGAGGGAAGTATTTAATTTTCTAGTCATTTCAGCTAGTTTAAGAGGCATGATGAATTCGCATGTTGTAAAACTAAATTTAAAATAGGCTTCCTTCGTAGAAATTTTAGGGACTTTTTTTCAGAAAAAAACTTCTAAAGACTTTTAAAGACTTTGTCAAAGTTTTCAAGGTTTCTGAGAAAAAAGTCCGAAAAATTTTCACAAGGGTTCTTTTTAGGGTTCTTAGTTCCCAAACACCTTTTAGGAAACTAAAAGTGCGTTGATAGTTCAATTTCGACTTTGATGCAACGCGGTTGAGGGAAGGATTCAAATTTTCTGTGATAATCATCTAGGTTTAGTAGCACAATAAATTTGGATGTTGTAATTATAAATTTTTAACAATTATTTTTCCAAACACCTCTGAAGAAACTAAAAGTGCGTTGAAAAATCAATGTGATTTTGATACGCAGTTAAGGGAAGTATCTTAATTATCATCATTATTATTATTATTCACTGGCCTGAGTAACACGATAAAATTTGATGTGCTAAGAGTTGAAGGCAACGATTTTTTTTTCTCGAACATCTTGTAGGAAGCTAAGTATGTTGAGAAATCTGAAATAAGTTGTAAAGCCAAAATTTGATTTTGGTATACTGCTGTTTAAACAATTATGTTGTTTTTGCCTATTTATTGCTAGATATTTTGCATACTTTTGTGCAAGCTCTGGACTAAAATTCAAAATTTTTTTTTCTCTTGAGCATCTTTCACAAAGTTAAAAGTGCTTCGAGAGAGTGATACGATTCCAAAACAATGCCGTTCAGAAAAATGATCTACTTCTAAACAATTATTATTATTTATTCACGTTTCACAAATAACGATACTGCGAATTGTATTTGTAAATTTTTCTTCATAAACACAAAAATCAGGTTGCAAAGTATTTCCATTATAATAAAAAAATTATATTTTTACAAAAAATTCTTTGCATCGTCTGAATTTCAGTTATAAATTATCATGATGAAATTTTTCGAGAAACCTAAACATCTCGAAGAAAAAAAATTTTTTTTTTTTTATGAAATTAAAATATACATTTTTTCACGAACGCATCATAAATTTCTCTATTTTCATTGAAATACATGTGCTACTACACACATTTGTGTTTCAAATTATTTTCATCCAAATGATATATTCGAATATTTTATTAAATTTCGACGCAATTCTGAAATCATTTTATTACTTTTATATGAAATCATTTTGATTTCCCGATATCAGTAGTAGACAAATACTTATAAACGACTTAGGTGTCGCTAATCAACAGTATTAATTTGATCCAGAAGATAATTTATTTTTAAATGAATATTTTGCCGCTGGTGGCGTTTGCTGTCATGGGTGCAAACCGAGTTACCGACAGATCACTATCCTACAGGTTCTTAAGTTAATATTAATGTTCTATTTTTTATTTTAATATTTGATTTGTGATTTGTGATTTTTAATATGTGATTATTGATTTGTGATTTGTAACTATGAATATGAAAGTTATAACTGGAAAAAAGAAAGTGATCTTTCATGATGGGCATACATATGCAAGAGACTGTCAAAGCACTCAATATTTTTCGATGCTCGAGGGAGAAATCTTATGCATGCACAGCGTATCTGAACTTTTCTAAAGTAATTCTTGACATTGAAGAATGCTCAGGCATGAAAGAAGGTGAAGATTTCGTTGTAGAAAATCATCATGCTGATCTTCCTCAAGAAGATAAAGATAAGTGGTCGGTTCTTCTTAACATTATGATTAAAAGATGTGAAGAGACCAATGAAGGTCTAAAAGAAATCTTTGATGATGTCTGTCGACCGTAAGTTTCATTGATTTATGTATTTATATTTATTAATTTTGATCCTTAAGAGAAATTCTTAATTGTATTATAAAATGTAATTAACTCTAATTAATTATATGTTATTATTTATGAAAATTAATTTAGCAGATATTTAATAATTTTTAGAATTTTTCTAATAAATAAATTACTGGATAAAAAATTGAGAAAAAAAATTGATATTTAAAAAATGTAATGAATTAAAAATGCAATTAAAAAAAAAAATTTTCGGAACAATTTTTTCTGTTGAATAAAATTAAATAATGGTCAAGTGACAGCTAACTTTAATATCATTGTTATTTATAGATTTCCAGAATTAAGTGCAAAGCACAATTTTAACTCTTGCTCGAGTATTTTATCGCGAGCGCGTGCAGCTAGTCGAGAGAAAATACCGTCGAAACTCTCGGAGCTAGGTTCAACTCTCAAAGAGCACGGCATTGCTACGGATTACGTTCAAAGTAATGATGACACGGCGATAATATTCACAAGAAATTCATTGCTCGAAGTATTACAGAAAAGTAATAATATTTACATGGACGGTACTTTTGAGGTTTGTAATTAATTTATTAATATATTATATATTTTTATAATTAATGGAGAACACCACTGTGACGGTCGAAAAAAAAAATATAATTTCGGGAATTTTTTTGACAGGGAAAATAAAAAGGAATTTGTGTATCGGATTTTTTTTTTATTAAGGGTACATTAAAGATGATAACTCTAAATTTTTATTGAAAAATGTTTAATTATTACAAAATTATTAACAATGTTATAGAGCACTAGAAAAAATTTCCCCCTTCATGGTCGCATCGATTACTCAAAAACGGATGATCTGATAATAAAAACTCAAATTGTTTTTCTATCAGTAAGGATGTAGTTATCGTTGCACGTATGGAATTTTTAAAATTGTAATTTTCAAAAAAATTTTCTCATTATTTTAACTGTTTTTTTAAACCCTGCTCAAAAAATCGTTAAAATCAAAAAAATTTTTTAATTTTGATGAACAACTTTTATGCGCAACATTTTTTCAGTGAGGCAATAGCTAAGGTTTTACAGCGCTCCGTAGTGAGTACTATTTTTCAGTACTCTTAACTATACCTATATTATACGTGTGTACTAATAATGTGTCATCAATGTACAATTCTTTGCGATCGATTGTCCTTTTACTTTGAAAACCTACAGAAATTTTGCTTGTAATCTAGGTATATATTTTACAGAACAATTGGTCAAAAATAACTTTACAACTTCCTGGAGCAGCGGTCACAGAAGCTGTTGGTAGTTCCTGGTATTCAGAAATATTTTTTACCACGATTAAAAGCAAAATCTCGGTGTGTTTTTATAATTAAAAGACAATCGATCAAAAATAACGGTAAGCTTCCGGGAGCAGCAGTTACAAGAAAATTAATTAATTTTCAGTTATCTTCTGTATTTTAAATTTCATAGCGCTTATTTCGTATGATTACTACGTTTTTAATCATCATTGTTATAAATTGTAAGAATTTATATTTGTAAATATTTAGAGATGTCCAAAAGTAAAGATATCTAAATTTACTTGTCTATGTTTAGAGATGTCCATTTTATTAAGTTTACAAATAATTAGAACTGTCTATTTTTCTAAATTTCTAAATTGTTCAATTGTCTTTTTATTGACTTGTTTAAATTTATTATTTTCTATTTTTTTAAATCTTTCTCATTTTACGTGTTTGTTTTATGGTTTGTCTAGTTTCACGGATATCTTGTTTTTAAATTTTCTAATTTTATGCTTATCTTTTTTGAAATAATTCCATTTTTTTTGGTAACTGAATATTTACATTACTACTCCTTTTATTATCGAAATTTTAAATCATCTTTTTTTTTACAAATATTTTTTTTTTATTATTTCCTATATATTATTTATTCAAATTTTTTATTTAGTGATTTCTTTACTTAGAGTTGCCCAAATTTTAATGTTTACATTTTCCGGAAAATTCTTGACCGGTACGAATCATTGAAAAACATTGTATAATATAGGTATAGTCAAAAGTACTGAAAAATATTACTCACTTCGGAGCGCTGTAAAACCTTAGCTATTGCGTAAATGAAAAAATGTTGCTTATAAAAGTTGTTCCTCAAGAAACGATCTACAAAAATGGTCTGATTTAATTTTTTCGAAAAATGATAAAAAAAAAGTTATTTCGAAAAATAGAAATTTTTTGTCGAATTTTTGAATATTTTCACTTATAACTTTTTTATTTATAGTTATACGACAAAAAGTTACAGGGCCAAAGTTGTAGAGAATTCAATTTGCAACAAAAAATGTTAACAAATTTTTTCTATCAGATAAATAGTTTAAAAGGTATATCGTAAAAACCATTTCAACCCCTATTTTCAATATGGCGTCCGTGGGACAAGGGTGGCGACCCTACAAACATGGTTTTAGTTTTACACTGACCTCCCCTACACATCAAAAAAATAAAATTGCGTCCTCTAAAAAATGCAACCCTAAATGTAACTTTTCAATGGACTACTACACCTACTTGTAGCTCTTGTAGCCATATTTAGAAATGTGAATTTGCCTTAAGCTGCCTGTAATTACAAAATAATGGCGCGAAAATTTAATTTAATAAATTTTCTTTTCAACATTTTACCTTAAAAAACTTTATTTTCTTTACAAAATTAAGAAGATTATTAAAAGTTTTTTTTTATTTAATCTGGCAAAAAAATTTTGGAAATATAATAGCGCATTAAATTTTAAATCAATAACAAAAAAAATACATTTTCAATTAGTTTTTGTAGAAACAATTTAAAAATATTTTTATTCTTATAAACTATAAAAGAATTACAAAACATATATTTTGAGTTTTTTTAAATGATTTTTTAATGCACTTCTGGGAATTGAAGAATTTCTACATTTGACAAATTTTTTCGAACATACGATACATATCAGCTTCTGTGTTTGACAAAGTAATCAGAGATGTTAAAATCAACTTTTTCTATTTCTTCGTCAGGTCGAACTGGAATTTAATAAAATTAATATTATTTCATTATAATACAATTATAGTACAACAAAAAAATACAATTATTTTTATTTAAAAGAAGTTAATTAATTACCATCATCGTTAACTTCGTCACTATCATCATCAGTCGGACTAGCATCATTTTCGATATCGTCATTAGTAATATCCTTGTTTACAGAATTATCAGCTTCATGTCTACTATGATCATCAGCATCAGCATCAGCATCAGTATCAATTACTCCAAGGTCTTCACTAATAGAAGAATGAAATTTTGTAGTTTAGATACAATATAGACAATGCATAAAAATGATTAGAAACATAGTTAATAACAATAACATAATAAAATTAAAAATAATTCAATCAAAATCTTACAAGTCAATTCCATTTTAACTCATGGTTATGGAAGGTATGGTGTTCTTGGGAAGTGTGATCAGACTTTCGTTAACACATTTCCAAAAAAATTGTCGGGCAGCCTTCTTCTCGCTAAAAAATGTTTAATAGTAAATTATAAATAATAGAGAAAGTCTTAGCTGTCCCTCGCATTCTGCACACGGTGTACAATTAATAGAAAAAAAATTAAATAAATATTTAATCATATAAGTGTTTATATTTTATGAATTATAATTTTCATTTCGTCAACTACTGAACATCCCCGTAATATATATATATATATATATATATATATATATATATATATATATATATATATATAGAGAGAGAGAGAGAGAGAGAGAGAGAGAGAGTAGGAAAAACAAATATACCTTATTATTTTTGAATAAGTTGTAAAATCGATGCCATTAACCAAATAACATTCATCTTGTCGATGATTGACAGAAAAGTACACTTGATACTTTCTATCGCTCTTTTGTGCTGAAACAAAACAAATCGGTATTCATGAGTACTTAAATATTTTTCTTTGTGTTGAAAACAAATAAAAGAACAGGTCAACACTGAAAAAACATTATTTTTCTACTAACAATTTTTTTTTTATAATTCAATAATTTGATCTTGTGAATATTATAATCACAAGTTTAACAATCAATTTTTATTTTTATGCAGTTAAATAAAGAACAATAGTTGAATTTTATTTTTAACAACGCTTAAATTAAATAAAATGACAAATAAATTATGAACTGAAGACTCCATATCATATATGTCCATAAGTATTAATTACTCACAATAATTGTTAAGAAAATATTTTCTGATTTTATTTTGTAAGTGTACTGGATTTAAACGTAAACAAACCATAATAGTCGAGTAAACTCTGAAATTACTAGAGTTACAATGCCAACAGCAGCTAAAATATATATAACAGTATTTTAATTTTTAAAATACTTTTTCTTTTTACTTATGATATTCAATATTTTTTTCAATTAATTTAAATTGGACAAAAAGATCAATTACTTAATGATACTTACGTATTGAATAACAATTCATTTTAAAATTAAATGGAAGTAAATCACAAGATCACAACAAAAAGAAGAGATAAACTAGAGATTATAAAATTAGACATGAATACTTGTATACTTACATGTTTTTAATAAATTTACTATAAAAAATAAAAGATTGACTTTAAAATGAGTAAGTAATGCTGTATGAACAATTGGCGTCATTTGGGCGATTCCATTAAACTTTTGGCCGATGGCAGTGTGACCGAGACGGCAGGAGTGTGAAGTTAAGCGATGTACAAATAAATGTATTTAGAACGGTGAGAAGTACAATAAAAATATGTAAACAAACATGAAAGGTTGATAAATAAATCGAAGTTTTTATTTATTTAAATAAAATAATAATACAGTTCTACGTTAAAATCTATTAAATGAAAATTTGAAGCCTTTAATTAATGGATTAATGTTATTCAACGTGATTAAAAAATAATAATTGTAATTAAAAAATAACTAGAATTTTCAGTGTGAATTATTATTTTGGATATTAATTTTAAATAAATATTTTAAATGACAAAATTAAGTAAATTATTTTAAGTGAGTGAGGCCAAATTTACTATTGTGAAATTGGAGTATTTGGTGGACTTTGGCTGTATGCTAAATAAAGTTGCCGCTTTCCGACTTCGTCGGACAAAAAAATAGTATACAGCCGTTAGGACGTAAAAACGAAAACCTCAGATCACATGTTTCTTGACTTCAGCTTCGCCTCGGCCAACAGGGGCTACTGTGATAAAATCTAACTGGAGGTTGAATTGGAGCATCTTGTGGGACCCCAATTGAAAGTATCCAGAGAACTTCTACATTTGAAAAAAAATGGTGATCATCGAAAAAATTTTATTTTATTTTTACACCCGTAAAGTGTTTTATCCACCTAATGAATTGACTTTTATCTGTTTAGATTTCACAAAGAAATGGAAGGCAAGATAATATTATTGCTGTTGATAACAATATTTTCTGTAATAGTACCAGTGACATAAACCTCGTCAATATTCGGAAGCTTTATCGAGTTTGTGCCAGTAGCCTTGGGAGATTTAAACTAATACGAGCTGACAGTCGTATTCGTGCTCATAAAGGACTCTAAGACTTTAGAAATCCGGCTAGCGAATAACATTGAGTCAATTGTTTGACTATCAAACTTGATACGTTCTTTCAAGAATAGCATCACCAGCATAGTTCTCGGCTACAACGACAGTGATGTCTTCATAGATGTCCTGGTAAATACTCACGGTCCTAGTTCACATTTCAACTATTTTCACATTATCTGGGGCGGGATTGGAATGACCACTTGTTTCAACGAAACTGAGCCGTTGATCAGCATGCGAGGCCAGCCTTTGGCTATTGACTACAACCAGGACATGACCGTCGATCTTTTTGGGATAAACATAGAAGACCAGGGCGTGTCTTAGGTAAATGAAAACAGGACTAAACTGGATGTCGTTCGGATGGAAAAATTCAACGATTTTCTACTGGTATTAATTTAAACTCCAAACTCAAATTTATTTTTAGATTTAAACAATGACTACTTGCCAGACTTTATGATCACCACGGAGGAAGCCTTCGAAATCTGACACGGGATCTCCAGAGTGTTCAAGTACTGTAAGAGAGTAGAGTGGTCTTCTTGGAGTCGTAAGCGCCGGCAGTCATATTGGTCAGTCTCTGTACCTAGATGTTAATGTAAAAAAAGAGCTCTGGGGCTTCATTCTGCCGGATAAATGGAAGAACGTCATGTACACTAACGCTATATTTCTGCATATTGGAGACTTCAACATGGTTGGGTACCCCGATCTGTTGGCATTACTCCAGACCAACAAGGATAAATGAACAAAAACATTTCAACTGTAAAATGTTGAATGCAAAATTTGCGAGGGAGTCAGTTGCACTTTTTAAATCTAGTGGGACGCGCTCAACTTTTTCAAGGACGAGTCGGTGATGGGGGTGTTCCACAACTTTTATCAAAATGGGATCCTGCATGATATCTTGGTTGAGCATGACAAGGCTACTTGGGCAGTATAATACTCGGGCTTTCAAAAACAACCAGGACTATGATACATTTCTTACTACAATAGTGTTACGTCCAAATCAATAACTTGCATTTAAACAAATACGTGCGCAGTATTTATTTTTTGACAATAAATTTTATCTGAGTTGTGTATTCTCTAAAAATATTCCGAAATCTTAACTAAATACAATCGAAATTTTAAAAGACCCTTTATGATAACGAACCCCTATAATTTTAAAATTTACCTAGAAACATTTTACTTAAGACTATCATAAAACTAATCATAAATACTCCTAAGCAAATAGAAATGAAAAAAGAACATTAAAAATAAATTACCTAAATGCATTTTTCTTGGAGACATTAAAATAATGAACAACCCAAGAAAAACGCATTGGATTTTAATCTTAATTCTATAGGGTAATAAAATATCCATAAAGGGTCCCAAAGAAATAGGACTACGTACCTACGACTCTTTGGAGTTTTAAAGTAATTTGTAAGCCTAACAGATGTACTTTTAAGATAACTAAAATTTTTCTGTATCACTTACGACAAACAAAATTTTATTACAGCACGACAGCTATTTAAAAATAATATTTGAAACTTAACGAAAATTAACCATAGAAAGAACACTAATTCTATAAATAAATTATTTCTTTTATCAAAATAACTTATACTGATTTCAAAAATTAAATCAATTTTGAATTAAATGAGATAATACCAATAATCCTAGAACAGTCAAGTAATAAAAACTTAATCATTTTTTTTATTTTCAAAAATTACTAAATCAATCTGAACGAACACGTGCAGAAATCATTATCTAAAAACATTACACTTATTTTTTTCTTAAGGAAGAATTCAAATAAATAAGAAAATTATAACTTCGAAATATTAATTAAATTATCAATTTAAATTTACATCTGAATTATTTAAATAAGAATAGACAACCACGTGTTTATTAAAATCAATGGTTCATCATAATTTTATTCAATAGGAAAATATTTTAATTGTAATTTTATAAATACATAAATTTATCATAGAACATAGAATGGAAATTATTAACATAATTCTTAAATATTTAAATAATAAAAATTGTAAAACTTAGATTATGAATGAAGCGAACTAATTATTAAGCGAATTAAACAATTAGCGATATTACTAATGTTAATAAATTTAAGTAATTTTTTTTAAATAAACTAGGAGGACAAAATGTACATGCCAGCGTATGTGTGAGTGCGCACGCACATAGGCTAGTATCTTGGGCGGGACCCAGTCGCTTTTCCTAAGGAAAATGTAATGGGAAAGGGAACGGACCCCGGGAAACTGTTTTCTGATTGGACACAGTTTTCCCCCAAAAAAACCCAAAGTCCGAACTTGAAACATCGATAAAAGGGGCCTTGTTCACAAAAAGCAGCCTGTTATTTTTTTAGTTCAGTTCCAGAAGCTACAAGTGTCCACACACTTTTCTGTAACAAGTGCCCTGACTAATTAACAAGTGTCCTCACATTTTCTTATTATCCACGTTAGTCCTCACTAACTTCCAGTGTTCACACACTTCCTTATTATCTACGTTAGTTCACACTACCCAGTTCACGAATATCCTGATACTTTCAATTTTCGATTAATAAGTTTTCATTAGTAAATTTAAATTAAGTTTATATTGTAAAGTTTAAAATCAGTGAAACTAATAAGCTGCAAATCAGGTACCATAAATTATACTGTATCATATTTCTTGTTAAGATTTCCAACCATAAGAATTCTTTGTTTTTTTTTTCCACATTTGTAATTTTAAACATTCAATATAATTATAATTAAAACTTACACAAATTCTCATTCATTCAATCACAAAAATCCAGTATTTAACATGTTCCCGCTCTATAGGCTGAAAAGCTTGGGCCGAAAATAACTTAATTTATTTAGTCCAATTTTGGACGTAACCATAGAATTTTTTATTATTTAAAAAAAAAAGATATACTCCAGGCAGCTATATATCTATACTGCCGTGTTTAAGAAGAGAGCAGTAACTTCATTTACTGCTTTTCCTTATATCCAATGTTAAATTAACATTGGTTAGATAGATAAGCAGTAAGTGAAGTTACTACCTTCTTCCTAAGCACGGCAGTATATATAACAGTAAAATCAGATCTTTTTGAATCTTTTTAAATCGTTTTAATCTTTTTAAATCGTTTTTTTGAAGTGAAATTTATTTTATTATCGACGTATGAGAGAAATTTTATAGCAATGTAAAAAAATTATAAAAAATTTTATAGCGACGTAAAGAGTAAATCTAGTAAACATAATTAATTGTAAAAAAAATGAAAATAACGAATTAAATAGTAACTTTAAAAATAAAATAAAACAATTAGAAAACCAAAATATGTATACGTCCATTTTTTTTAATTATTCGTTTCTTAACATTTGTTCATTCATCTTGAATTTTATAAAATCTACATTGCATATCTACAAGATTAACTGTTGTCATATAATTGTATCACACAAAAAAAGCTAAGAAAATATTTTTCTTCCTAATAATTTTCTTGAGCGAAAAAAAAAATTTTTTTTTTTTATACAAGAAATTTCACTTATTCCAACAAAATTTATTCACTTGCTTCAAGAAATACATTTCTTGATCCAAGATAATTTATTTAAGTCAAGAAAATCTTGTTGTTTTGAGAAAATTCAGCCTTTTACTCCAAAAATTTTTGTTCTTGATAAAAGTTAATTTTCTTGACTCAAGAAAATTTCTCTCTGGCTCCAAAAAATTAAATATAAACATAGAAGTAAATTTTTATTTTTTTTTAAGATTTATTTTGTATTCAATGAATTATTGATTTTATTAAAATAAATACATTTTTACAATTACCGCTAAAATAGAAAAATGAAGAATTAAACAATTGCTCAGCAATGAGAAGTTTTGGTATGAGATTTGGATTTTTTTTAAATTTATACCGATTGTAATTTAAATCTCGTAGATTGAATTAATAATTTTTTTTATTATTTTAATTAAATTTATAATCTCACCTAATGTTTACAAGCTGTCACTACTAACCATCATAGATATATTTACTTTTACTATAACTAAATTCACGCTCTACTCTGATCTCAGTTTTGCCAATACAACATATAGCCATAAACTCGATAATTTTATAAAGTGGATGAGAATTAAAAATTTTTAACCCTGGGTAATGTTCACATCTGTATCATCGGGATTTTAAGTAATCGGGATTCTAGCCGACAAAAATTCAGGGTAATCGGGGTGGGTAGACATCAGTAGCCCACAATCCGATTACCCAGATCTAACATTGGACAGAATAATTTTACCAGAATTGCGCTTACCCAGATTTCTGAAATACAGTACATCGTTTACCCAGACATCCATTTACCCAGAGTTTCTTTTACCCAGGCATCCGTTAGCGCAGAAGATCGTTTACACAGGCATCCATTCACACAGGTTTCTTTTGCCCAGACTTTTGAATTTTATCTTGGTAGTTCAAAACAATTATAGTAGATGGCGACAACATGATCAATTTATAGTTATTTTTAACTAAATAATAAAAATCAAATGAATTAACCTTTATTAATGTATATTTAATTATTAAGATAATAAGAGTACACCTCAATAATATTAATCTGATAAATAAATAAATAATGCACAGTATTTTTCTCGTGGCGGTTGAGATGGAAAATTATAATAATAATTAAGTTAAAGTTTGCCATCCACATGTTCCGTTGATAGCTGGTAGAGGCGTGACCGAGTTTGTAGAACCGCCATAAATTATGATTTAAAATTCATAAATGCTGAAAACTGCTTAAAATAATAACACTGTTGACGGTGTAAGACTCCATTATTTCAAATTTTCCATTGGCTAGGCGGAATCCAGCAGTTATTTCTCTGGAAGAACTTCTATAATGGAATGTAACTTCTATCAGTAGATGCATTCAAGTAGAAACTAAAATTACATAAAATGACTGAAAAAAAAATTTTAAATCACTAAACGAACCAATTTTTTATTTTTAATTATCAAAGCTTGAAACTATAAACAATATCTTAAACAATAACGAAAACTTTACAATCATCAATTAATTATCATTAGGGCCAGAAAGTTTGGCGAAAGTCCTGGCCCTAACCAGGATAATTTATCATCATTATCATCAAGTGAATTATAATTATTTTAACTTCTCCATATATTTATATTAGTTGGCCATAGATCTACAGGGTTATTTACTTATATTTTAATCCAATTCACTCGGTCTCTTTCTGCTCTTCGCTCTACTAGGGCACATTTTCAGAAAGACTTGTTCAATGAGGGATTGCTTTGCTGAAAGACTGCTTCCAGGAGGTAAATTTGGTATTTCTTGATCAATAAGAATCCGTTGCAGTTCCAGATAATCGAAACCGTCTTTGCCTTCTTGTTGTCTAATGACTTCTTTAATTCTACTTTCGATGGTCATTTCTAATTTGGCTTCCTTCTTTAATGCTTCAATACTCGGCTTGGGAGCCGCAGGAAATATGACCAATACTATGCTCATATTATCTCGGCTACCTTGTGGTAGAAAACATCAAACATTATCGATTATTAAATTTTAGTTGTATGTTATTAGATTAAAGACAAGTTACTTTGAATAAATAAATAAATAATAATAAAAAAAAAAAAAAACAAAAATAAATTACCTTGTAGAGACAAGTATCAATAACTTGGTTAGTAACAGCCTCTAAGTCGTCAGTGAGCAATAATCTGAAGTAAATAAAATCACAAAGATCTTGATTAGTCATAACGTCCCAAATGCCGTCACAGGCGAGTACTAAAAACTCGTCGTGCTCCATGTCCCGATCTCGAACGAAAATTTCTGGTTCTGGTGAGACTAATTACTCACATGATCCCCGTCCTTCGATGTTTTTGTACTCATAATCACCTAGAGAACGTTATACAGCCAATGATCCATTAACACGTTCTACTATAACGCTGCCACTTGCTGCTTGGATGCGTTCTTTTTCGGCCGGCAACACGGGTTTGCGGTCTCGAGTAGAATAGTTGTTATTATTAAAATAGTAACTAATAACTATTATTAAAATAGTTGTTAGGCTTTGATTTTTTTTCAAAATGAACTACAGAAGACTCAGACAAGCTGTCAGAAAATGTTTCAGAAGCAGAAGTTTGTAATTTATTTTCGATAAATTCTTGTCGAGGATATGCTGGAAGAGTTTTACTAGTCACACGAATCAATGAACTTAAACTAGTCGTATTCACTCTTATTGGCATAGCAGTTATAGGAATTTTCTTCATTCTTGATAAATCATATTGGTTTTTAGGATTAAATTTTTCTAGAAAGTGAATCTTAGACAACTCAGATGACTTTTCTGCAATGGTTTTAACAGCACAAGGTTTCGACGAAGTAATGTTATTTTTCTGTATCCCATTCCCATGTAGAAGCTTCATGAATTTTATTAGAAGCATGAATAAGTGGTCTCGAGACAGTTTCACTGATTTGCGGTATTTCAATAGAGGTGGATCTCTGATTTTTTGTCATTGGTGATAAACATGATTTCTTCAATTGTTTAGATAAATTCTTTGAGTTAGTTTTCTTTCTTCCTTTCTTTTTTCTTTGTAGCCAGGTGTTGATGGTAACTTGTCCAGTGCTTAAACGTGAATCAATTTTATTTGTAATGTTTTCTAAGTGTTTTAATGATTTATGGATACCAGCTGTTTCTTCGTTTTTTCTATTTATGTCGAGAATTGAGGGATTAGGTTCATCTTCAATTGAATCAAGTTCATAGTCCGTAATTAATTTTTTGACGGTGTATTGCAACTCTTCGAAACATTTCGGAAACATTTTTAAAAACTCTTTCACTGTTAAACCGTGTTTTAAATCATCTTGAGTCTTTTGAATGTAATTACACCGATCAATAAGGTATTGAGGTGTGTGTTTTTTCGTCGGTAGTCCATTGTTTAATCGAGAATAATTCATTCCTTCGTCTATTACAATTTTTTCAATTCCATCTAATGAAAAATAATTATCTTTTAGATATATATAAATAAACCTAATGAATAAAACTAATAATATTTAAATGCAATACTTACCAATAAGTTTCCAGACAGTACGGTGAACTCCTCCTAGCTTTGTCTTATTATGTCGATGGAAACTTTCGGGCCCTCCAGTACTTCTAGTAGTTAAATCAAAAACACTAACATGCTCTGGATGTGTTAACCAGGTATCTTTGAAATAGTCATGGAACTTTAAAATATTACTATCAATCTTTTTTACTTTATTCATTTCTTCTTCCAAGCATCGGGAGGCTTCTTCGAAGTGTTCAGAAGGCAAAAGTGGTACACTGAGATACATGGATAATAAGCTGTCGGCAAGTTTGATTTTCAACTTTTGCCACCTCCTTATCACCGCCTATATTATAATTGTTATTAATTATTATCATTAGAATTATTAACAAAAAACTTATTTTCTTAGAAATATAAAAGTAATGAAATGAAAGAATAAATATAGATGAGCATAATACATCCAAGTAAGTTAAAATTTTTCATATTTGTATTTTTTGTATATATTTGTATAATTGTATATTTATCAGAAAAAATTTTATGAAACAAAAAGTTTTAATAATTCAAAAGAAATGTGTAATAAATAAACGATAAATTTAATGAGAAAAAGATGAAGATTAATTAAAGCAAGATTGAGAACATAAAAAGTATAAAAAATAATTAATTATTTTGAAACTGTTACACTCACTTGCACAAAATAAAAAAAAACAACCATGAATCTTCGCCCGTGGGAAACTCGTTCTGAGTGCTTTTATCGTGGCTTTTTCGTAATCTGTCATTATAGTGATTTCTTTTTCTTTCAAGACTTCAACTTTACGTGTTAACCAATTAAATATCGCCACATATGTATCAGTATTCTTATTTTCAGTTAAAATTATAGCACCAGCATGATACTGAAAAAAAAATTATTATAATATATAAAATATAATTTTTACTCTTTACAAATTTAAGACAAATTATAAACATATTAAAAATAAAAAAATTACTTCTTTTTTATACTTGAAATGAATAGTGTAGATTTGTTGTATATAGGGTTTTCGACACGTATTCTGACAAAAGAAAAAAATTTTTAGCTGTAAGTATAAAATTAATTCAAAAAATAAAAATTCACCGAAAATGTTCCATCCATGAATAGTTCGTTGCTCTTAGCAAATCCAGTTAGTAATTCATCTGAAGTAAATATCAGAACAGAGCTCCCTTCAGTTACTAAATGAACTTTGATAACAGACGTATCATTCACTAATTGAGACAACTCTAACAGAGTTTTTGGAATGAGTGGACGATTCTTTGCTCTCTCTATCTGGATAAAATGGCGGAAACAGATTGATAGCTGTAATTAGTAGCGACTTCAGGATTACTGGAATTGAGAAAATAATATTCATTGATTATTTATTCAATGCTTTTATTAATATAAATATATATTGGAGTTTCTATTGAATTACTGGCGACAAACATCATTAAAAATATCGATCAGTCGGTCGTGACTTGTATGACACCGCTCTTTCATGGTATCAACCATATCCAACCATTCACCGATTGTATGGTCTGGCATATCTTCATGTGAGCCTATAATTTCAAAATCATCATCTGTTACACTTTCTATATCATCAATTGAAAATACATCAATAAAAAATTTGATTCTCGCGGAACACATATAAGTTTTTCATTTTGAGCATCGATATATAGAATCACTATCATAATCCCGAGCGTACTTGTAGCCATTGTTATGTCCAAGGGTGTTTTTAGAGCGGTAGCGTAAACGGTGGAGGTTTGGACTAACAGTTTAAAGAATACGCAACGGAGGTTTTAATTCCGTTGTTTTAATTATTTATGTGGGACGTTTTCGAAATACGAACTTACCACGCCTTCGTTTGAGACTGACGGATTTTTATGAGAGTAGATGTACTTACTGTTACAGGAACTTTATTGATGGTCAGATCCGTGGTTTTAGGGCAGCTGTTAGCGCCTGTTCCTTGATTGGGCCCTTTGGTTGGTTCTCGCAGCGGATGGAGTAGGGTGGATTTGGGCTGCTTATTCTAAGGGCTTCTTATCTCATGAAATTAACGAACTCGAATGGAATTTCACTTCTTTTTAAGATTTATTTTAATAAACACCTAAACTTTTACACTTTCACAAATTTTATTTAATCGGAATTATATTAATGAATTTTATTTATTTGAGCTAACGTCCTCCAGTCCCCCGTAGGGTAAAGTGCGCAAATTTAGCTTTAAAAGATATTATACTTATTGACCAAACTCTCGTCTAAGTGCAGGGCAAATTAGAACTTTGAGAATTTGGTTCTCTAGATTTTACCTACTTATCGACCTGTCACCTAAGTGCAGGGCAAATTAGAACTTTGAGAATCTCGACTTGTAGATAATTAAAACTAATACATGGCCTGCCGGTTGAACCGAATCTGAACTCGTCTTAAGTGCAGCTCAAATTAAGATAAGAGACTTTTACAAGGCACGGGCCCGTCAGTTAAACGCGGAAGTCAAATTAACTGAGCAAAGAAGAGGCGTTGGTTGTTGATCGCATTTTTAAATACTCGCGGTGCTGAGATTGCAGAAGTCCCCGCTAGTCAACCAGCAGTCGCATAGCTTATATTTTATTGTGGCTTTCGCGCATGGAGAAGTCTTCCATCTGCGCGGGTGATTTAAATTTAAAGAAAAAATTTTGGGGTGGACATAACATTCCCCCGGAAAAGCGAGAAGCTAGTATAGTTTTTCGGTTTTCCTATGGCCACCTTCCCCATAAGCGAGAGCCACTTACAAATTTTTTTTTTTTTTTTTTTTTTTTTTTTTTTATTTGACTTAATATAATTTAATATAATGAAAAGAGTAACAGCAGGAGTCATCTAGTGCTTACAATTAAATTTAATTTATATTTTAATTCTGCACTGTGTTACATTGTATATATTTTGCTGACGAAAGGTCTTTTCTTATCTCGTTTCGCTGGCTCCTCGAGTTCGCGCAGCCGGATTGAGTGTTAGTGTGCTTCGAACAGTGAGCTGTTGATCACATCAAAAAGGAATGTTTACTTGTGAAGCGAACTTCGAGGGCTATGGTACTTGGTACCAGTTCGTGGTAGCAGTGTATGGAAAAAGGGTAAGGGAGAATTTATAAGATTTTCGTTTTTTTTTTTTCACACCTTTTTTTTTTTTTTTTTTTTTTTTTTAGGACATGGGGAGGGGAGTGCGTTTGTTGAGGAGGTAGGCGTGGTCCATCACCCCGGTCCGGGCGCTTCGTTTGGCGACCCGGTTGGTCGAGGTGTTTGGACGGCTTCCACCCGAGGTGTCGGAGGCAATCAGGTTTTTCTGCTTGGAGGGCCTTGAGGGTATTGGGGGGCCTTGGTCTTCCGAAGAGGTGATGGCTCCCAACGCGCAGGACCTGGAGTTCTTGGCCTCCTCGCTGCTGGAGGCCGTTTTCAATAACCTCGTCACCGGGGCTTAATTGTGAGCGTCCCTTTTTTCTTTGTAAATTATAAAATTGTAATTTTATAATTTTAATTATAATTATAAATTGTAATTCTTTGTTTCAGGAGTATCGAGTGTCGGGAGGAATGCGCTGACGTCACTGACATCGCTGACATCCACTCCGCAAGTTTATGCTTTTTTTTTCATTTTAATTAAAAATAAATAAAATTTAACATAAACGAAAAAATTTCTTTTTACTTTCGTTCACTCCCTTTCCCAAAAAAAAACAGAAAAGGTAATTTAGTTATAAGTAGGTTTACTTTGAGTTTTAATTTAGACTAAGATAGGGGAAATTTCGAAGTTAGGTCTTGGGAGGGGTTAAGGAAGGTTTCCTTGGAGGTTAATTTAAAAGAGTATGAGAGAGGGGAGTTGTATTTGTAAGTATATGTGTATACGTGTATTATATGTATACCCATGCGGTAACACAGCTGTGGGATAGGGTGGGTCAAAAAAATCAACTATTTTTTTTTTTACAATTAATACGGAAAAATGGGTTACTAGGCACCTTAAAAAAATTCTCACCAAATATGAACTCTTAATTTTAATAGGAAGATCCTCCGCGTCGCAGTTTTTCATTTTTTTCTCAGTCCAATAGAAAAAAATTCATTCCTCATCATTAATTGGTCGTACAGAAAAAATTTTTTTAAGAATTTTGTAGGAAATTTAATGCTCTACAAAAAAGGTATCTTATGTTTTTTCCGTAAACCTCACCATTTCACTAATATTGAAGATTTAAGATTGATTATTTTAAGTCAAATGTCACTTTTGTTTATGAATTTTATAACTCGACAAGAAATGGCTATTATTGAATGGGCAATAGAAATTTTTGTAGCAAATTAACTGCTCTATAAAAATGGTATCTTATGTTTTGACGATTAAATTAATCGTTCAAAAGATATTCATCATCAAACTTTCATGTATATCAATTTTAAGAGTTTTTGATTAAATAATCGAAAAATTTCAATTTAATCTATCAGTTTTGAGAAAATTTACACGAAAAAAATTTTTTTTCATCAACTGAGAATCTTCAAAATGTTTTTCAAGCTTTTTTTTATGTGTAAGTATTTTTATCTACATTTAAAAAAAAATAAATTGTACATTATTTATCGCTTAGTTAATCATTTATCAATAAAAAAGCAAAGTTTTCATTATAAATATATTATGATTTCAGTTTTAGAGAAAAAAATGTCCAATTAGTTATAAGAAAGTTTTTATTTCAATTTTCAACTGAGCTATTTATTTTCAAACAATTTTTTGTTGCAAGTAGGGTAGTTTTTTCGATGCTCTTTCACAACTTGCAATAAAAATTGAAATTGCTCTTCGTCTTTCGTTAAGCATTGGTTATATTCACTTACTAATGCGACACCTCGCTCTCCCACATCATTAACAACTTTCAATTGTGCGAAAAATTCTTTATTTTCATTATAACTCTCATCAGTAGACCATAAATCAATATTTTTGTCAAGAAAATCATACGGCAGATCAAAGATCTCAAAAAGTTTTAATGACTTCTTAGAAACAAAGTCACTTAGATTTTTTTGCAGAATTGTAAATTTTTTCTATCAATAATAAATCTTCTTGCTTTAGAATCTGTACCTTCTCGAGTCTTAACAGCTTCGATAATATTCTTCTTTATGTTTAATGGAACGGTATCATCAAAAAGTGATAAAATAGCAAGTTCATCACTTAAGTACCATAAATGTGAAGTCATTTTTTCACATGTAGCCAAGGAAATTAAAGATTTAATTTTACTGTAATCAATTAAATTTTTCATAAACTCTAAGTCGTGATTAGCAGCAGAAGTCGCAGAAGTTGATGAAAACCAAGCTTTTACATACACCATAATTATGAAAATACAAAATTGTCGAAGACCATCCAATTCTTTCTTAGAAAGGTCAAATTCATCTCTAAAAATAAACATTTTTAGGCAATAAATTGCCTTTGCCATCCATCTTGCATGATGAACTGCACCAGGACGCTTGAAGAAAACTTGCTCTCGTGGCATTTCTCCCAGAAAAATTAATGACAATTCTAATATTTCTTTATAGTCATCTCGGGGTTGCGATAACTACCAAAAAAGTAATCAATTATTCGTAAAAATCAAAAATTATCCTCTACACTTAAAATTGTATTTAAATAATACCTGTAAGTATCGCTTAATGAATGAAGATAGATTATTTTTTTCATTCGTAATAATATTAGCAACAATACTATCTTCAACACCAGATTTATACTTCGTTTTATCGAATGTGTCCCAAAATTTTTTGAATCTGCCAAATATTGGAACATTTGGTCCGGATGATACTGGCCAATAGACTTCGAATGCACTCCTTAAAATGATCTCATAAATATGATGGCGACATGGTAACCAAATTAATTCTTTTCCTAAGGCCTTTTCAATTTCTTTACATGTACCATGATGGATTCCTGTCTAGTAAAAATAGATAATTACACTTTAAGTTCTGTATTTAATAAAAATTGTAATGCATATTTAAAATCTATAAATAAATAAAGAATTATAACTAATGGGGACGTGTCGAAAATTTAATTAATGTATGAAAACAATTCAACTAGAACGATGAAAATAAAATTTTCTTTTAAATATTTTATCATTGATTAGTTACCCGTATTAACCGCAGTCGTGTCAAAACACATCGCCTTGATGTAACTAATAATACCCCATTGATTTAACGTTGACAAGATGGTTGCTGTTTGATTTTCTGCCGATCCACTATTCATTTTTGGAACTCCAAGTAACTGCTCAGTACCAAAAGCAGTCAAAATAATCGGTAATCGATCCACAAATTTCGATTCAGAAATGTCATTCAGTATTTTCCCATCCCAATGCACGACATATTTATCACGAGCTTTGAAATTATCTTTTAGTCCTATAGCAATGTCTTTTCGTAAGAGCATGCGAGTTCGTTGAATTGTTCGATAACTAAGAGTTGTATCTTCTACATTAACACCAACACTTGATAGAACTGGAGCAATAATGAACATCGCATTTCTACTACTAACATTAGCTCTGTCGAGTGCTGAGATAAGCTCTGGAGTTAGAATATTTATTTTTGCTCGTGTTGTCGGTATTTGAGGCACATACTCTAAATCTGAACCGAAATTTGTAGCTTGACTTAATGTAAGGGTTGAAGATGACTCTGATTCCTCACTTCGAACAATCTCATGGCTGGTTGAGGGTTGATTCAAATCTAAAATAAGCGTTGTTATTTAATTAATGGAAGCAAAAATATGGAACTCATTCATTTTGACATCAAATAAGGAACACAAAGAGTTTTTTATTTATCATCTACGAACATATTGACATTTATGATATAATTAAGTAGAAAAACAATAATATACTTTATTATTCATAATTTATAATCAATTTAATTTATTTTCAATTCTGATTAAAATTTATAATAATTAAATGTTGTAAATACTCACGACTTTTATCTACTTCCATCGTATTCATAGTACTGTTTAATTTATTTGGGTTATTTGAAAGAATTTCTTTCCGGGTATCACTTTTTTGATTTGAATATAGTTCACGAATATCATTATCAAGCAGTTTTATTGATTTATGATCTACAATATCAAATAATGCTTTGATTTCATTCTGAAATATTATTTCATTTTTGTTTTGGGCTGATGGTTTTTTTCGCACAAAAGATTTTTGCAATTTCAACCATCGGTTATGATAGCGAAGAATTTTTTGTATCACATTAGTTGATCCACTAGTCGGAATCTGGTTGTTTTTCCATAGTTCAATAACTTGATCAGTTGCATTTTTAGCACTTTGTTTGATAGAACATTTTAACACTTTGAGCTGATAAAAAAAAACACTCATAACCTCTTTCACTGTTGGCAACTTACGTTCTGAAATTTTTTGCATGGGTTTTCCGATCAAATGAATTTCCTTATCCATATTTTCGATAAATATATAAATTTATGTAGTGACCGCAAAATTTGTAAATATTTAATCGTTTTATCACATATACAAGATCATAACTTGTGGAAACACTAGAAATGCTGTAGAAAATGTAAACAAATAAAAACAATATAACTATAAAGAAAAATGTAGGTGGCGCTAGTTCACAAGGGAAACAGAGTAAATAGAATACAAAACAAAAATTCTCTACAGAAGAAATTTTTCCAAGGACAATAAACAGCTGTAGTGGAAAAATTTTTTAAGACGTTTTGAAGACGCTATAAAAAAACAACATGATCGTGATTTCTAATGATGAAAAATAAAAAGTTTGGAATTATTGAATAAAAATTTTGACAACAAAATTCAAATAATACTTACATTAAAGACAAAAAATGAAATTTTCTCAAAACTGATAGATTAAATTGAAATTTTTCGATTATTTAATCAAAAACTCTTAAAATCGATATACATGAAAGTTTGATGATGAATATCTTTTGAACGATTAATTTAATCGCCAAAACATAAGATACCATTTTTATAGAGCAGTTAATTTGCTACAAAAATTTCTATTGCCCATTCAATAATAGCCATTTCTTGTCGAGTTATAAAATTCATAAACAAAAGTGACATTTGACTTAAAATAATCAATCTTAAATCTTCAATATTAGTGAAATGGTGAGGTTTACGGAAAAAACATAAGATACCTTTTTTGTAGAGCATTAAATTTCCTACAAAATTCTTAAAAAATTTTTTCTGTACGACCAATTAATGATGAGGAATGAATTTTTTTCTATTGGACTGAGAAAAAAATGAAAAACTGCGACGCGGAGGATCTTCCTATTAAAATTAAGAGTTCATATTTGGTGAGAATTTTTTTAAGGTGCCTAGTAACCCATTTTTCCGTATTAATTGTAAAAAAAAAAATAGTTGATTTTTTTGACCCACCCTACTGTGGGCGTGGCTTGTCGAGAAGCGGTCGCGATGAAGCGGGCGTCGGTAAGCTCTTCCGCTTGACTTAGTAGCTCTTTACGATTAACGCTAGATGACTCTTCTTGTTCTCTTTTCTTATTTTGCTTTTGATTATTAAATACTAAACGTTTAAGTTAATCGTTTTGAGTTATCAAAAGATTTTTTGAATTTAAGAAAAATTTTGTATGAGTGACGTTAGCTCTGAAATAAAATTTTATATTATAAAGAAAAAATATTTTTATATATAGAAACTGTTGGGTGTATATATTTGATGATTTGACATAATAATAATATTAATAGATAATAATATGATTAAACATAATAATTGGTTACATATGTGATAGAAATTTAAATAGTTATTCTATATCTAAGTTTTATAAAAGGTTTAATACAGAATGTAATTAATTAATTGAATAATTTGATAGTATAATATGGTAGAGAAAAAAATTTGTATGATATGGTGATAGTAAAATGAAAGGACAATTTTTTTGTGGAATTTATAGAAAAAAATTTTGAAAAAAGATCTAGATAAAAAATTTTGAGATTTTGCGCTGTTTCCACTCGTCCCCTCAAGGCCGGAGATAATTTTATCTTCGGTCTTGTGAGTCTTACTGTCGCAAAAGATTTGTAAGTTAAAATTTTTATTTATATTTTTTTTTTGTAAATAAATGAAAATTTATCTTGCATTTTACTATCCCTTTTATTATTAACGATTTTTTTTGTGTTGATTTTATTTTCTACGATGTTGATGTTTGGTTTGTGTTTAGGTCGGTGATTTGTAGTCTCTTAGTCGGAATGTTTTCGACTTCTTTAGTTTCTCGATGTTCTCGGGCGCTTCTTCAGTCGTTGTTTGCTTACTCGGTGAACTTCCTTCTTTGTTGGTTTCGGATTTCTCTGGGAGTGCTTCGTTGATTTTCAACGGTGATGACGTTTTTTCTTCTGTTGTTTTCAGTTCGATAACGACTGGCTTTTCGACTATTTTGTTGTTTTGTCGCGGTTTTAGTAGGCATCGACGGATGAGTTTTTGTATGGCGAACCCGCTTATAATGATCGATAGTATTCCGATTGTTGATACCGATCCGATGGTTATTTTCTTATTTATTTCTTTTTTTTTTTGTGGTCTAGTGCTATTAATGACATTTTTTCTTCATTTTCTTCTAGCCCTTGACCCCAAGGTTCGAATTTGTCGACGATTGTAGCTGGATTTGAAGGTTTTGTTAGTAGATTGGGATTTTCGTTGTTAAATATGATGCTCGAGTTTAATGTTTCGAGGGATAGATTGAAACTTGGTGCGATCATTTCTATTTTTGTTGTTTCTCTTGCTGTTCCTCGGACTTTATATTGGCTGCAGTTTGCTTGGCATCCTTGTTGTAGGTGTATTAGTCCGGTTCCGTTGATTATGGTGTTTCCGGTTATCAGTTCTGGGCATTTCCACTGGATGTTTTCTTCTTTACACGTTGAGTATGCCCACGTGTTTTCTCATTCATTTTTATCCAAGTTAGTTTAGATTTTTCGATTATTCTTACGTTGCATACTCTTAGGTTTTCTGTCTTTGGATTTATGAGTAACTTCATTTCACAATCTACTTCTTTTTCTAGTTTCGTTATTTTCGTTGGGATGTCGGTTGGGCAGGCCATATCTGGTCCAATGGGTTTGCAGCTGTCAACGTAATCTTGTTCAGCGAAGAAGTATTCTTTGAATGCAGGTTCCGTCATTAGATATTTTGACGTAGGCTGAATCGTCAATGTTGATAGTTGATCTCCAATTTTCTCGGCTTTGGGAAGTAATTTTAATTCATATGCTAGCCACGGCGTCTGGTCAAAGAGTGGTACGGTTATTATTATCAGGAAGTGACCGTTCGATTTTCCTGTTTCTATTTTCGACACCTTCGCCAGCATGCTGATGTCCATGTAGTCCAGGGGTTGTTTCGGATTTAAGGTCGGATGTTTTTTGATCATGTCCGCCGTGGCTTGGTTCAGTTGTTTTGCTGACACTGTTAAATAGGTCAATTTTCCCCATTCTGCTTCTTCTATGGCTTCTTCTGCATTGTTAAGAGTTCTTAGGTGGTTAGTCATTCGGTGAATATTTTCATCGCCTACCATTGAGAATAGTTGGATCTTTTGTATGTCTGTTATTTGTTTATTCGTTGATTGTTGCAGAGATGCTGAAGTTCTCGCTAATTCTCTGATTCGGTTGGTTATATTTTTTCGTGTTTGAGGATTTCGTTGATTTCACTCTTAATAATGTGGGTGTTATTTTGAGATAAGTGTACAAGTTCTCTGTTGTCTTGATATAACTTGTCTAGTTCGTTGGAGATATGTTCTTTGTCGCTGTAGTCCATGGTCCCAAATAGTTTTCGTGCAATTGAGCCTACGAAGCCGAACCACGGTGCTCTTTTGGTGCGATTTTGTGGATGTATTTCTTCGAGTTGAGGATCTTCGAGGAATTGCCTTAGCCGGTGTTTTGCTTGTTCGATTTCAGCATATATTTCCCGGTGTGTGTTGGTTCTCAGGTACGACATACAGGGTGAATGATTGAATTTTTGAGAGCATATCCCATAAGCTTCCCATATATTTTGATTTAAGTTGGGATAGAGAGTTACTAGGTTTTTGATGTTTATTGAGCTGATGATTTGCCATTCTTCTCTGATGAGGTGGATTCTCTTGAATGGGTCGTATAGTAGGCCCGGATTCGCTTCCATTGGTTTTATTTTCACCTCGTCAGCTCTCCATGCCAGGTATCCGATTCCTAGGAGGAGAAGTGGTGCAGCGATCATGATTTTTTTTTTTTTTTGTAGATTTCTGCATCTATATGGGTATATATTTACTGAAACAAACAATCTAAGTTTTGTTTAGTCGAAGTTTTCGCGGCTGGCTATTTTTGCCTTATTCGGGTGGATTAATTTCCGTTTTCCGTTTTCTTTTTCTATTATTAAATTTCCCATTTCGTTTATTTCAACTATTTTGTATGGGTCGGTATAATAATTATCTAATTTATTTTTCCTAGGTTCTTTTAACGTATATACAAGGTCTCCTACTTTAAATTTTGCAGGGTGTATATGTTTATCGAATCGAATTTTTGACTCGTGTTTAGCTTTTGTTAGGTTTTCTGCGGATATTCGATGAATTTCGGAAATTCGGCTGATTAGGTCTGCTAAATAATCGTTATATGATTCGATTTTACTGAATTCTGGAAATTGAGTCGGACTACGGGCTTTTCTCCCGTACACAATTTCGTATTGCGTGAATTTCGTAGCCGTATGTACGGTGGTAATATAGTTAAGCATTGCCATTGGGATGTATCGATCCCAATTACTGAATTTATCTACGTAAGCCCGGAGGTAGTCGACTAAAGGCTGATGAGATCGCTCCAAGGCTCCGTTTGATTGAGGATAGTAAGAGGAAGTTGTTATTCTTTGAATTTTTAGTGCTCTAGCTAGTTGTTGGATTAATTTGCTGGTGAATGAGGTGCCCTTATCTGATAGAATTACGCGAGGGCACCCATAAAGGGTGATATAATGGTTTAATAGGGCATCTGCGACGGTTACTGCTCTGATATCAGGGAGAGGAACTGCTGCAGCTGCTTTGGAAAAATTGTCCTGAATTGTTAAGATGTGTATGTTACCGTCAGGGGTCATGGGCAGAGGACCTAGCGTATCTATACTAATTTTCTCGAAAGGTTCAAAGGGTGTGTCTGTGATGGAAATAGGCTGTTTTGTCTTTATTCGCGTCAGCTTATTTTTCTGACAAATTTCACAAGCTCGGATGTAATTGTAGATATTGTCTTTCATTCCTGGCCAGTAATATCTTTCGCGAATACGCCAATAAGTTTTTACTACACCTTTGTGGCCCCCTATTAAACTGTTATGATTTTCTTCGATTATTTTTGTTCGTAGGGATTCGTCTGGTACCTCAACGTTCCCTTCGCACAAGGTAATTGTTAGTGGACAGTCTCTTAATTCGTGTGATAAATAAGCTTTGATGTTAAGGTCATCGAACTCATCTCCTTGTCTTGCACAGCGGAGTGAGTGAATGTCGTGTTTATGCATCGACTGTCGAAGATTTCTCAATCCTTCGATCAGGTCGATTGGGTCTAGTTTTTCGAAATGTTTTGTCTTGATAAATACCGTGAAGATTTTACAACGACCTAACTTGGTGACAAATACATCCCCTTTTGTAGGTTTTGAGGCATGAAGGTCGTCAGCATTTATAAATTTTAAGTCGCGGAGCAGCTTCGCTACAGGTTTTATTATTTCGCAGACGGCCGCTAAGAAATGTAATAAATGGTCTCGGGCATAAGTGAGCCCATCTCGGCTGGTTGCGAATTCTATTTTTATTTCGGGACCCTTTTCGGATATACTTTCGTCTGAACTAGAGGGGGAAGATATTTTTGGTCGATTACGTCGTTCGGCAAAAATATTTTCAGCTTCTTCGAAAGTTGGAGGGTCATGAGCGACGAAGGGCGGTCCAAATCGGTAGTTCCCTACATCATCCCCCACTGTTATATTCCCGCATGTTGTTGACTTATTTTGGGTTTTATCTGAATCGTGGGATTTTTCGAGATTATTATTATCTGGTGGATTGTTTGATTTTTCTTTTGGTTTTACCCGTTCTGGTTCGGTGAGGGTGTTATTCGCGTCGGACGGTTCGGTTTCGATTGTTTCCTGTATTCCCTTCCCATTTTCGTTGACGATTTGGCGGCTCGCGTGGTCATAACGGATGCCCATGGCCGCTAGTTCATCGGGTATGAGAACTCTTCCGAAGATTGGGGTTCGGGGTTCTGGACCGTCTCTTAAATATCCCGTGAATCGGGATTTAATTAAGTTTTGTGGTGTCAGAGAATTTCTATTCGTTTGGTTTTCCTTTTTGTCATGAATGTTGACGACGTTTCTTGTGTTAGCAATTTCTGCTGAGGTTGCAGGTTCCGGCTCTACGATGACGAGGTGTTCCGTTTCGCTGGGATTTTCGCTTCTTCCCGTATCATCTGGGCTGATGTCGCTGCTTGATGCTGCTTCGAGGTCATCGCTGTTGTCTCTAAGAAACTCGTCGACATTAGTTTCAGTTGCGGTGTCATCTACGGAATCTTCTTTGCTTCGCCAGAGTGGAGGCATTTTACTTAGCGACTGGCGGATATTTTTCGCTGTTTCTGAACTAGTTCTTTTCATTTTTGCTAGTTCTTGGGGGGTGTAATTAAATATTGCTTCTTCTAGAAGCATTTTTTCTAGAGCTTTTTCTTTATAAGAATTTTCCGGTGGGGGTCGCCTTTTAATGATTTCATCGAACATTTTTATTAGGTCGAGGGTTTTTCGTCTTTGACTTTGTGGGATGATGTTTTCTTTATTCTTTTCTACTTCTTTGTCCTTCTCCTCTTTATCGTCCCCCTCTTGTTCTTATCTGGTTTGTTAATCGTGGAGGGTCCGGGAGTTGAGACTGGCAAGAAAACATCATCGTCCCCCTCTTGTTCGTTTGCTGTTGATTTTGTCTTAGGATCTTCTGTAGTTAAATCAAGGTCGCTATCTTCAAAGTAATTTATTTTGGGCGGGATTCGCGTTTTTCCCATTTCCCTTTTTCTAAGACGAGAAGCGATTGTTTCTCTGACTTCGGGGGCGCTGCTGATTCTTGGTCTATTTTTTGATCGGAGGGCGACCAGGGCACTTGATCGATTGAATCGCTTCTTCATCTGAGAGTATTTTGTGTGATTTTATTATCGTAGTATTATTCGTGATGGGCAGTGCTAAATAATCATTTTCGGTAATATTATTTGATTCGTTTTCTAAGGGCTCGGGACGACCTTCGGGGTTATATGAGAGTCCTTCCGCGTATTGTTCCGTGATTTTGTGACGAACAATGACATTAAATTTGTATCTGCTTAATTTCGACCGCCATTTAGCTTGCCTTTCGGTGACAAACGTACTGTCCCTTAGCCAGGTGACACAAGGGCTACTGGTTATTAAAGTAAAATATTTTTGGAGATAAGGTCGAAATTGTTGAATGGCGTAAACTACTGCAAGGCATTGTTTTTCAATGTCAGTGTATCGGGTTTCGGTGTCGTGAAAGACGCGTGAGACACATGACACTATTTTCTCTCCATCTCTTTCTAGGTCGTCGTCCCCTTCTGTCGTCTGCTGACTGAGAATTCCGGATATTCCTGAGTCTGATGCGCTGACAGCTAGGATGAAGGGTTTATTAAAATCTGGGTATTTAAGAAATGAGTCTTCGCAGAGGGCATTTTTGATATCGTCGAATGCTTTTTGCGCTTCCTTGTTCCATGTGAAGGGCTTAGTTTTTCGCGTAAGGTCTGTTATACGTTCAGCCCTTTCAGCGAAATTTTGTATTAATCTTCGGTAATAATTTGCAAGTCCCATGAATTTCCTGGCTTCCGTATGATTTCTAGGTCTCGAGGCATTTTTAAGTGATGAAATCTTTTTCGGGTCTGGTTTTACGCCTTCTTTCGTTATTACGTGGCCTAGATAATCTACTTCCGGATAGAGAAATTTACATTTTTCAGGTTGGAGGGTGAGACCAGCTTCTCTCAGTCTGTTGAATAGTCTTTGAACTCTCACTCCATGTTCTTGTAGGGTTTTACCATAGTTGACTAAATCATCGATATAAATAAATAATTCTGTCCCTTTTAATCCGCTTAAGGTGGAATCCATCATTCGTTGGAAGATAGATGGAGCGCATTCTAGTCCAAAAGGCATGCAACAATATTCCCAGTGCCCATCTGGGGTAGAAAATGCCGTTTTTGGTGCGTCTGCGGGGTGCATTGGGATCTGGTGGAAACCCATGGCGAGATCAAAGACGCTGAAGAAATTAGCGTCGCCTAATTGGTCTAAAATATCGATAATTAGGGGTAAAGGATAGGCATCCCCTCTAGTGATTTTATTTAGTTGCCTAAAGTCAATAACCATTCTATATTTTTTCATAGAGGGGTCATTTGATTTTTTTGGTACAATCCACAAGGGTGAGTTGTACGGAGAGTTAGATTTTCTGATTATTCCTTGTTTTTCAAGATTTTCGACCTGCCTGGCGATTTCTACCCGATGTTCTGGGGGAAATCGATATTGTTTTATTCTCACCGGTTCATTGATGGTGGTTTCTATCCGGCAGGTGAAATTCTTCGAACGACCTAATTTATCTCCGGGGAGATGAAAGACGTCGTGATTATTTTTAATGAGATTCTGAACTTGTTCTTTTTCTTCCTGATTGAGGTGATCTACAGGTATTTTCTGGAGTAAGATCTTTATACGTTCTTGTTTATCTATTATACGGTTGGAGTTTTCTATAGAAGGGGAGTCGGATTCGTCCCCCTCTGAACTAGGATCATCGAATTCGAACTCTTCGAGTGTTTGAGGTCCTATATCTATATCTACCGGGTTTGAATTGAGGTTAATAACCATACACATGGCGTACCCGTCATCTACCTTGACAACAGCCTCTCCTCCGAGTACCCCTTTCGGAAGGTTCATTCGGGGGAGGTATCCCTCAGCTTTTTCGAACTCTTGGATTGGTACTAATACTGATACTCTCATCCGAGGTGGCAAGGTGTAGCTGGAGGAAGGCTTTGTTTCGAGGCTAAAGGGTGTCGGTTTCGAGGGGCAGGATAATAAAAATAGGGTTTGATTATCATAAGAAATTTCCGCTTTTTCAGCTTCGAAAAAGTTGTTTCCCAAAATTCCCACTCCAGGGAATGGTAAATCTTCTAAACAAACTTGGAATTCTACGTCAATATTGAGGATTTTTAGTGTGGTTGTTCCTAAAGTTTCGAAAGTGCTATCGCTGAGTCCTCGAAATCTTCTAGCTTTTCCGGTGTCGATAATTACTTCGGGTTTTAAAGCGGATGCATTGAAGAGGCATACATCCCCCCCGATATCGATGAGGAAGCGCTGATAATTGCCTAGGAGTGACACATATATTTTTGGCCTAATACCTAGAGCGAGGACTTTTTGCTCTGGGAACTTTCTTGGGTTAATTATAGGGATGGGTTGTATTGGTTTATTTTTCATTACTAAGGTGTTCCAGTAAAACGAGATGGTTACGCGTTCTTGAATAAAGAATTCATTTCCGAGGATGGCCTTATAACCTCCGGGTGGTTCCGGTACGAGATGGAGAGTAATTTTTGCTCCGAATATTTTTAAGTTTATTGAACCGGTTATGGGCATTGAGCTAGTAGCGATGCCTCCTACTACTCCTGTATTTTCGATGTTACAGAGGACCTCGTCGCATAGTTCTTCGATGCAGAGTAAGTTGAGGTCGGAGCCGGTGTCGAGGAGTGCGTTTACCCCTCCGTTACGAAATGCTGGGCTTCGTATATGGATTGTGGGGCCTGTTCCGGTTGTTAAACATTTTAGTTTGTCCTTCCCTGGGCTCGTAGTTCTCCTGCCGTCATCAATGGCGGTTTCTGTTGAGCTGATAGTGGTTTTACATTGTTCGGATCGGGTTGTTCTTCCAATCTCGAGTGAGTTATCTTTTCGTTCATTTCTAGTTGGTGTTCTAGGTCTGGCCTCTGGGAGTTTTGGAGGATGGATCGGGGGTATTGATTTTGGTAACTCCGATATGGGCCCCTTTTGTATTGTTGATAATAGTTGGGGTTCCTCGAAGGTGTAATCGGAGACGGGACGGGCATACTCGCCATTGCCTCCTGTTGACGAGCGCCCGTCCCGTTTAAAGGGTCGTAGGCGTCTCGACGTTCTCCCTTAGGGCAAAAAGGACAGTACAGACTATCGACGGGTCCCTTTTATGTCGTAATTTGGCTTCTTCAGAATCTTCGTCGTCTTCGAAGCGAACCGCTCTTTTAGTGGGACCGTTTACTCCGAAATGATAACGATTTTGGTTAAAATTTTGAAAATCTCGGGGTTGATAATAATTTTGATTTCTCGGAGTATATTGTGGGTTTCGTTCGGTTCCGAATGCGAAAGTGGAGCTTAAAGTCTCCTGTTCCCTCTGATAATTCGGGCCGTAGTAATTTTCTTCATAGGTGTCAGGATATGGGTCTTCATAGTAGTCCGTCGGATGTAATGGTCTATGAGTGATTGTCTCTGGAACTTGTCTGTATTCGTGGTATGATAAAGTACGGGGCAATTCGCGATAATTACCTCGGTCGTCGTAGTCACGAGAAGATCTCGGCATCTGTGGGTAACGTCTATTACCGTCTTGTCCAGTTCGTCTATGAAATTCTACTGAGGGTGGTAAAGATTCACCCGGTATGATTCCGTCGTCTCTCATTGCGCGTTTACGGTCTGGTTTTCTGTACGCGTCACTTTCGATGGCCTTGTACATGTCGTCTAAGGTTTCGGCTCTTTTCATTTTACATAGGCATCGTAAAAAGTCGGGTAAATATTCGTAAAAAGTAGTGGCCGCTGTTTTTTCAAAGGTTCGTTTTACTACGGCCTTATCATCTTCGGCAGCATTAAGTTCGATACGACGGACCATTTCGCTTAACCGAAAATAGAAATCCTCGATATTTTCATATTCTTTCGGAGCCGCAGCAGCTAGATTTTTTTGCCACGTGGTACATGGGTCACCCCTGTTTAATTTTCGCCCTAAGATTAGTAAAATATCTTCTACGGAAGCTAGTTCTGCATGTTTGACTAATCTTTTGGCTCGTCCATATAATTTTTGGGCTACACGGCGAGCGAAAAAGCCCTGGTTATCAGCCGGAATGCTGGGTAACCAGTTTCTTACTATGCCGTCAAATACACTAGTCACAAAAATTAAGGGATATAAAAAAAATTCCAAATTTTTTGGTGATTTTCAGCGAGCTGTAACTACGAGGAAAATGATCGCACAGAAAAAAAAAAAAAAGCAAATTGTAGCTCCACGTGTCTAGTTTTTAGAAATGATCATGAAAATTTTTTGTCATCGTCAGGTCTGGAGAAATCATAAGAAAACTACTGAAAAAAAATTTTTCGAAATTTTTTTTCGTCTTAAAAAAGTTCTACGGGCTTCAAAAAAATTTTTTCGATTGTTTCGTTTAAAAGCTCATTTAGTAAATTTGATACCCTTTAATTTGACGTAATCAAAAAGCCTGTACGATAATTTGCCGCGGAGTTATCGTCAATCAAAGCAAAAAAGGTTTTTTTGACTTTGGAAATCAATAACTCTGGAAATAATGACCGTGACCGTATAGGAAATCGAAGGAGGGTTTTGAAAACTACACAATATTCTCTATAAGAAAACGGAAACCGCTTTTGAAGAAAAAATTTTTTTGAATTGAAAACTCGGACTGAAAAAAGACAAAAATTCGCATAATTAAGGATATTTGGATAACTTGGTATAACTTTGGATAAAATGGATGAACGAAGGATATCGTTGGTAATTTTTAACTTCAAAGTGTCCCCTAAAATCCCTAAGAAATTCAAAGCGCTGCGATTTTTTGTTCATAGTGCCCAGAAGCTTCAAATTCTGTGTTTTCGCAAAAATCACCATTATGAGCAATTTTGTGATTTTTATTCATTTTTCCATTGAAAAAATTTTTTTTTCAAAATTCTTTATTTTTCGATCAAAGAGATTGATTTTTCAAGAAATTTGAAAAAAAAAAATTTCAATTTTTTCGAAAATTTTTTCGAAATTTTCTCAATTTTTTCGACTGTTGTTTTACCGCCGGCATTAGCGTTACCCAAAGCGTACCACGTGGAGGTTGCTCGGTCGGATTTACGCTTCTCACACACACACGTGTGTGTGTGTGTGTGTCTTTGTCTGCGTGTTTGTCTGTTTGCAGCTGCCGAATGACCTCTGTACGCACGGCAGTAACTGCTCAGTACCGTGTATTGCCACCTCTGTTCCGAATCACAGCTCGTAAACGCTCTTGCATGTTGATGCATCGTCGAATATCACGTTGCGAAATTCCTTGCCAACAACGTAACAACGCTTGAGTCAACTGATGAAGATTGTGCAGTTGCGGATAGTCTCGCCGCAATCGACGCCCAAGCATGTCCCAAACATGCTCAATTGGGTTCAAATCAGGACTCATCGCTGGATGATTAAGCGTTGTTACGTTGTTGGCGCGGAGAAAAGTTCGCGTACGAACTGCAGTGTGAGGACGAGCATTATCCTGCATCAAAATGAACCGTCTTGCCCCCATGCGTGTGCGCATAGGCAGGACGTGTGGCTCCAGAATTTCGTCGACGTACCTATCGGCAGTCAACGTCCCACGAACGATGACCAACGGGGTTCTGGTATTGAAGGACACGCCTGCCCACACCATGACTGATCCACCATTGAAAGCTGTAACTGGTCTCGTAAAACCATCCCGATCTCGTTCTCCATGACGGCGCCAAACGAGAGATCGTCTATCGCTGCCATGAAGACAAAATCGAGATTCGTCAGTCCATAATACACTGGTCCACTGTCTACGACCCCAATGGTGATGATCATGAGCATAGGCCAATCGGGCTCGGCGATGTCGTGGAGTGAGCATAGGCACGCGATTTGCGCGTCTAGCACGTAGTCCTTGCTCTCGAAAGCGATTTCGAACCGTCGATGCCGATATGTGTTGTTGGGGAGGACGTTGTCGACGATTGCGAAATTGATGAGCGATCGTGTGGGCATGCGCAGTAGGGTTTCGACGAGCTTCTCGAATGATAGCTCGATCATCACGCTCGGTAGTGATTCATAGTCTACCTTGACCCGGACGACGATCGTAACTTTGAGTCGCGTTAAATCGGGCATAGGCCCGACTGATAACGGACTGGCTCACTCCCATAGAAGCTGCTACTTCCACCTGACTGTAGCCTTCTTGAAGGAGGGTAACAATGCGAGCCACATCTGTGGCAGCTAAATGTCGACGAGGCATATCAAAAGGTGCTTATCAAAGAAAAGCTTACATAAAATTCACGTAAGGAATTTAGGCTGAAAAGAAAACGTAAAATTCAAGTTTTGTGTGAGGAAAAGCCGAACTCCGCGGGGGGTATATCAATTTGTTTTTATTGAATTTTTAAAATGAGATTTAAAACTAAGGCAGTTGTAGCGGACAGAAAAAATTGAGTTAATTTTTTTTGACAATAGTGAAGCATTCTGAAGACGATAAAAAAAAAAATTAAAAAAATTTTTGATAAAAAAAATTTCGAAAAAAATTTTCGAAAAAAATTGAAAATTTTTTTTTTTTTTTTTTTCAAATTTCTTGAAAAATCAATCTCTTTGATCGAAAAAATAAAGAATTTTGAAAAAAATTTTTTTCAATGGAAAAATGAATAAAAATCACAAAATTGCTCATAATGGTGATTTTTGCGAAAACACAGAATTTGAAGCTTCTGGGCACTATGAACAAAAAATCGCAGCGCTTTGAATTTCTTAGGGATTTTAGGGGACACTTTGAAGTTAAAAATTACCAACGATATCCTTCGTTCATCCATTTTATCCAAAGTTATACCAAGTTATCCAAATATCCTTAATTATGCGAATTTTTGTCTTTTTTCAGTCCGAGTTTTCAATTCAAAAAAATTTTTTCTTCAAAAGCGGTTTACGTTTTCTTATAGAGAATATTGTGTAGTTTTCAAAACCCTCCTTCGATTTCCTATACGGTCATTATTTCCAGAGTTATTGATTTCCAAAGTCAAAAAAACTTTTTGCTTTGATTGACGATAACTCCGCGGCAAATTATCGTCAGGCTTTTTGATTACGTCAAATTAAAGGGTATCAAATTTACTAAAAGAGCTTTTAAACGAAACAATCGAAAAAATTTTTTTGAAGCCCGTAGACCTTTTTAAGACGAAAAAAATTTCGAAAAATTTTTTTTCAGTAGTTTTCTTAGGATTTCTCCAGACCTGACGATGACAAAAAATTTTCATGGTCATATCTAAAAACTAGACACTTGGAGCTACAATTTGCTTTTTTTTTTTTTTCTGTGCGATCATTTTCCTCGGAGTTACAGCTCGCTGAAAATCACCAAAAAATTTGGAATTTTTTTTATATCCCTTAATTTTTGTGACTAGTGTAATTCGAAATCTTTTAATGCGGTTGGACCCTCTCCGTTAAATTACGGGAGCGCATCATGTAATTCTTTAGCGAGAGTTTGAATTTGGACATTGAGGTTTTCCTCATTTATAGAGGTGTCAACGCGGAAGGTTCTTCTTTCCATGGCTCCAAACGGGAAATCGTTAGAGCAAGGCACGAAAAACGTTCCGGATTCGTCCTCACACAGTTCCACGACTATTGTATGGTTAAATCAGCCTAAATTTAACTGTTCTGTATAAGATAGGTATTTAAAGAAGGGTTACAAGGGAGTTTTTGTTCAAGGAACTAAAAAAAGGAAAAGAAAATTTCAATTTATTTGATTTAAATCGTGATGTATTTTTTTTTTTTTTTCAGTCACTAGGTAAGTAGGTCAACAGCTGTAGAGTACAATGACACGAAACAATGATTAGTTATCGCGGGTATATAGTTACCGAGTGACGAATACGGTAGTGTAAGCAAGGAAGAGTCGATAGAGTGAATTTGTAGTAAACAATTTTACGTTTGAAATAAGAGACGATTTAAATGCCAACAAAAATTTTAACTGATTTAAATAAGTAAGTCACGTGTTCGACTGACTATTCAAGGTTAGATTTAGTTTTTTTGTTTTTTTGCTTAGTTAAGAAGGTCAAGCAAGAGTTTAATGGAAGTTGATATATGTAATTCGGAAAGGTATTGAAGATAGAGAGGATAAGGTTTAGATTTTCGGATAAATCTATTTGCAATGGGGACTTAGAGTTGGTCGTGTAGATGGGTTTAGATGAGCTTTGATAGGGTTTTGGATTTTTCGTAATTTTAGTATTTTTTCATAAATTTCCGGGATTGCTTTGACGTTTTTCAGGACTTTCGGACCGCTAGCCTTATTATCGACTACCTTTTTCGCGGGTTCCGTATCTTCCTCCCAATATCTAGTTTTGATAAGAGGGCGGTGGTATACTCTGCCGTTAACGAAATCGAAATGTATCTTTTTCAGATGGTATCGATAGCCCGACCGTCTACTCTTTCCCATTGACTTTTCTCGAATTTTGAAAAAAAATTTTGTCGGTTTTAACCCCAAATAATAAAATTTGTTCGAAAATTTTGAATCGCGAAATTATAATTCGGTCGTTCGACGATAAGGAATTACAGTTTTCTTATAATTAATGTGGGTTAATAATACAATTATATAAATATTACAATTTGTTTTATACCCCTGTGAATGTGTGGTCAAGAGAAGGTGCTAGATTGGAAGCACCCTTCCAAGAGTTTTGTGAGAGCTTCTTTCATAAAAGAAAGTGCTAATTAAAGCACCTTTCTAGAACTAGGAAACTTCTGTGAGAGTTTTGTCAGAGAAGGTGCTAGATTCGCAGCACCCTTCTCGTAAAATGTAGTGTAAATGTAAGGGATAAAAATTTGCAAAATTTCGAAATAAATAAAATTTAATGTTAGTATTGCTTAGTTAGCAGAAAAATTTTTATTTATTTCTCAATGCCGAGTTAAAATAAATTTTGCTGACAGGAGTTGCGATTGCAAATTCCTTTCGGTGTTAATCAACTCGGACATATACGCGTCAGCGTATTCTTTCTACGATATTTTATTGTCTAAAGAAAGTGGATTAGGTCAGAAAACCGATTGCTAAATGATGCTACTAGAGTTCTATAACCTTTTGAAAAAGAATTCCGAAAAAAGAAAATTTTGCAAAATTCAAAATTTATGGAATTAAAAATACGTTGAACTAACAGAGAATTTTGTAAGACTCTAAATTCGTTCTACGATAAAATTGAAGTTTTACACAGTGAATTTTATTTTATTTGATCTAGAATAAATGAGTAACGAACGAAAATTGTTAGAATTAAAAAAAAATTTTTTTCTCAAACGGAAGTTAAATAATTTCGTATTCGAAATCCCACCGCTGCCACCCGTGTTCTTTATGTTATGTTGTGACAGGGAATTTGAATTCCCGCGCGGGGTTTGTGTCACCGTTATCTTGTTTCGGTGTGTAGGGACTACTCCGTACCTTCTGAGCGTGAGTAGCTAGTTGTAAGACTCGTCACCTGGTCGTACGGGTCGCTAAGTCCCCACCGCTGTTTCCCCAGAAAATCTAAGCGGGAACGAGATAATGGGAAAATTCGAGAACCTGAGAGAGAGGTTATAAAAGAGCCGGCGAAGACCAAAACAGCACCTTTTTTGGCGGACGAGGCTTGTGAGTGTACAGTGCCCAGCGACTACTAAACTTACCATCAAAATTTACGTAAGTAAAAATTTGCTCGAGGCTTCACGAAAGAGAGGAACGAAGCGAGCCGTTATATTCTAATCCTTATTTAATTTCATCCCGTCAGGCCTTTAGGCTGACGAAATTTGTAATTGATCCATTATTTATTTATCGGCATTTACAGAAAAAAATTTGTACGAGATATAATAAAGATCGAGGAGACAAGGAAAGAATTGACGGACTCGAGAAGCTGAAGAATGTTGCTGTTCGCAATATTTTACTTGCTCTGGGATAACTCCATCGTCGACAGAATTAATTGGAACTTCAGGTAAATTGGTTATTCAGGCCATTCAAATTTCAATTAGGCCGAATTAACCAATCTAAGTTGTATTGAGAACAAAATCAGCATCTCGGGTAGTATTTACGTATTAACAAATTCCAATCGAGTCAAGTTCGTCAAGGTCATTTAGTGATTAAGACAATAGAAATAAAATAATTATCAAGTAACTAAAATTAAGAAATTAATTAAATTAAATTCGGTCTTTCGTTATAAGTATTAAAAATTAGTTGAAAATTAGTTAAGAAAATTTGGTAAATTCGAAAAGTACGTAGTTTAGAATAAAGGTCATTTATAGTTATGTGTTAAATTCTTGGAAATTGTGGAAGTATAAATTAAGGCCGTTTGGCTAAATTTAATGAAACAATTTTAATTATTTAGTTTGATGAAATTTGGGAATTAGTAAATTGTTAAAGAAAATTTGTCAAAAGATGTTTAGTGAAATTTAGTGAATTTTAGTTGAAGAATTTTGATTGAGAAATTTGGAAAAGTAATTCTGTAGATTTTGTGAAATGAATAAATTAGGGAAACCGACAAGTGTTAAATTTTGTGAGATTGATAAATTTTGTTTAAATTTAGCTTTAAAAGATATTATACTTATTGACCAAACTCTCGTCTAAGTGCAGGGCAAATTAGAACTTTGAGAACTCGGTTCTCTAGATTTTACCTACTTATCGACCTCTCGTCTAAGTGCAGGGCAAATTAGAACTTTGAGAATCTCGACTTGTAGATAATTAAAACTAATACGTGGCCTGCCGGTTGAACCGAATCTGAACTCGTCTTAAGTGCAGCGCAAATTAAGATAAGGGACTTTTACAAGGCACGGGCCCGTCAGTTAAACGCGGAAGTCAAATTAACTGAGCAAAGAAGAGGCGTTGGTTGTTGATCGCCTTTTTAAATACTCGCGGTGCTGAGATTGCAGAAGTCCCCGCTAGTCAACCAACAGTCGCGTAGCTTATATTTTATTGTGGCTTTCGCGCATGGAGACGTCTTCCATCTGCGCGGGTGATTTAAATTTAAAGAAAAAATTTTGGGGTGGACATAACACCATTATGAAATAATAAAAATGAATCTTTTTTTTTACCAGGTATAATTTTCATTATATAAAATTTTTAATTCAATGACAAACTTAGACGTTACTCCAAGTTAAAAATTAAAAATAATTTTATCTTGTTTCTAGGCAACGACTATCGTAACTATAAATAATGTTTTTTAAATATATTTAAACAAAAGACAAAAATAAAAGATATATTCTATATAAACAAGTATTGATGGTCCGCATAAAAGTCAAAATTGTGGGCTTGAAAAATTTAATTCATGACATTTAAAATTAAAAAAAAATTTCAAAGATGATGATGCATTTTAAAAATCAATTATATAGATTTTGGAGCTCAAAAAGCTCTACAATTGACAAATGACAAAATACTTGTTGAGCTCGAAATGTTTTTTTAAGACTGTAAGGGCTCCTAAGTCTAAGACCTGTAAGAGCTCCTTCATTAAAAGTCATGAAAAATAACTCTTTAAAAACCCTATATTGCCTAGAAACAGTTGATAGTCCAAAATATGTTTAAAATTAATTCAAAATCGAATTGTAGTGATACTGATTTGTTTTAAGTGAAAACAAAAAAAAAATGTTAACTTAGTAACAAAACATTCTGAAACTGAAAGTCATTAAACGTAGTATCAAGGATGTATTACCCAAAAGAGTACATTTGGCAAAAAATTAAACGCCGCTGTAAGTTATTTTTAATAAATTTATACATATGTATAAATGTTTTTTTTAATTAAATTAATAATTATTTTGTTTCTTTTCAGGGACGTTTGCCGAAGATGAGATGATTGTAAGATTAAGACTGATGACGTATGACCAGGAATTCGTCTGGGGCAATGTAAAAAAATACGACCACCAGATGTGGAAATCAGTATTTTTTTTAACTAAAACTAATTTATTTGTTAAATGACGTTAAAAGCTAGCAAATGGTCTGCTAATTTTATTGTCATTAAATAGATTAGTTCAAAAAAATTATTAAAAAAAAATTGAATTTTGAGTTATAATTTTTTCATTTTAATCTAACAAACATAATGTAACAGTTTTACCTGCTCAGGTTAGCCCCTAATCAATTTTATAAATAACTCAACAAAACTAACAACAATAAAAATTATCAGGGCGCCACCAGGATTATTAATCACGGTTCCTGGAACCGGTCCAGAGCTGAGAAAACTTATCTTAAGGTAGAGAGAGTGGAGGAAGGTGCTGTTGAATAATAAAAATTTAATTAACAAAATTGATCAATATTTATTAACAATAAAAGAAAAAAAACTTAACAGAGTTGGCTTAAAATTAGTTAACAAATTTCACTCACACACACACTAACCACACTTAACAATATCTTATTCTCGACGAGCCCCTCCCGGCGTCTACACGTCGATTTCTAACTTATTCTCAACGAGCCCCTCCCGGCGTCTACCCGTTGATTTCTAACACGTGCCCCTCCCGCCGTCTACCCGATTTCTAACTACTGTCTCCTGCACAGAGACGAATCATATACTAGGGTCGTTAACTCGGCTCACAGGAGTAACAGCCCAGCGACGAAACATAGACCTAGATACTCCTGCAGCTTATACACACTTTACTGCAGAACAACAGCCCAGCGACGAAACATAGACCTAGATGTTCTGCAGCATACTCTCATAACCCGCTCCAGCTACAGCAGTAACGGCCCAGCGACGAAACATAGACCTAATCACTCTGCAACTCACACATAACCCACACTTGTCTCACACACACTACTAACTTGACTTTTATTAATTTTTACTTTATAAATTTTACTTTAATAAAAATTGACTGTAACTAATTTCAATTAAATATTCCAAATCAAATTATTCAATCATTAGTAATTTAATAAAACGATAGTTTTCAATTAACAATCAATTTCTAACTAACTACGAAAATTCTCAAATTCCAATTGTTAATTTTAATTCTATTAAAATATTAGATGGATTAAAACTCCTCAGTAACTTATAGTCATGGTCTTAACAATATAACAATAACTATTTAAAACAAAAGGTCTTAATACCTTGAATTAACTTTTGATAATTAAATAAATCACAATATCACTTCTACGATCACGTTCAAAATATTTAATATAAGTTTAATTAATTAATTCTGACTAAATTTTTGCTGTGACAATTTTTGACTCAATTAACTAATTCCTAGGACTTAATGTCCATGCCGATAATTATCAAGTTAGAGTAAAATTAATTTAATTAATTCACGGACTTAATCCCAAAATTATTAAATTCACACTTGACGGAATAATTTTATAATATAATATTCTCAATAAATAATTCCTAATACAATATTCCCAATAACCTTCCACTCTATAATATTCTCAATTAATAATTTTCCTAATATAAAATATTCAATAATTTTCCAATCTATATTATCCTCAATAATTAATTCTCAATATAGAATTCTTAATAATTAATTCTTAATAAAAAATATTATCAATAATTTTCTACTCGTTTTATCACTTATAAAAAATTCGACCCAATTCGAAATATTCCATTTTTATTGCTAGAACATTCGCTAGCTGTTTTGCTTGACCTTGGGTATTGGAATTTACTGCGACACCAAAAATTGACGCTTGACTAAAATTCCACGAATAAAAATTTGTCGATTTTTTTCAATGACAAAAATCAATCAATTTTACTAATTTAATTGTTATAAAAATTACAACAATAAAATTAACGAAATTTTCGGATGTTAATTTATTAATTGATTATTTCTAGTTATTAAAATTTCCCCGCAAGGTCGATTGAGTGATCCTCGGGTATAAACCCCCATGAAAATCACTCAATCCAAAAACTAGCAAATGTTCCACGATTTATTTATTGAATTAAATTTTCGTCGATTAACGACCCAATTGATAAATAATTAGGAGAAGTAACTGGGTATTGGATAAACCGCGGTCCACTTCTTTCCCACAGAGTAATAATTGATACCTTAACGAACAAAACGATGATCTAACTCACTCGTTGAGGATGAAGTCCTAGTTGTAGTTGGCTTCCTTCGTCTCGTCACTACTCCGGGGATCGGTCCTTCTTGATTTCCGTGGCACTCAGTCTGGCGGTCACACTACTTCTGCCTTTTCCACTGGACGGCTCACCTATTTTAACAGAAACTCACCCCCTCCTATTCTCCCTTTAGGCCCGAAGAATCGAGACGAGCCAGTGCTATGTCGAATAATTATCGATATCCGGTGACTTATCGATTAAGGGTAATTTTACCCTGTTACAATAAAATATCACCATATTAATATTAACAGAAATCCAAAAATTTTTTAGATTTTCAATAGGAATAATTTATTTATTTTGAAATTCAAAAAAATTGTTTTCTTTTTTTTAGGCGAATTGCGGCCCAACCGATTTTGAAGAAAAGAAGAAAAACAATTAAAAGGACTTACAGGCGTTTTTTGAAGCTATGTGATGATTATGAGGTAAATTACATCTTTTTCGAAACCTAAAAAAAAAATTTTATGTATCAACTAATATTGCAAGATGTTAAGGATATCTTTTTAATTATAATCTAATTAATTAATTAAATAAATAAAAAACTTTTATAGGTTTACTAATTTTAATTTTACGATAATTTATTATTTTACAGCGTTACACTAAAATGTCACCACGAGACCAATTGGCGTCCGAGTGGCCATTCAGGTTCTGCTTCGGCTTTTTTAAATCAGTGTGTGAAAAAGGACAGAGGAAAGAGGAAGAAAAAATTTTTAAACCAACACCGGTTGCTGGGATAATGGAAAAACTTGGTTTCAAGGTTAGGACCGATGTGCCAGTGTAATCAACTCATTATAATATCAACTCAGAGGGAATGACATTTATGTTGAAAAATTATCACAAGAAAATGAAAATAATTAATCGTTAATTATGTCTAAAAATTTCAATTTGGACTACTTGTTTTATTTGTTCAATTAATTTCTTTTCTGTGTTATTGATAATGAATAAAAAAAATTATAACATTATAATATAATAATAATAATAATAATAATAATAATAATAATAATAATAATAATAATAATAATAATAATAATAATAATAATAATAATAATAATAATAATAATAATAATAATAATAATAATAATAATAATAATAATAATAATAATAATAATAATAATAATAATAATAATAATAATAATAATAATAATAATAATAATAATAATAATAATAATAATAATAATAATAATAATAATAATAATAATAATAATAATAATAATAATAATAATAATAATAATAATAATAATAATAATAATAATAATAATAATAATAATAATAATAATAATAAGCGATGCTTGCTACGTGGCCTCCAAGCGGCGCATCGCGGGAAACGCAGACCATAACATCAGGTCTGTAGGCGAACGACGTAGCCCGTGCAGTGGGCCAACTACCCACTGCATGGAAATAACTGAGTTACCACAAGATACCAACTCAGAAGTGCTCCCCACAACCGGTCCTTTTCGGATGAGGACCATTCATCAGGTGGGAGGAGCACGCCGGACCCGATGAATGATGACGACCCTGGCGCCTTAAGGACTTACTTTAAGTGGACGGAGGAACTGAGAGTCGATCTCTTGGTGTGCTACCAACGTAGCGAGCCGGGGGTGAGCGGCTATATGGCCCGGATGCACACTCTTTGGAGTGATATGCATCCGGAGCTAGCGCATTTTACGCCCAAACACCTGCGTAATTATGCCGCTCATCTTCGGCGAAATAGAAGATCGCTTGTGCCGGACAGAAGGCAGTCTAATAGACTTTCCTTTCCGGCGCAACTACACCAAGAGCGACGCCGTTCCTCCTTGGACAACAACAATCCCTTTGTAGGACGGCAAGTAAGTATATCTAAAAAGATAACTTACTCCCAACAACAGCTTGACGCGGTAAACGAAGATCTCCGTGCAAACATCCTGGAGGATTCCACCCTGCTCACTGTGAGCCAGGTTGTGTATGGTGCAGCAGTTTCGGCTTTTCCGAGAGAGAGACAATGTCTCTCGATCGAGGCAAGGTTGAAACAGCGCATCTCACAACTTGGCTTGAAAATTGACATGTCCCGGAAACAGGTCTCCCGCATTCAGTGTGTGATTGAGTACGACACAACTCAAACACCATACACGCCCCGAATTCGGCGCATTGCTGCTGAACTTCGGTGGCGTCATCACACACTGAACAAGAGTACTCTTCATGTCATCAAGGAAGAGTGTCTTAATAAATTGCGGGCTCTAGTGGCTGCTAAAAAGTCATTAGAGAAAAGGCTGAAGCGGTTGGTCGACAACTCGTTGTTTCGATCCAGCCCTTCACGGTTTCTGACACCAAAGACCGATGTTACCGGGAATTATCCAACACCTGAGCGGGTGGAAGCTTTTTGGACTGAGTTGTATGGAGATCAACCAAACGTGAACGCCAACACTCCAGCTCTGCACGACTTCAAAGTATTCTGTCAGGAACACCGTCGACAGAATGCTGATGAAGAGAGCCCTGCAGTCAGTGTGGATGAAGTTCGTTCAGCTCTAAATGGCAGCAAAAATTGGGCTGCCCCGGGACCAGACGGCATTAATGTCTTTTGGTGGAAGAAGTTTACTTCTACCCACCTCCATCTGGCCCGCATATTTACATCATACATTAGAGCTGACGATCCGATTCCGGACTGGCTTGTAGAAGGGCGAACCGTACTGATACCTAAAAAGGTGACTTGTCTGACCCTAAGAATTTCAGGCCTATCACCTGCTTGAATGCGGTTTATAAAATTTTTACAAAAATTTTAAATAACCGTATCTTGCAGCAGATAGAGCCTGTATGGCAACAGATATATGAACAACGTGGCACTAAAAGAGGCCTGTCAGGTTGCAAGGAGAACCTGATAGTGGATCGATGCGTCTTACAAGATGCGATCTACTATCAACGCAACCTGTCAATGGCTTGGATTGACTATCGCAAGGCATTTGACTCAACTCCACATGAGTTGATTTTATATCTACTCAAATGCCTGGGAGTCAATCCCGAAATAGTGGAATGTATTCGGCGTACAATGCAGCTCTGGCGAACGCGATTTCACATTGGAAGTGGAAACGCATTGCACGTAACCGGAGTTGTAGAGTACAAACGAGGGGTCTTCCAAGGCGATTCCTTGAGCCCTCTGCTGTTTTGCATTTCACTGCTGCCTATATCTGTTGTTCTCCGTAAAACTCATGGGTACTCTGTGGGGCCTCCGGGTGATCGAAACTATTCGATTACCCATCTGCTTTACATGGATGATCTGAAGTTGTATAGCGCTGATAAAGATCATCTACAAGCGGCCCTCAACATCGTAGCAGAGTACACACGAGATGTCGGAATGTCTTTTGGGTTGGACAAGTGTGCGGTCGTACATCTGGCGAGGGGTAAGTGCTCTGATACTGGTGATGATGTCGAATTAGTGGATGGGAGCGTCTTAAGCCAATTAGACGCCGGGGAGTTGTATAGATATCTAGGAATGGAAGAGCACCGCATGCATGCGGTCTCTGAAGTCCGAACAACTCTCCAGAGCGAGTATGTTAGGAGACTCCGGAAAATTTGGTCCTCCGAACTTTCCGGCAAAAACAAAGTCTCAGCTACTAACATGCTCGCTGTCCCAGTCTTACTATACTCTTTCGGTGTCCTGAAATGGACCCGAAAGGATTTACGAGATCTCGACATCAAAACCCGTAAGATCATTAATATGAATCGGAGCATGCACCCCAATTCATCAGTCGCCAGATTATACCTCTCCCGGTCCATCGGTGGGAGAGGTTTGCAGAGTTTGGAGCGGCTTCACGACCGTTTGGTCCTGGGTTTAACTCACGAAGTTGTCAATTTCACTGCAGACGAGGATGACTTTCTTATGCAAATTGTACATAAACATGAAAATGCGCATAAGGGGTCATTCTTGTATAAGGCAGCAATATATGCGGCAAGAACCCTTGGTCTTGGAGAAATAAACGCTCTTATGGAACTCCGAAAGGAGGAATTTAAGAGCGTCATCAGGAACGCCGAGGAAAAAACTACTCCTTGGCGAACTGATGGACAAGTCCATGCACAGCGTGTTCTTTAAACACGTGCGTGATCATGGCTTGTCCATCCAGCTGACGTTTTCCTTCTTAAAGTCAGCGGGCCTGATGTCCGAGACTGAAGGGTTCATATTTGCCTGCCAAGATGGTGTCATTAACACTCTTGAGTACCGTAGCAAGGTGCTCCAGGTGCAGCTTCCGGACACGTCCTGTAGGAGGTGTAGACAACATCCGGAGACGCTTATGCACCTTTTGTCGGCATGTCCAGTGCTGGCGAGAGGTGCATATATCCAGCGTCACAATGCTGCCCTGAGAGTACTGTACTACTATCTTCGTCATTGCTACGGTATTGACGTGACACCAGTGCTGCCTTATTTGCCAGGAGATATTCCCCAGGTTGTTGAGAATGACAGTTGCAAAATTTATTGGAACATGCCATTTGCAACAACCCGGCGGATAGATCACAACAAACCTGATATTGTGCTCTTCGACAAGGCCACTCATGACATTTATGTCATTGAGTTCTCGGCCCCGGCTGAATACAACATCTCAGCCAAAGAAGAGCACAAAAGACAAATATATCAGGATCTCCTGTTTGAAATTGGTAAACTTTACCCAGGTTACCGTGTCAAGCTTGTCGTCCTGATTGTTGGCGTCCTAGGAGGGATGAAGCAGTCTTTTGTATCCTCACTTGCCAAAGTTCCAGCTTGCTCATCAAAAGCTGAGTTCTTGGCAGTTAGGATGCAGAAGGCTGTTTTACTTGGTTCTCTCCGTCTCTTAAGGGAAATGACTTTGGCCTGCTGTGATCACTAACCGCCTTGTTGTGCGGAGTGGTCCAGCAGTAACGGACGGAGCTCAGGCTGGGCCCTCGGAGAATCGGACCGGGGATAACCCCCTGAGCATTTAATAACAAAATAATAATAATAATAATAATAATAATAATAATAATAATAATAATAATAATAATAATAATAATAATAATAACAAACTGATATTGTGCTCTTCGACAAGGCCACTCGTGACATTTATGTCATTGAGTTCTCGGCCCCGGCTGAATACAACATCTCAGCCAAAGAAGAGCACAAAAGACAAATATATCAGGATCTCCTGTTTGAAATTGGCAAACTTTACCCAGGTTACCGTGTCAAGCTTGTCGTCCTGATTGTTGGCGTCCTAGGAGGGATGAAACAGTCTTTTGTATCCTCACTTGCCAAAGTTCCAGCTTGCTCATCAAAAGCTGAGTTCTTGGCAGTTAGGATGCAGAAGGCTGTTTTACTTGGTTCTCTCCGTCTCTTAAGGGAAATGACTTTGGCCTGCTGTGATCACTAACCGCCTTGTTGTGCGGAGTGGTCCAGCAGTAACGGATGGAGCTCAGGCTGGGCCCTCGGAGAATCGGACTCCGGGGATAACCCCCCTGAGCATTTAATAACAAAATAATAATAATAATAATAATAATAATAATAATAATAATAATAATAATAATAATAATAATAATAATAATAATAATAATAATAATAATAATAATAATAATAATAATAATAATAATAATAATAATAATAATAAGCGGTGCTTGTTACGTGGCCTCCTAGTGGCCCACCGCGGGAAACGCAGACCGCAACATCTGGTCTGTAGGCTAACAACGTAACCGGAGCAACGGGCCAACTACCCGTTGCACCGTAATATCTGAGTTCCAAAACAGTATAATCTCAGAAGTGCTCCCCACAACCGGTCCTCTTCGGATGAGGACCAGTCATCAGGTGGGAGGAGCACACCGGACCCGATGACTTATGACGACCCCGGCGCTTATAGGATTAAGTTTAAGTGGACGGAGGAGCTTCGCGCCGATCTCTTGGTGTGCTGGCAGAACAGCGAGCCGGAGGTATCAGGGTATATGGCCCGGATGCACACACTTTGGTGTGGCATGCATCCGGAGCACAGACATTTTACGCCCAAACACCTGCGTAATTACGCCTCATACCTTCGGCATAATCGACGATCGCTGCTGCCAAATAGAAGGCAGTCTAATCGGCCTTCATTTCCAGCACCGCTACACCAAGAACGGCACCGTTTCTCCGAGGACAACGACAACCTCTTTACAGGTCGACAAGTGAGCATCTCCAAAAAGATGACTCACTCAAAACAACAGCTCGACACGGTGAACGAAGATCTCCCCACACAGCTTCAAGAGGACTCCACTCTGCTCACTGTCAACCAAGTTGTCTACGGTGCCGCGGCTTCGCTTCTGCCGATAGAGAGAAGACATTCTCTCTCTTTCGAGGCGAAGTTGAAGCTGCGCATCGCTCAACTTGGACACAAAATTGACATTTCTCGGAAACAAGTCTCCCGCATTCAGTGTGTGATAGAGTATGTTAGTACTCAAAGACCGTACACGCCAAAAGTTCGTCGCCTGGCGGCAGAACTTCGAAGGCGACATCACACACTGAACAAGAGTACTCTTCTTGTCATCAAAGAAGAGTCTCTTAACAGGTTGCGGGCTCTGGTGGCTTCCAAAAAGTCACTAGAGAAAAGGCTGAAGCGGTTGATCGACAACTCTTTGTTTCGATCCAACCCTTCACGCTTTCTGTCACCTAAGACCGCTGTTCCCGAGAATTATCCATCATCTGAGCGAGTGGAAGCCTTTTGGAGTGAATTGTACGGAGATCAACCAAACGTCAACCCGGATACTCCAGCTCTGCACGACTTCGAGGCATTCTGTCGAGAACACCGACGGCAGGATATCGCCGAAGAGAGCCCTGCAGTCAGTGTGCAAGAGGTTCGTAAAGCCCTGAATGGCAGCAAGAACTGGGCTGCCCCGGGTCCAGATGGCATAAACATCTTCTGGTGGAAGAAATTTTCTTCTACACATGCTCATCTGGCCCGGATTTTTACATCATACATTCAGGGCGACGAACCAATTCCAGACTGGCTGGTAGAAGGGCGAACCGTACTCATCCCTAAAAAGGGTGACTTGTCCGACCCAAAGAACTACAGGCCTATCACTTGCTTGAATGCGGTTTACAAGATTTTTACAAAAATCTTAAATAACCGTATCTTGCAGGAGATAGAGCCTGTGTGGCAACAGATATACGAACAACGTGGCAGTTAACAAGGCGTGTCAGGTTGCAAGATCAACTTGTTGGTAGATAGATGCGTCATTCAAGACGCAATCTACTACCAACGCAACCTGTCTATGGCCTGGATTGACTACCGTAAGGCATTTGACTCAACTTCACATGAGTTGATTCTCTATCTGCTCAAATGCCTCGGAATCAATCGCCAAACAGTGGGATGCATACAACGTACGATGCAGCTCTGGCGAACGCGTTTTCACATAGGAAGTGGAAATGCATTGCACGTAACCGGAACTGTTCAGTACAAGAGAGGCGTCTTTCAGGGAGATTCTCTGAGCCCTCTGTTGTTTTGCATCTCACTGCTGCCAATATCTGTTGCCCTCCGACAAACTCGTGGGTACTCTGCGGGGCTACCGAGTGATCGAGTATACTCGATCACTCACCAACTGTTTATGGATGATCTAAAGATATACTGTGCCAACAAAGATCATCTACAAACGGCCATCAACATCGTAGCAGAGTACACACGAGATGTCGGAATGTCTTTTGGGTTGGACAAGTGTGCGGTCGTACACCTGGCGAAGGGTAAGTGCTCTGATACGGGTGGAGATGTCGAATTAGTGGATGGGAGCGTCTTAAGAGAATTAGACGCCGGAGAGTTGTACAGATATCTAGGGATTGAAGAGCGGCAAATGCATGCCGTCTCTGAAGTCCGAACAACTCTTCGCAGTGAGTATGTTAGAAGACTCCGGAAGATCTGGTCATCAGAACTTTCCGGCAAGAACAAAGTCTCAGCTACTAACATGCTCGCTGTCCCGGTCCTACTTTACTCTTTTGGGATCCTGAAATGGCCTCGAAATGAGTTGAAAGATCTCGACATCAAAACCCGTAAAGTCATCAATATGAATCAGAGCATGCACCCTAACTCATCAGTCGTCAGGATGTACCTCTCCCGGAACATCGGAGGGAGAGGATTGCAGAGCTTGGAGCGGCTTCACGATCGTTTGGTTCTGGGTTTAACATACGAGGTTGCCAATTTCACAGCAGACGAGGACGACTTCCTGATGCAATTTGTTCATAGTCATGAAAATGCGCGGAAGGGGTCGTTCTTGTATAAGGCAGCAATCTACGCGGCAAATACCTTAGGTCTCGGAGAAATAAACGCTCTCATTGAACTCCCGAAAAAGGAGTTCAAGAGCGTCGTCAGGATAGCCGAGGAAAAAAACTCCTCGGTGAACACATGGACAAGTCCATGCACAGCATGTATTTCAAACACGTCCGTGACCATGGCTTGTCCACCCAGCTGACATTCTCCTTCTTGAAGTCAGCTGGCCTGATGTCCGAGACCGAAGGGTTTATATTTGCCTGCCAAGATGGTGTTATCAACACTCTCGAATACCGTAGCAAGGTGCTCCAGGCGCAGCTTCCGGACACGTCCTGTCGGACGTGTAAACAACATCCGGAGACGCTGATGCACCTTTTGTCGGCATGTCCTGTGCTGGCAAGAGGTGCCTACATACAGCGTCACAATGCTGCCCTGCGAGTACTCTATTATCATCTCAGATATAGCTGCGGTATCGATGAGACACCAGTGTTGCCTTATCTGCCAGGAGATATTCCGCAGGTTGTTGAGAATGACAGTTCCAAAATTTATTGGAACATACCATTCGCAACAACCCGGCGGATTGACCACAACAAACCTGATATTGTGCTCTTTGACAAGGCTACTCGTGACATTTATGTCATTGAGTTTTCGGCCCCAGCCGAATACAATATCTCGGCCAAAGAAGAGCACAAACACCAGATATATCAGGATCTCCTGTTTGAAATTGGCAAACTGTACCCAGGTTACCGTGTCAAGCTCGTCGTTTTGGTTGTCGGCGTCCTTGGAGGGATGAAACAGTCTTTTGTGTCTTCACTTGCGAAGATACCGGCTTGCAGTTCAGCAGCCGTGTCTCTAGCAGTGCGGATGCAAAAGGCTGTCATTTTGGGATCCCTGCGTCTACTTAGGCAAATGAATTTGGCCTGCTGCACTCACTAACCGCCTTGTTGTGTGGAGTGGTGCAGCAGTAATGGATGGCGCTCAGGCTGGGCCCTCGGAGAGTCGGACTCCGGGAAAACCCCCTGAGCAATTAATAACAAATAATAATAATAATAATAATAATAATAATAATAATAATAATAATAATAATAATAATAATAATAATAATAATAATAATAATAATAATAATAATAATAATAATAATAATAATAATAATAATAATAATAATAATAATAATAATAATAATAATAATAATAATAATAATAATAATAATAATAATAATAATAATAATAATAATAATAATAATAATAATAATAATAATAATAATAATAATAATAATAATAATAATAATAATAATAATAATAATAATAATAATAATAATAAATAATAATAATAATAATAATAATAATAATAATAATAATAATAATAATAATAATAATAATAATAATAATAATAATAATAATAATAATAATAATAATAATAATAATAATAATAATAATAATAATAATAATAATAATAATAATAATAATAATAATAATAATAATAATAATAATAATAATAATAATAATAATAATAAGCGATGCTTGCTACGTGGCCTCCAAGCGGCGCATCGCGGGAAACGCAGACCATAACATCAGGTCTGTAGGCGAACGACGTAGCCCGTGCAGTGGGCCAACTACCCACTGCATGGAAATAACTGAGTTACCACAAGATACCAACTCAGAAGTGCTCCCCACAACCGGTCCTTTTCGGATGAGGACCATTCATCAGGTGGGAGGAGCACGCCGGACCCGATGAATGATGACGACCCTGGCGCCTTAAGGACTTACTTTAAGTGGACGGAGGAACTGAGAGTCGATCTCTTGGTGTGCTACCAACGTAGCGAGCCGGGGGTGAGCGGCTATATGGCCCGGATGCACACTCTTTGGAGTGATATGCATCCGGAGCTAGCGCATTTTACGCCCAAACACCTGCGTAATTATGCCGCTCATCTTCGGCGAAATAGAAGATCGCTTGTGCCGGATAGAAGGCAGTCTAATAGACTTTCCTTTCCGGCGCAACTACACCAAGAGCGACGCCGTTCCTCCTTGGACAACAACAATCCCTTTGTAGGACGGCAAGTAAGTATATCTAAAAAGATAACTTACTCCCAACAACAGCTTGACGCGGTAAACGAAGATCTCCGTGCAAACATCCTGGAGGATTCCACCCTGCTCACTGTGAGCCAGGTTGTGTATGGTGCAGCAGTTTCGGCTTTTCCGAGAGAGAGACAATGTCTCTCGATCGAGGCAAGGTTGAAACAGCGCATCTCACAACTTGGCTTGAAAATTGACATGTCCCGGAAACAGGTCTCCCGCATTCAGTGTGTGATTGAGTACGACACAACTCAAACACCATACACGCCCCGAATTCGGCGCATTGCTGCTGAACTTCGGTGGCGTCATCACACACTGAACAAGAGTACTCTTCATGTCATCAAGGAAGAGTGTCTTAATAAATTGCGGGCTCTAGTGGCTGCTAAAAAGTCATTAGAGAAAAGGCTGAAGCGGTTGGTCGACAACTCGTTGTTTCGATCCAGCCCTTCACGGTTTCTGACACCAAAGACCGATGTTACCGGGAATTATCCAACACCTGAGCGGGTGGAAGCTTTTTGGACTGAGTTGTATGGAGATCAACCAAACGTGAACGCCAACACTCCAGCTCTGCACGACTTCAAAGTATTCTGTCGGGAACACCGTCGACAGAATGCTGATGAAGAGAGCCCTGCAGTCAGTGTGGATGAAGTTCGTTCAGCTCTAAATGGCAGCAAAAATTGGGCTGCCCCGGGACCAGACGGCATTAATGTCTTTTGGTGGAAGAAGTTTACTTCTACCCACCTCCATCTGGCCCGCATATTTACATCATACATTAGAGCTGACGATCCGATTCCGGACTGGCTTGTAGAAGGGCGAACTGTACTGATACCTAAAAAAGGTGACTTGTCTGACCCTAAGAATTTCAGGCCTATCACCTGCTTGAATGCGGTTTATAAAATTTTTACAAAAATTTTAAATAACCGTATCTTGCAGCAGATAGAGCCTGTATGGCAACAGATATATGAACAACGTGGCAGTAAAGAGGCCTGTCAGGTTGCAAGGAGAACCTGATAGTGGATCGATGCGTCTTACAAGATGCGATCTACTATCAACGCAACCTGTCAATGGCTTGGATTGACTATCGCAAGGCATTTGACTCAACTCCACATGAGTTGATTTTATATCTACTCAAATGCCTGGGAGTCAATCCCGAAATAGTGGAATGTATTCGGCGTACAATGCAGCTCTGGCGAACGCGATTTCACATTGGAAGTGGAAACGCATTGCACGTAACCGGAGTTGTAGAGTACAAACGAGGGGTCTTCCAAGGCGATTCCTTGAGCCCTCTGCTGTTTTGCATTTCACTGCTGCCTATATCTGTTGTTCTCCGTAAAACTCATGGGTACTCTGTGGGGCCTCCGGGTGATCGAAACTATTCGATTACCCATCTGCTTTACATGGATGATCTGAAGTTGTATAGCGCTGATAAAGATCATCTACAAGCGGCCCTCAACATCGTAGCAGAGTACACACGAGATGTCGGAATGTCTTTTGGGTTGGACAAGTGTGCGGTCGTACATCTGGCGAGGGTAAGTGCTCTGATACTGGTGATGATGTCGAATTAGTGGATGGGAGCGTCTTAAGCCAATTAGACGCCGGGGAGTTGTATAGATATCTAGGAATGGAAGAGCACCGCATGCATGCGGTCTCTGAAGTCCGAACAACTCTCCAGAGCGAGTATGTTAGGAGACTCCGGAAAATTTGGTCCTCCGAACTTTCCGGCAAAAACAAAGTCTCAGCTACTAACATGCTCGCTGTCCCAGTCTTACTATACTCTTTCGGTGTCCTGAAATGGACCCGAAAGGATTTACGAGATCTCGACATCAAAACCCGTAAGATCATTAATATGAATCGGAGCATGCACCCCAATTCATCAGTCGCCAGATTATACCTCTCCCGGTCCATCGGTGGGAGAGGTTTGCAGAGTTTGGAGCGGCTTCACGACCGTTTGGTCCTGGGTTTAACTCACGAAGTTGTCAATTTCACTGCAGACGAGGATGACTTTCTTATGCAAATTGTACATAAACATGAAAATGCGCATAAGGGGTCATTCTTGTATAAGGCAGCAATATATGCGGCAAGAACCCTTGGTCTTGGAGAAATAAACGCTCTTATGGAACTCCGAAAGGAGGAATTTAAGAGCGTCATCAGGAACGCCGAGGAAAAACTACTCCTTGGCGAACTGATGGACAAGTCCATGCACAGCGTGTTCTTTAAACACGTGCGTGATCATGGCTTGTCCATCCAGCTGACGTTTTCCTTCTTAAAGTCAGCGGGCCTGATGTCCGAGACTGAAGGGTTCATATTTGCCTGCCAAGATGGTGTCATTAACACTCTTGAGTACCGTAGCAAGGTGCTCCAGGTGCAGCTTCCGGACACGTCCTGTAGGAGGTGTAGACAACATCCGGAGACGCTTATGCACCTTTTGTCGGCATGTCCAGTGCTGGCGAGAGGTGCATATATCCAGCGTCACAATGCTGCCCTGAGAGTACTGTACTACTATCTTCGTCATTGCTACGGTATTGACGTGACACCAGTGCTGCCTTATTTGCCAGGAGATATTCCCCAGGTTGTTGAGAATGACAGTTGCAAAATTTATTGGAACATGCCATTTGCAACAACCCGGCGGATAGATCACAACAAACCTGATATTGTGCTCTTCGACAAGGCCACTCGTGACATTTATGTCATTGAGTTCTCGGCCCCGGCTGAATACAACATCTCAGCCAAAGAAGAGCACAAAAGACAAATATATCAGGATCTCCTGTTTGAAATTGGCAAACTTTACCCAGGTTACCGTGTCAAGCTTGTCGTCCTGATTGTTGGCGTCCTAGGAGGGATGAAACAGTCTTTTGTATCCTCACTTGCCAAAGTTCCAGCTTGCTCATCAAAAGCTGAGTTCTTGGCAGTTAGGATGCAGAAGGCTGTTTTACTTGGTTCTCTCCGTCTCTTAAGGGAAATGACTTTGGCCTGCTGTGATCACTAACCGCCTTGTTGTGCGGAGTGGTCCAGCAGTAACGGATGGAGCTCAGGCTGGGCCCTCGGAGAATCGGACTCCGGGGATAACCCCCTGAGCATTTAATAACAAAATAATAATAATAATAATAATGAAATTGGCAAACTTTACCCAGGTTACCGTGTCAAGCTTGTCGTCCTGATTGTTGGCGTCCTAGGAGGGATGAAACAGTCTTTTGTATCCTCACTTGCCAAAGTTCCAGCTTGCTCATCAAAAGCTGAGTTCTTGGCAGTTAGGATGCAGAAGGCTGTTTTACTTGGTTCTCTCCGTCTCTTAAGGGAAATGACTTTGGCCTGCTGTGATCACTAACCGCCTTGTTGTGCGGAGTGGTCCAGCAGTAACGGATGGAGCTCAGGCTGGGCCCTCGGAGAATCGGACTCCGGGGATAACCCCCCTGAGCATTTAATAACAATATTACTTATAATAATAATAATAATAATAATAATAATAATAATAATAATAATAATAATAATAATAATAATAATGGTCCAGATGGCATAAACATCTTCTGGTGGAAGAAATTTTCTTCTACACATGTTCATCTGGCCCGGATTTTTACATCATACATTCAGGGCGACGAACCAATTCCAGACTGGCTGGTAGAAGGGCGAACCGTACTCATCCCTAAAAAGGGTGACTTGTCCGACCCAAAGAACTACAGGCCTATCACTTGCTTGAATGCGGTTTACAAGATTTTTACAAAAATCTTAAATAACCGTATCTTGCAGGAGATAGAGCCTGTGTGGCAACAGATATACGAACAACGTGGCAGTAAACAGGGCGTGTCAGGTTGCAAGATCAACTTGTTGGTAGATAGATGCGTCATTCAAGACGCAATCTACTACCAACGCAACCTGTCTATGGCCTGGATTGACTACCGTAAGGCATTTGACTCAACTTCACATGAGTTGATTCTCTATCTGCTCAAATGCCTCGGAATCAATCGCCAAACAGTGGGATGCATACAACGTACGATGCAGCTCTGGCGAACGCGTTTTCACATAGGAAGTGGAAATGCATTGCACGTAACCGGAACTGTTCAGTACAAGAGAGGCGTCTTTCAGGGAGATTCTCTGAGCCCTCTGTTGTTTTGCATCTCACTGCTGCCAATATCTGTTGCCCTCCGACAAACTCGTGGGTACTCTGCGGGGCTACCGAGTGATCGAGTATACTCGATCACTCACCAACTGTTTATGGATGATCTAAAGATATACAGTGCCAACAAAGATCATCTACAAACGGCCATCAACATCGTAGCAGAGTACACACGAGATGTCGGAATGTCTTTTGGGTTGGACAAGTGTGCGGTCGTACACCTGGCGAAGGGTAAGTGCTCTGATACGGGTGGAGATGTCGAATTAGTGGATGGGAGCGTCTTAAGAGAATTAGACGCCGGAGAGTTGTACAGATATCTAGGGATTGAAGAGCGGCAAATGCATGCCGTCTCTGAAGTCCGAACAACTCTTCGCAGTGAGTATGTTAGGAGACTCCGGAAGATCTGGTCATCAGAACTTTCCGGCAAGAACAAAGTCTCAGCTACTAACATGCTCGCTGTCCCGGTCCTACTTTACTCTTTTGGGATCCTGAAATGGCCTCGAAATGAGTTGAAAGATCTCGACATCAAAACCCGTAAAGTCATCAATATGAATCAGAGCATGCACCCTAATTCATCAGTCGCCAGGATGTACCTCTCCCGGAACATCGGAGGGAGAGGATTGCAGAGCTTGGAGCGGCTTCACGATCGTTTGGTTCTGGGTTTAACATACGAGGTTGCCAATTTCACAGCAGACGAGGACGACTTCCTGATGCAATTTGTTCATAGTCATGAAAATGCGCGGAAGGGGTCGTTCTTGTATAAGGCAGCAATCTACGCGGCAAATACCTTAGGTCTCGGAGAAATAAACGCTCTCATTGAACTCCCGAAAAAGGAGTTCAAGAGCGTCGTCAGGATAGCCGAGGAAAAAAACTCCTCGGTGAACACATGGACAAGTCCATGCACAGCGTGTATTTCAAACACGTCCGTGACCATGGCTTGTCCACCCAGCTGACATTCTCCTTCTTGAAGTCAGCTGGCCTGATGTCCGAGACCGAAGGGTTTATATTTGCCTGCCAAGATGGTATTATCAACACTCTCGAATACCGTAGCAAGGTGCTCCAGGCGCAGCTTCCGGACACGTCCTGTCGGACGTGTAAACAACATCCGGAGACGCTGATGCACCTTTTGTCGGCATGTCCTGTGCTGGCAAGAGGTGCCTACATACAGCGTCACAATGCTGCCCTGCGAGTACTCTATTATCATCTCAGATATAGCTGCGGTATCGATGAGACACCAGTGCTGCCTTATCTGCCAGGAGATATTCCGCAGGTTGTTGAGAATGACAGTTCCAAAATTTATTGGAACATACCATTCGCAACAACCCGGCGGATTGACCACAACAAACCTGATATTGTGCTCTTTGACAAGGCTACTCGTGACATTTATGTCATTGAGTTTTCGGCCCCAGCCGAATACAATATCTCGGCCAAAGAAGAGCACAAACACCAGATATATCAGGATCTCCTGTTTGAAATTGGCAAACTGTACCCAGGTTACCGTGTCAAGCTCGTCGTTTTGGTTGTCGGCGTCCTTGGAGGGATGAAACAGTCTTTTGTGTCTTCACTTGCGAAGATACCGGCTTGCAGTTCAGCAGCCGTGTCTCTAGCAGTGCGGATGCAAAAGGCTGTCATTTTGGGATCCCTGCGTCTACTTAGGCAAATGAATTTGGCCTGCTGCACTCACTAACCGCCTTGTTGTGTGGAGTGGTGCAGCAGTAATGGATGGCGCTCAGGCTGGGCCCTCGGAGAGTCGGACTCCGGGAAAACCCCCTGAGCAATTAATAACAAATAATAATAAATAATAATAATAATAATAATAATAATAATAATAATAATAATAATAATAATAATAATAATAATAATAATAATAATAATAATAATAATAATAATAATAATAATAATAATAATAATAATAATAATAATAATAATAATAATAATAATAATAATAATAATAATAATAATAATAATAAATATTGTGCTCTTCGACAAGGCCACTCGTGACATTTATGTCATTGAGTTCTCGGCCCCGGCTGAATACAACATCTCAGCCAAAGAAGAGCACAAAAGACAAATATATCAGGATCTCCTGTTTGAAATTGGCAAACTTTACCCAGGTTACCGTGTCAAGCTTGTCGTCCTGATTGTTGGCGTCCTAGGAGGGATGAAACAGTCTTTTGTATCCTCACTTGCCAAAGTTCCAGCTTGCTCATCAAAAGCTGAGTTCTTGGCAGTTAGGATGCAGAAGGCTGTTTTACTTGGTTCTCTCCGTCTCTTAAGGGAAATGACTTTGGCCTGCTGTGATCACTAACCGCCTTGTTGTGCGGAGTGGTCCAGCAGTAACGGATGGAGCTCAGGCTGGGCCGTCGGAGAATCGGACTCCGGGGATAACCCCCTGAGCATTTAATAACAAAATAATAATAATAATAATAATAATAATAATAATAATAATAATAATAATAATAATAATAATAATAATAATAATAATAATAATAATAATAATAATAATAATAATAATAATAATAATAATAATAATAATAATAATAATAATAATAATAATAATAATAATAATAATAATAATAATAATAATAATAATAATAATAATAATAATAATAATAATAATAATAATAATAATAATAATAATAATAATAATAATAATAATAATAATAATAATAATAATAATAATAATAATAATAATAATAATAATAATAATAATAATAATAATAATAATAATAATAATAATAATAATAATAATAATAATAATAATAATAATAATAATAATAATAATAATAATAATAATAATGAACAAGAGTACTCTTCATGTCATCAAGGAAGAGTGTCTTAATAAATTGCGGGCTCTAGTGGCTGCTAAAAAGTCATTAGAGAAAAGGCTGAAGCGGTTGGTCGACAACTCGTTGTTTCGATCCAGCCCTTCACGGTTTCTGACACCAAAGACCGATGTTACCGGGAATTATCCAACACCTGAGCGGGTGGAAGCTTTTTGGACTGAGTTGTATGGAGATCAACCAAACGTGAACGCCAACACTCCAGCTCTGCACGACTTCAAAGTATTCTGTCGGGAACACCGTCGACAGAATGCTGATGAAGAGAGCCCTGCAGTCAGTGTGGATGAAGTTCGTTCAGCTCTAAATGGCAGCAAAAATTGGGCTGCCCCGGGACCAGACGGCATTAATGTCTTTTGGTGGAAGAAGTTTACTTCTACCCACCTCCATCTGGCCCGCATATTTACATCATACATTAGAGCTGACGATCCGATTCCGGACTGGCTTGTAGAAGGGCGAACCGTACTGATACCTAAAAAAGGTGACTTGTCTGACCCTAAGAATTTCAGGCCTATCACCTGCTTGAATGCGGTTTATAAAATTTTTACAAAAATTTTAAATAACCGTATCTTGCAGCAGATAGAGCCTGTATGGCAACAGATATATGAACAACGTGGCACTAAAGAGGCCTGTCAGGTTGCAAGGAGAACCTGATAGTGGATCGATGCGTCTTACAAGATGCGATCTACTATCAACGCAACCTGTCAATGGCTTGGATTGACTATCGCAAGGCATTTGACTCAACTCCACATGAGTTGATTTTATATCTACTCAAATGCCTGGGAGTCAATCCCGAAATAGTGGAATGTATTCGGCGTACAATGCAGCTCTGGCGAACGCGATTTCACATTGGAAGTGGAAACGCATTGCACGTAACCGGAGTTGTAGAGTACAAACGAGGGGTCTTCCAAGGCGATTCCTTGAGCCCTCTGCTGTTTTGCATTTCACTGCTGCCTATATCTGTTGTTCTCCGTAAAACTCATGGGTACTCTGTGGGGCCTCCGGGTGATCGAAACTATTCGATTACCCATCTGCTTTACATGGATGATCTGAAGTTGTATAGCGCTGATAAAGATCATCTACAAGCGGCCCTCAACATCGTAGCAGAGTACACACGAGATGTCGGAATGTCTTTTGGGTTGGACAAGTGTGCGGTCGTACATCTGGCGAGGGTAAGTGCTCTGATACTGGTGATGATGTCGAATTAGTGGATGGGAGCGTCTTAAGCCAATTAGACGCCGGGGAGTTGTATAGATATCTAGGAATGGAAGAGCACCGCATGCATGCGGTCTCTGAAGTCCGAACAACTCTCCAGAGCGAGTATGTTAGGAGACTCCGGAAAATTTGGTCCTCCGAACTTTCCGGCAAAAACAAAGTCTCAGCTACTAACATGCTCGCTGTCCCAGTCTTACTATACTCTTTCGGTGTCCTGAAATGGACCCGAAAGGATTTACGAGATCTCGACATCAAAACCCGTAAGATCATTAATATGAATCGGAGCATGCACCCCAATTCATCAGTCGCCAGATTATACCTCTCCCGGTCCATCGGTGGGAGAGGTTTGCAGAGTTTGGAGCGGCTTCACGACCGTTTGGTCCTGGGTTTAACTCACGAAGTTGTCAATTTCACTGCAGACGAGGATGACTTTCTTATGCAAATTGTACATAAACATGAAAATGCGCATAAGGGGTCATTCTTGTATAAGGCAGCAATATATGCGGCAAGAACCCTTGGTCTTGGAGAAATAAACGCTCTTATGGAACTCCGAAAGGAGGAATTTAAGAGCGTCATCAGGAACGCCGAGGAAAAACTACTCCTTGGCGAACTGATGGACAAGTCCATGCACAGCGTGTTCTTTAAACACGTGCGTGATCATGGCTTGTCCATCCAGCTGACGTTTTCCTTCTTAAAGTCAGCGGGCCTGATGTCCGAGACTGAAGGGTTCATATTTGCCTGCCAAGATGGTGTCATTAACACTCTTGAGTACCGTAGCAAGGTGCTCCAGGTGCAGCTTCCGGACACGTCCTGTAGGAGGTGTAGACAACATCCGGAGACGCTTATGCACCTTTTGTCGGCATGTCCAGTGCTGGCGAGAGGTGCATATATCCAGCGTCACAATGCTGCCCTGAGAGTACTGTACTACTATCTTCGTCATTGCTACGGTATTGACGTGACACCAGTGCTGCCTTATTTGCCAGGAGATATTCCCCAGGTTGTTGAGAATGACAGTTGCAAAATTTATTGGAACATGCCATTTGCAACAACCCGGCGGATAGATCACAACAAACCTGATATTGTGCTCTTCGACAAGGCCACTCGTGACATTTATGTCATTGAGTTCTCGGCCCCGGCTGAATACAACATCTCAGCCAAAGAAGAGCACAAAAGACAAATATATCAGGATCTCCTGTTTGAAATTGGCAAACTTTACCCAGGTTACCGTGTCAAGCTTGTCGTCCTGATTGTTGGCGTCCTAGGAGGGATGAAACAGTCTTTTGTATCCTCACTTGCCAAAGTTCCAGCTTGCTCATCAAAAGCTGAGTTCTTGGCAGTTAGGATGCAGAAGGCTGTTTTACTTGGTTCTCTCCGTCTCTTAAGGGAAATGACTTTGGCCTGCTGTGATCACTAACCGCCTTGTTGTGCGGAGTGGTCCAGCAGTAACGGATGGAGCTCAGGCTGGGCCCTCGGAGAATCGGACTCCGGGGATAACCCCCCTGAGCATTTAATAACAATAATAATAATAATAATAATAATAATAATAATAATAATAATAATAATAATAATAATAATAATAATAATAATAATGGTCCAGATGGCATAAACATCTTCTGGTGGAAGAAATTTTCTTCTACACATGCTCATCTGGCCCGGATTTTTACATCATACATTCAGGGCGACGAACCAATTCCAGACTGGCTGGTAGAAGGGCGAACCGTACTCATCCCTAAAAAGGGTGACTTGTCCGACCCAAAGAACTACAGGCCTATCACTTGCTTGAATGCGGTTTACAAGATTTTTACAAAAATCTTAAATAACCGTATCTTGCAGGAGATAGAGCCTGTGTGGCAACAGATATACGAACAACGTGGCAGTAAACAGGGCGTGTCAGGTTGCAAGATCAACTTGTTGGTAGATAGATGCGTCATTCAAGACGCAATCTACTACCAACGCAACCTGTCTATGGCCTGGATTGACTACCGTAAGGCATTTGACTCAACTTCACATGAGTTGATTCTCTATCTGCTCAAATGCCTCGGAATCAATCGCCAAACAGTGGGATGCATACAACGTACGATGCAGCTCTGGCGAAAGCGTTTTCACATAGGAAGTGGAAATGCATTGCACGTAACCGGAACGGTTCAGTACAAGAGAGGCGTCTTTCAGGGAGATTCTCTGAGCCCTCTGTTGTTTTGCATCTCACTGCTGCCAATATCTGTTGCCCTCCGACAAACTCGTGGGTACTCTGCGGGGCTACCGAGTGATCGAGTATACTCGATCACTCACCAACTGTTTATGGATGATCTAAAGATATACAGTGCCAACAAAGATCATCTACAAACGGCCATCAACATCGTAGCAGAGTACACACGTGATGTCGGAATGTCTTTTGGGTTGGACAAGTGTGCGGTCGTACACCTGGCGAAGGGTAAGTGCTCTGATACGGGTGGAGATGTCGAATTAGTGGATGGGAGCGTCTTAAGAGAATTAGACGCCGGAGAGTTGTACAGATATCTAGGGATTGAAGAGCGGCAAATGCATGCCGTCTCTGAAGTCCGAACAACTCTTCGCAGTGAGTATGTTAGGAGACTCCGGAAGATCTGGTCATCAGAACTTTCCGGCAAGAACAAAGTCTCAGCTACTAACATGCTCGCTGTCCCGGTCCTACTTTACTCTTTTGGGATCCTGAAATGGCCTCGAAATGAGTTGAAAGATCTCGACATCAAAACCCGTAAAGTCATCAATATGAATCAGAGCATGCACCCTAACTCATCAGTCGCCAGGATGTACCTCTCCCGGAACATCGGAGGGAGAGGATTGCAGAGCTTGGAGCGGCTTCACGATCGTTTGGTTCTGGGTTTAACATACGAGGTTGCCAATTTCACAGCAGACGAGGACGACTTCCTGATGCAATTTGTTCATAGTCATGAAAATGCGCGGAAGGGGTCGTTCTTGTATAAGGCAGCAATCTACGCGGCAAATACCTTAGGTCTCGGAGAAATAAACGCTCTCATTGAACTCCCGAAAAAGGAGTTCAAGAGCGTCGTCAGGATAGCCGAGGAAAAAAACTCCTCGGTGAACACATGGACAAGTCCATGCACAGCGTGTATTTCAAACACGTCCGTGACCATGGCTTGTCCACCCAGCTGACATTCTCCTTCTTGAAGTCAGCTGGCCTGATGTCCGAGACCGAAGGGTTTATATTTGCCTGCCAAGATGGTGTTATCAACACTCTCGAATACCGTAGCAAGGTGCTCCAGGCGCAGCTTCCGGACATGTCCTGTCGGACGTGTAAACAACATCCGGAGACGCTGATGCACCTTTTGTCGGCATGTCCTGTGCTGGCAAGAGGTGCCTACATACAGCGTCACAATGCTGCCCTGCGAATACTCTATTATCATCTCAGATATAGCTGCGGTATCGATGAGACACCAGTGCTGCATTATCTGCCAGGAGATATTCCGCAGGTTGTTGAGAATGACAGTTCCAAAATTTATTGGAACATACCATTCGCAACAACCCGGCGGATTGACCACAACAAACCTGATATTGTGCTCATTGACAAGGCTACTCGTGACATTTATGTCATGGAGTTTTCGGCCCCAGCCGAATACAATATCTCGGCCAAAGAAGAGCACAAACACCAGATATATCAGGATCTCCTGTTTGAAATTGGCAAACTGTACCCAGGTTACTGTGTCAAGCTCGTCGTTTTGGTTGTCGGCGTCCTTGGAGGGATGAAACAGTCTTTTGTGTCTTCACTTGCGAAGATACCGGCTTGCAGTTCAGCAGCAGTGTCTCTCGCAGTGCGGATGCAAAAGGCTGTCATTTTGGGATCCCTGCGTCTACTTAGGCAAATGAATTTGGCCTGCTGCACTCACTAACCGCCTTGTTGTGTGGAGTGGTGCAGCAGTAATGGATGGCGCTCAGGCTGGGCCCTCGGAGAGTCGGACTCCGGTGAAAACCCCCCTGAGCAATTAATAACAAATAATAATAATAGCGATGCTTGCTACGTGGCCTCCAAGCGGCGCATCGCGGGAAACGCAGAACATAACATCAGGTCTGTAGGCGAACGACGTAGCCCGTGCAGTGGGCCAACTACCCACTGCATGGAAATAACTGAGTTACCACAAGATACCAACTCAGAAGTGCTCCCCACAACCGGTCCTTTTCGGATGAGGACCATTCATCAGGTGGGAGGAGCACGCCGGACCCGATGAATGATGACGACCCTGGCGCCTTAAGGACTTACTTTAAGTGGACGGAGGAACTGAGAGTCGATCTCTTGGTGTGGTACCAACGTAGCGAGCCGGGGGTGAGCGGCTATATGGCCCGGATGCACACTCTTTGGAGTGATATGCATCCGGAGCTAGCGCATTTTACGCCCAAACACCTGCGTAATTATGCCGCTCATCTTCGGCGAAATAGAATATCGCTTGTGCCGGACAGAAGGCAGTCTAATAGACTTTCCTTTCCGGCGCAACTACACCAAGAGCGACGCCGTTCCTCCTTGGACAACAACAATCCCTTTGTAGGACGGCAAGTAAGTATATCTAAAAAGATAACTTACTCCCAACAACAGCTTGACGCGGTAAACGAAGATCTCCGTGCAAACATCCAGGAGGATTCCACCCTGCTCACTGTGAGCCAGGTTGTGTATGGTGCAGTAGTTTCGGCTTTTCCGAGAGAGAGACAATGTCTCTCGATCGAGGCAAGGTTGAAACAGCGCATCTCACAACTTGGCTTGAAAATTGACATGTCCCGGAAACAGGTCTCCGCATTCAGTGTGTGATTGAGTACGACACAACTCAAACACCATACACGCCCCGAATTCGGCGCATTGCTGCTGAACTTCGGTGGCGTCATCACACACTGAACAAGAGTACTCTTCATGTCATCAAGGAAGAGTCTCTTAATAAATTGCGGGCTCTAGTGGCTGCTAAAAAGTCATTAGAGAAAAGGCTGAAGCGGTTGGTCGACAACTCGTTGTTTCGATCCAGCCCTTCACGGTTTCTGACACCAAAGACCGATGTTACCGGGAATTATCCAACACCTGAGCGGGTGGAAACTTTTTGGACTGAGTTGTATGGAGATCAACCAAACGTGAACGCCAACACTCCAGCTCTGCACGACTTCAAAGTATTCTGTCGGGAACACCGTCGACAGAATGCTGATGAAGAGAGCCCTGCAGTCAGTGTGGATGAAGTTCGTTCAGCTCTAAATGGCAGCAAAATTGGGCTGCCCCGGGACCAGACGGCATTAATGTCTTTTGGTGGAAGAAGTTTACTTCTACCCACCTCCATCTGGCCCGCATATTTACATCAAACATTAGAGCTGACGATCCGATTCCGGACTGGCTTGTAGAAGGGCGAACCGTACTGATACCTAAAAAAGGTGACTTGTCTGACCCTAAGAATTTCAGGCCTATCACCTGCTTGAATGCGGTTTATAAAATTTTTACAAAAATTTTAAATAACCGTATCTTGCAGCAGATAGAGCCTGTATGGCAACAGATATATGAACAACGTGAGTAAAAGAGGCCTGTCAGGTTGCAAGGAGAACCTGATAGTGGATCGATGCGTCTTACAAGATGCGATCTACTATCAACACAACCTGTCAATGGCTTGGATTGACTATCGCAAGGCATTTGACTCAACTCCACATGAGTTGATTTTATATCTACTCAAATGCCTGGGAGTCAATCCCGAAATAGTGGAATGCATTCGGCGTACAATGCAGCTCTGGCGAACGCGATTTCACATTGGAAGTGGAAACGCATTGCACGTAACCGGAGTTGTAGAGTACAAACGAGGGGTCTTCCAAGGCGATTCCTTGAGCCCTCTGCTGTTTTGCATTTCACTGCTGCCTATATCTGTTGCTCTCCGTAAAACTCATGGGTACTCTGTGGGGCCTCCGGGTGATCGAAACTATTCGATTACCCATCTGCTTTACATGGATGATCTGAAGTTGTATAGAGCTGATAAAGATCATCTACAAGCGGCCCTCAACATCGTAGCAGAGTACACACGAGATGTCGGAATGTCTTTTGGGTTGGACAAGTGTGCGGTCGTACATCTGGCGAGGGGTAAGTGCTCTGATACTGGTGATGATGTCGAATTAGTGGATGGGAGCGTCTTAAGCCAATTAGACGCCGGGGAGTTGTATAGATATCTAGGAATGGAAGAGCACCGCATGCATGCGGTCTCTGAAGTCCGAACAACTCTCCAGAGCGAGTATGTTAGGAGACTCCGGAAAATTTGGTCCTCCGAACTTTCCGGCAAAAACAAAGTCTCAGCTACTAACATGCTCGCTGTCCCAGTCTTACTATACTCTTTCGGTGTCCTGAAATGGACCCGAAAGGATTTACGAGATCTCGACATCAAAACCCGTAAGATCATTAATATGAATCGGAGCATGCACCCCAATTCATCAGTCGCCAGATTATACCTCTCCCGGTCCATCGGTGGGAGAGGTTTGCAGAGTTTGGAGCGGCTTCACGACCGTTTGGTCCTGGGTTTAACTCACGAAGTTGTCAATTTCACTGCAGACGAGGATGACTTTCTTATGCAAATTGTACATAAACATGAAAATGCGCATAAGGGGTCATTCTTGTATAAGGCAGCAATATATGCGGCAAGAACCCTTGGTCTTGGAGAAATAAACGCTCTTATGGAACTCCGAAAGGAGGAATTTAAGAGCGTCATCAGGAACGCCGAGGAAAACCTACTCCTTGGCGAACTGATGGACAAGTCCATGCACAGCGTGTTCTTTAAACACGTGCGTGATCATGGCTTGTCCATCCAGCTGACGTTTTCCTTCTTAAAGTCAACGGGCCTGATGTCCGAGACTGAAGGGTTCATATTTGCCTGCCAAGATGGTGTCATTAACACTCTTGAGTACCGTAGCAAGGTGCTCCACATGCAGCTTCCGGACACGTCCTGTAGGAGGTGTAGACAACATCCGGAGACGCTTATGCACCTTTTGTCGGCGTGTCCAGTGCTGGCGAGAGGTGCATATATCCAGCGTCACAATGCTGCCCTGAGAGTACTGTACTACTATCTTCGTCATTGCTACGGTATTGACGTGACACCAGTGCTGCCTTATTTGCCAGGAGATATTCCCCAGGTTGTTGAGAATGACAGTTGCAAAATTTATTGGAACATGCCATTTGCAACAACCCGGCGGATAGATCACAACAAACCTGATATTGTGCTCTTCGACAAGGCCACTCGTGACATTTATGTCATTGAGTTCTCGGCCCCGGCTGAATACAACATCTCAGCCAAAGAAGAGCACAAAAGACAAATATATCAGGATCTCCTGTTTGAAATTGGCAAACTTTACCCAGGTTACCGTGTCAAGCTTGTCGTCCTGATTGTTGGCGTCCTAGGAGGGATGAAACAGTCTTTTGTATCCTCACTTGCCAAAGTTCCAGCTTGCTCATCAAAAGCTGAGTTCTTGGCAGTTAGGATGCAGAAGGCTGTTTTACTTGGTTCTCTCCGTCTCTTAAGGGAAATGACTTTGGCCTGCTGTGATCACTAACCGCCTTGTTGTGCGGAGTGGTCCAGCAGTAACGGATGGAGCTCAGGCTGGGCCCTCGGAGAATCGGACTCCGGGGATAACCCCCCTGAGCATTTAATAACAAAATAATAATAATAATAATAATTACTTACCGATTTTATTGTGGTTCAATTTTAAATTATCCTCTAAATAATTAGTTAGCTCCATTTAATAAAAAACTTTAACTAACACACTTTATTGTCACTGTGGTAACCGTGACACTACCCAAACGCTCTCTGAAATTCGGCTCCTCTTTTGGCTACCAACCTATTTCATAATTTTAAATCATAATTGATCATGTTGTCGCCATTTACTATAATTGTATTGAACTACCAAGATAAAATTCAAAAGTCTGGGCAAAAGAAACCTGTGTGAATGGATGCCTGTGTAAACGATCTTCTGCGCTAACGGATGCCTGGGTAAGAGAAACTCTGGGTAAATAAATGTCTGGGTAAACGATGTACTGTATTTCAGAAATCTGGGTAAGCGCAATTCTGGTAAAATTATTCTGTCCAATGTTAGATCTGGGTAATCGGATTGTGGGCTACTGATGTCTACCCATCGGGATCATCAATATCAGGGCTCTGAGCAGTCGGGATTGGTATCATCGGAATTTGAGGCAATTGGGGTTCTAATTAATTTAAATTCTGGGTCATCGAGATCTATAATATCGGGATTCTGGGCAATCGGGATCTGTGTCATCGGAATTTAGGGTAATCGGAATTCTATCCCATCGAAAATTCATATCATCGATAATATGAGTGATCGGATTGTGGGATATTCAAATCTGGGCAATTGGGATCTACTCCATCGACAGTGTAGCCAATTCACTTGTGGGCGATAGAGGTCTACCCGACGAAAAATAACGATACGGGACTCATCCGAGGCCCCGTAATCGGAATGAATACACTTTAAATCCTTTAATGAGGATCCATTGGAGGGCAAATCTGGTGCCAGCAGCCGCGGTGATTCCAGCTGCAATAGCGTATATGAAAGTTGTTGCGGTTAAAAAGATCGTAGTTGAATTTGTGTTTCATACTATTGGTTCATCGCTTCGAGGTGTTAACTGGTACGTTATGAAACGTCCTACCGGTGAATTTAGCTGTTAAAGGCTATATCCAACTAATCCTATTGCGGTGATCTTAATTGAGTGTCGAGGTAGGCCGGTACGTTTACTTTGAACAAATTAGAGTGCTTAAAGCAGGCTTATTTCGCCTGAATACTGTGCGCATGGAATAATAGAATAGGACCTCAGTTCTATTTTGTTGGTTTTCGGAATACTGAGGTAATGATTAATAGGGACAGATGGGGGCATTCGTATTGCGACGTTAGAGGTGAAATTCTTAGATCGCCGCAAGACGAACAGAAGCGAAAGCATTTATCAAAAATGTTTTCATTAATCAAGAACGAAAGTTAGAGGTTCGAAGACGATCAGATACCGCCCTAGTTCTAACCATAAACGATACCAGCTAGCGATCCGCCGATATTCCTCCAATGACTCGGCGGGCAGCTTCCGGGAAACCAAAGCTTTTGGGTTCCGGGAGAAGTATGGTTGCAAAGCTGAAACTTAAAGGAATTGACGGAAGGACACCACCAGTAGTGGAGCCTGCGGCTTAATTTGACTCAACACGGGAAATCTCACCAGGCCCGGACACCGGAAGGATTGACAGATTGATAGCTCTTTCTTGATTCGGTGGGTGGTGGTGCATGGCCGTTCTTAGTTGGTGGAGCGATTTGTCTGGTTAATTCCGATAAAGAACGAGACTCTAGCCTGCTAAATAGGCGTAATTTGGTATCTTGAAGGCCCTTGGTTTTCGGATCAAGTGGTTTGTACTACCGACGTACAATATTATCTTCTTAGAGGGACAGGCGGCTTCTAGCCGCACGAGATTGAGCAATAACAGGTCTGTGATGCCCTTAGATGTTCTGGGCCGCACGCACGCTACACTGAAGGAATCAACGTGTCTTCCCTGGCCGAAAGGTCCGGGTAACCCGCTGAACCTCCTTCGTGCTAGGGATTGGGGCTTGAAATTATTCCCCATGAACGAGGAATTCCGAGTAAGCACGAGTCATAAGCTCGTGTTGATTACGTCGCTGCCCTTTGTACACACCGCCCCTCGCTACTACCGATTGAATGATTTAGTGAGGTCTTCGGACTGATGCGCAGCAATGTTTCGGCATTGCCGATGTTGTTAGAAAGATGACCAAACTTGATTATTTGGAGGAAGTAAAAGTCGTAACAAGGTTTCCGTAGGTGAACCTGCGGAAGGATCATTAACGTATTAATTATAATAACAAATTTTGTTATAATACGATGATATTATATATTATTTAAAAATGCGAAAGTATATTAAAAATCTTACAATTATGTGGATTATATTACAAAGTTGCTTTGTGCTTTTGATTATATTTAGACTTATAATTCATGGTAACCTATCGAAGAATACTATACATAGTAGTCAAAGACTGTGTTGTGTATTATTTCAAGATTAATTCAAGGTTTTTAAATGAATACTCGCCATGAATTTATTGATTATATTTACAAAGCTTCATTGCCATATATATCTTTTGATGTATAGATGGCGATTTTACTTTGATTATATTATATTTTGAATCAAAGTAAAAGACATTTTGTCATTTAATAAAATTACGTAACATGTATAACAAAGAAAATTATAAATTTTCTAAAGATGATTATCCTGAACGGTGGATCACTTGGCTCGTCAATCGATGAAGAACGCAGCTAATTGCGCGTCAACTTGTGAACTGCAGGACACATGAACCTCGACATTTCGAACGCACATTGCGGTTCACGGATCCAATTCCCGGACCACACTTGGCTGAGGGTCGTTTATTATATAAAAACTGCTTACAATTACTTGTAATTGTACAAGCGATGAATGTGTATAAACTTTAAATGAATGTTTTTCATTGTCTCTAAATTTTGATTATATAAATAAGATGTGACCCAGATGTCGGAAAAAGGGTCTAGAGCGCGGAAGAAGGGACTGAGTCGGAGAGAGAGGGCCGATGGCTAGTACGAGACTGCTGAGGAGTAGGGCGCGGAAGAAGGGACCAGGAGGGGAACAACGGCAGCTACCTACTCTTCATTACTCATGTTTGCCTGATACTTCGACGGGCGTATTTTCTTGCTAAATTATTATTTAACATTGTAAATAATTCATTTCCTTTATTTAAGTTGTTGTTTACGAGTGCAGTATTATTATTTTAATTATTATCACTATTGAAAAATATTATTCACTAACGACGTGTGGAAATATTAGTTATTTAATTTAGTTTTGATTATAAATATTCAGAAATATATTTTTTTTGTTAGTTAATATCGTTTGTTCAAAACAATAAATGTTTAATAGTTTAGTTACCAATTTTGAATAGCTAGATGAGTTAATAATTAGTTAATCATGAAAGTATTAGTTTGTCTACGATGATTATTATTTGTGATTATATTTTTTTTTTGTTTAAAAATTTATTGAAAGAAAATTAATGTTGGAAACAAATTATTGTAAATTTCCAATTTATAAATTATTCTAAGTTCTAAGCCGAATTTAGTATGGACAATGTCATTTTAAATTTGTAACAGGGTAAAATTACCCTTAATCGATAAGTCACCGGATATCGATAATTATTCGACATAGCACTGGCGCGTCTCGATCTTCGGGCCTAAAGGGAGAATAGGAGGGGGTGAGTTTGGGTTAAAATAGGTGAGCCGTGCATAGGAAAAGGAAGAAGGAGTGTGACTGCCAGACTGAATGCCACGAAAATCAAAAAGGACCCTTCCCGAGAGTAGTGACGAGACGAAGGAAGCCAACTACAACTAGGACTTCATTCTCAACGAGTGAGTTAGATCATCGTTTTGTTCGTCAAGGTATCAATTATTACTCTGTGGGAAAGAAGTGGACCGCGGTTTATCCAATACCCAGTTACTTCTCCTAATTATTTATCAATTGGATCATTAATCGACGAAAATTTTATTAATAAATTAATTGTGGTACATTTGCTAGTTTGGATTTAGTGATTTTCATGGGGGCTTATACCCGAAAATCTCTCAATCGACCTAGCGGGAAAATTTAATAACTAAAAATTTATCAATTAATTAATTAACATCCGAAAATTTCGTTAATTTTATTGTTGTAATTTTTATAACAATTAACTTAGTAAAATTGATTAATTTTTGTCATTGGAAAAAAATCGACAAATTTTTATTCGTGGAATTTAGGTCAAGCGTCAGTTTTTGTATCGCAGTAAATTCCAATACCCAAGGTCAAGCAAAACAGCTAGCGAATATTCTAGCAATTAAAATTTGAATATTTCGACTTGTGGCGATTATTTTTAATTGATAAAACTAGTAGAAAATTATTGATAATATTTCATATTAAGAATCAATTATTAAGAATTTTATATAAGAATTAATTGGTGAGAATAATATATAGGGGAAAATTATCGAAATCAATTTATATTGTAAAACTATTTTTATTCATTAATGATATATTTCGTAATTTTGGGGGATTAAGTCCGTGGTTTAATTAAATTAATTTTGATTTTTTGGGAAGTGAGGGCGCCTTGAGTATAATATGAAGTTAAAGTTTATTAATTTTATTTAAAAGATGTTAAGACTAAGTACACGCGTGTAAATTAATAGTTGAAGCTAATGGGTCAGTAGTCTAGTAGTAAGTCAGTAATAGATGACAAGTTTTTCGGTACCTCTCCTTTGATCAGGAGGAGGGGTACCTATAGGTACAGTAACATGAGTATTTAGGAGTAGGGAGTACCGAGTGTAACGAGTGTAAGTAATAGTGGGGCCTTAGAGTAGGCGTAGGTCAAAGTTGTAGATGTGTGAAAACAAGAGTAGAAGGAGTATTTTTTTGAGAATTGGTATAGTTAGAAGGAAGAGAAAGAGATAGCGATAGGAAAAGAGAGAGACAGACGAGTAACAGTGAATTTTAATGACCTGAAGGGCTCGAGGATCTGGTCAGTTGACCCGAGTCCTAATCCTTCAATTGTCACATGAAAGATAATAAAGGAGGAGTATTTACTAGATATTTTACAGATCTACAGATTCGGTAGAATCTGGCGCCAAGTTCCGTTCAAAAATTCCGTTGTAAACGGAGCGCCAGACTACCGAATGTGTTTACCGTAAGCAGAACGATATTTTTAGGTTGTAAAATTTTATTAATTCTACAGAACTTTTTTTTCTCCATTATTACTCTATAATTATACATTATATGTTATATTATCGATATTAATTGATAATGGTAATTGAAAATAATAAATTCTATTTGAAATTAATTAAATTCTCTAGCACAAACTATAGCGACCCAGATTTTTAGATTTTGACTTTTTTCTTATGGAGAAAGTGACATGCCACAGACTAAATAATTCGAGAATGTATGGTAACTCTCTACTAGATGGGAGACAACAGTTAAAAAAAAAAAGTTATGAGCTTGCGTCGATGCTCACTAGGGCTCGTCAATGTTACTCTAACACAAACTGTAGTTAGAAATTTCGAAATCGAAAATAAAAGAAATAGTAACAATCATCAATATTACAAAAACCACGGAAATTTATTTTGCGATTTCATAAAATATAAATATTATGATTGATAATTTGTCTATCAATCTAAACCAAAGGATATACTTGATGGAATTTTATTAATGCTGATTAGTTACTCTACGAGAAATAAAAGTTTAACGTGATTTTATTGTTACAATTGTTTGTGCACTAATTTTCTGCGGCAAAAGTACATAATTTGAATTGAAAATTTTTTCAATCACATAAAATGTTGAAATTTTTTTTTTAAATAAAATCTCTAGAATTTACTATCTATCAACTTTACATATGAATATTTTTAAATTAACTTTTTTTTAAATTAAATATTATTTATTAACTAGAGTCAATATCTACAAGAGCTCACATTGTTTGGGTTTAGTTTCTATGTAATAGTCAGCTGATCATTGCCTAAGTAATTCTGGTCGAGTGTTTTACAGATATAGGTGGCACTGCTATACTGCGACCGAATTGCGCGGATATTCAAAACGACAATATTCTGTACATAATGCTTATATTCATTATGAGTTTGATGAATCGTATTATTTACTAACAACATAATTATGATAATAATAATATGTAATAAAAATGATCATGATAATAATAACAATAAAAATGAAGATAATACTGATAGTTATTATAATGATAAAAATAGATTGATGTTAAAAATAATTGCATTCATAATATTGAACAATACGATTATTTTATTAAATTATTAAGGACTGTGGTATTAAATCCAAATTCACAATTTCCTAAAATACAAAAAATATAAAAAATTTTTTCTACGATTTTATAAAATATAAATATTATGATTGATAATTCAAGTCTATCAATCTCATCCAAAAGATATACGCGACTAATTTTCATGAAATTTTATCGATGCTACTAGTTTCTTTACGGAAAATAAAAGTTTAATTTATTTTTATAATAATTTTATGAACATTTCATATCCGTGGGAAAAGTACAAACTTTAAATTAATAATGTAAAAAAATTTCTTATGAATACAAAAAAATTTACAGAGTAAACTACTAACTAAACTATCTAACAACCTTCTATGTGTATGTTGTTAAACATATTGTTCTAATTTAATTTAATTTATTAACCAGACCAAATAGATAATACGCTAAACATTGTTTGAGTTTTACTTTCTTCGGATATACCAGCTGTTCAGGGTCTCGAGAATTCTCATTAAGCAGTGTGTACATTCTATGATCTTTTGGTCATTTCCTGAACGTGGTATTGTTATTCGATTGAGCGGGTTTCAAATAATCATAATTTTTAGATAATTCGTATTGTAATTATGCGTTTGATGCATTGTCTTATTTACTAGCAACAATATCATAATAATAATAAATGATAATTTAGGAGCTGATTTTTAAAATGGTATCTTTTCATTTTAGATTAATCGAGACACAAAACTGATTATCTCCAATTCTAAATATTTTTATCGAACTTTTTTAATTTTGCTATAAAGTGCTATCGGTTATGAAGCTATAATTTGATTTTGATTTAGAAATCTTCATAATTCTTGAAGTAATAAATATTTAAGAATTCAAAAAACTGCTTTTTTTAAAATATGAAAAGATTCCCTTTTGAAAATCAGCTCCTCAATTGTAATCATATCATAATAACAAATAAAAATAATAATAGTAATTGTTACGTTCTCGTAAATTTTAAATTTATTTAAAGTTTTATAAATCTATTTTAAAAATCATTAAATAATTATTTAAATCATTCAATTATTATTGTAGGATACATTCTGTCTCCAGACTTCCTCTGGAACAGTCAGTCCGAGGACTTAGCAGAGGAGGAATCTCTGCTGGTCCGAGGCTGAACCTGCCAATTCCTTATAAATAAATACTTCGTTTTTAATTGTCAATCGATTAAACTGGGTACTTATTAAAACCTTCAACCAGGGTTGAGAGCGCTTATCAGCGTTTCACCCTGGTTCCTTTACCTCGAGCGCTAGCCAGCGTTCGGGTATCCTATCCAAAAATATCCTAACTATTACCCCCAGGGTAAGAGCGCTTATTAGCTGTTCTCACCCTGGTGAAATTGCCCAGAGCGCTAGCCAGCATTCAGGCACTCTACCCATTATCTACCTGTAGGCAGGTAAAACAAAAGTAAAATATTAAAATATATTTTATTTATAATTTAAAAATGAGAATTATTAAATTATGTATATTTAAAAAGTACTTCACGGATAAATCAGTGACATGACCCACCTGGAGTCTATCGACTTCCTAACGAGGTCAAAATCTGGACATTTAAATAAATTATTTAAATTTAAAAATTAATTACACCCAAAATTTGGGAACGCAACAGTGGTGCTGTGACCAGGATGTCATGGTGAATTCGCGAAGTGACTATTAAAAATTGACAAAAGTGACTTTCAATATAAATTTATCGAATTTTTCAAATTTCATTTTAATTAAAAAGTGTTGCTACGGACCATTATTCTGTAAAAATTAAACTGTTTCGCGTAATATCGTGATTCAGTGATGTCATCGATGTTTATGAAGTTAAGTTTAACTTAATATAATAAAAACAGTGATGATACAACTTAAAAATATTTTAATTCTAAACTTCTAATAAATTACTGTGAATTATTAAATCAAAATAAGTCAAACAAAGAGTTGCTATGGAATATTTTATTATTTGATATAATTAAATTGTGATTTTCATGCTGCAGTTGATAAATTACTTCAATGAAGTTTTTGGAGTTAATTTAAACAGTAATGAAAATTTAAAAATGATCAGTATGTTGCTACGGACTATTGATTTTATATAAATCAAGTTTTTTGTTTGATGTATGATACAGTGATGTTAATCAAATGTTTTTTGCTTGTGGAGTGATCATCATTATTATGCACCAAATCTACGTGCAGATCGCCTCAAAAAAACTGGGAACTCACTGGACACAAATTAATGTAAGATTATTCTAATTATATTTTCACGGAAGTAATTTTCTTAACGTCGGAAGATGGAGGTCCGTTTTCGAAGATTGATTCCGGCAACGAACTTGAAAACTCTATCAATGAGAATCGTTACTGCGAATTCCGAAATAAGAAAAAAAAAAAAAAAAAAAATTTTAATCACGATTTTTCGTGTAATTTCGCGATTTTATGTGACATGAGAGTTTTAATTTTAATGTATAATTACTCCAAGATATTATAAAAATTATGTCATATTTCATGACAAATAATATTAAAATTATTGCTACGGATAATTATCACGCGGATTGTAAATCTTTAGTATGATATTATTTTGTCTGAATTGTAAATTATTAAATATTAATTATTAATATTTTTAATAGTTTAAATCGTTTCAAAATAATTTTGAATTAGATTTTCTTAAATTAATCTTAACAGTAAATTCTTATAGAAATTATACTGTGATATAAAAATTTTAAATTTATTGAGTAATAAGTAAATAATTTGAATTAATTAATTTTCTGTTTTGATTCGTCGAATTATTATTTAACATGGAGAAAAATATTCTTCATAAATTGTTCATTGCACGAAAATCAGCGATGAAATTCTCTTACATTATAAAATTGATACTTAAATTTCAAGTATCTAATTCAGTTTTTTTAAATTAATTTATAACGAATTATTTGCTTAAATAATTTCTAAACGTATAATCGATATCCTAGAGTGTTCATTGTTATTGATAATGATCAGGAAACATGATTGAATTCATTGTTGATAGGAAAAACCTGTGTCAGTAGAATAATTATTATGTAGCTAATCGGTAGAGGTTTGATATCCTAGAATAGCTATTAATACTTATAATAGTCAGGATACAAGCCTCAAATTCATTGTAGATCGATAAAAATATCTATCTCAATAAGATTAAAATTTTGAGACCCTAGAATAGTCATTATTATTGTTAATGATCAGGATCCATGTCTCATTTACATTGTAGGTGGCAAAAAGTGCCTATCTCAATAGATTAAATTTTCTAATCCTAGAGTAATCATTATTATTATTAATGATCAGGATAAATGACTTGAATTCATTGTAGATCTATCCCAGTAGATTAATCGAGTCAATAAAAGTTTATATTAAATTAAAAAAAAAAAATTTATAATTCAATTACGCCAGTAAAATTATAAAATTTTACTGTTCCGAATGTTTATTCTATAAGTAATTAGTTGTGATTTTATACTTTTCAAAATTTTCTAATTATCTTTAACGTAATTGTTAATTTAAATTTGTTTTCATCAAAATGATTTCGAAATTTTATAAAAGACAAGGTAATTGAAAATTCAATGTTTAATTTAATAATGAAATTATTCTAACGTCAAGTTTAGAATCTCATAATATTTTCGAGTTAAGTACTTTCTGATAAAATAATCTATCAGAAATGAAATTTTGGGTTCAAAGTTCCCAATTTGAAATTTGGCGTTCATATTAACTAAAAATAATTAAAGTTTTTCAAATTTGTTCTCAATCTAATAAAAATTGAGTTACGTAATTTTGAATTGAAATATGATAAACAATAACAACTGTCAAGATTTCTTTAATAAATCTTAAAAATGTTTCACATTACTGGCTTAATCTGGTTGTTTTATAATTTTGTAACAGTTTTACCTGCTCAGGTTAGCCCCTAATCAATTTTATAAATGACTAAACAAAACTAACAACAATAAAAATTATCAGGGCGCCACCAGGATTATTAATCACGGTTCCTGGAACCGGTCCAGAGCTGAGAAAACTTATCTCAGGGTAGAGAGAGTGGAGGAAGGTGCTGTTGAATAATAAAAATTTAATTAACAATATACCGGTATTTATTAACAATAAAAATTTTACAAACTTAACAAATTTAAGTGCTCACTCACGCACTTATAATCTAACGAAGCGGAGAATAATTGCGAAATAAACGATATTTACAAACGAACCTTCCAATGACGATACGATGACTAGACGGGCTTTTTCGAACAAACGGTCTCCCACACCTGTCTTAGAACTAAACTTAAAATTAAACGTCCACCTGACGACCAAAACTAACTAACTTACACACTTTTCTACTTAAAATTAAGTCCACATTAACAACACTATTAACACTCTCTATCACGCATAACCCGTTCAATTCTTCACACACATAACCCACACTTCGCTTAATTGATTTTTTTATAATTTTAAATTAAAAAAAGGATTTTAATTTAATTACAATATTCTTAGTTTAAATTATTCAATCATTAGTAATTAATAAAACGACAATTTCCAATTAATAATCAATTTCCAACTAACGATTACAGTTCTCAAATTCCAATTGTTAATCTTCCTTGGTTTAAAATATTAAACAGCTTAAAATTCCTAAGTTATTATTTCGAACGAGAGGCTTAATACCTTGAATTAGCTTTTGTTAAATAAGTCAATCACAATATAAATTTTTACAATCAAGTTCAAAACCATTAACACAAGTTAATTAACTAATTCTAACTAAGTTTTTACTGTGACAATTTTGACTCAATAACTGATTCCTTGGACTTAACGTCTACGTCGATAATTATCAAATTCAATAATTTTAATTTAACTACTTCACGGACTTAATCCCCAAAATTACTAAATTTGTCGTTAATGAATAAAATAGTTTTACAATATAAAATTAATTTCGATAAATTTTCCAGTATATATTATTTTCAATAATTAATTCTCCTAATATAAAATTCTTAATAATTAATTCTTAATATAAAATATTATCAATAATTTTCTACTCGTTTTATAAATTATAAAAAATTCGACATAATTCGGAATATAAATTTTATTTGCTAGAACATTCGCTAGCTAAGTCGTGCTTGACCTTGAGTATTGGAATTTATGCGACACAAAACTGACGCTTGACGAAAATTCCACGAATAAAATCTATCGATTTTTCTAAATGACAAAAATTATTCAATTTTACTGAGTTAATTATTGAAAGATTAATTTAATGAATTTTCTTCGATGTTAGTTAATTGATTGAAAACCTTCAGATATTAAAACTTCCCCCGCAAGGTCGATCGAGCGATCCCCGGGTATAAACCCCCATGAAAATCACTAAATCCAAAAAAAAACTAGCAAATGTTCTACGATTTATTTATTGAGAAAAAAAAGAAAGGAAGAGGAATGATAGACCGAGTACAAACCGCGGTCTATCTTCCACCTACGGAATGAAATAATGTACGTGGGTAATTGTCTTACTACGTCCACGATGTCTGTCTACCGTGGTGAGTCCTCCAGGTACCGGTTGTTAGATTTTTTCACTCCGGGGAATTGTCCTCACTCTAAGTTCAGTTTTTATCCTGTAACAGAACCAATGTTAGAAGTCTTGTCTAAAAGATTGGAAAGACAATTTTAAAAAAAATCATCGCAGCGTTCCGAAAACACGTGCGAAAAAATAATTACCTGCTGCTTCGTTGAGTAGTGACCGGTGCGGCTGACTATCAAACCTCTTCTGATTTTGTCACTCTCCGACTCCCGAGCACTTACCCATTCCACCCCCCTCTTAATTACTAAATGGAAGACCCCGAAGATCGGGGCGCGCCAGTGCTGAGTCGACTAATTATCGATCTCTGGCGACTTATCGATTTAGGGTAATTTACCCTGTTACAATTTAATCTTTGCGATTTTATTTTGTTTGCAATTGATTTTCTCAGGTGAGTAACTATTAAAGTTACTCATCCTGGAGAACTTAAATATTAAATTCTTGAGGAAGACTTTTGCCATTTTTCGAGATGGTTGTGACATCGACCTCAAATTTTTGGGCTGCAACATCGAGTACGGTAGGTTCGGGCCAGCATCTGCATAGATCCTCCCCTTCGAGGACAGCAGTAATGGGAAAATTATGTAATATTTTCACGGTTGAAATGGAAAGTCGTATTGCATCCATTTCATCGGCTACTCGTATGTCTCTGATTGTTGTACGTCTCTTATAATTTGAGGAAGATTCCAGCTATCGAGAAAAATGGTTAGAAGATCAACTTCAGTAACAAGCTGCAGTGCCCGTATTTGAGGTAGGATTGGACCACCATCTGCATAGATCCTCCCCTTCGAGGACAGCAATCATGGTAAAATTAATCACCTCCTTGGGTGATAATTTTCAAGGGCGAAGTGGAAAGTCGTTATGCATTCATTTCATCAGCTACCCAAATCGGTTTTTGCAAAATGTTTATGTTCATTTTTATTATTCTATTGCGGTAACGATAAATTGTTTACCGACGAAATAACACCAAATTCAGCCAGTAGAACATTACTAATTAAAATTATTTAATTTTTATAATTTGAAAATTTTATAAACGACTTAAGTCGGGAGGGCGCCAAATGTCAAATGAAAATTGTTTAATTTCAAGAGGCATTCTTAAGGACCTCTCATTTTTGTATTAATTATAAAAAATTTTATGTTAGCGTTACATCTCAGGTTTAGGATAAGTAATATGTTGATTTAAAATTTACTATTTCTTTTGGTTTGTATCGAATTATTTTTTTGGACTCGTACCGCTTTGTGTAGCGCTACGACTCACTTAAGTCGGGAGGTGTTACGTTCTCGTAAATTTTAAATTTATTTAAAGTTTTATAAATCTATTTTAAAAATCATTAAATAATTATTTAAATCATTCAATTATTATTGTAGGATACATTCTGTCTCCAGACTTCCTCTGGAACAGTCAGTCCGAGGACTTAGCAGAGGAGGAATCTCTGCTGGTCCGAGGCTGAACCTGCCAATTCCTTATAAATAAATACTTCTTTTTTAATTGTCAATCGATTAAAATGGGTACTTATTAAAACCTTCAACCAGGGTTGAGAGCGCTTATCAGCGTTTCACCCTGGTTCCTTTACCTCGAGCGCTAGCCAGCGTTCGGGTATCCTATCCAAAAATATCCTAACTATTACCCCCAGGGTAAGAGCGCTTATTAGCTGTTCTCACCCTGGTGAAATTGCCTAGAGCGCTAGCCAGCGTTCAGGCACTCTACCCATTATCTACCTGTAGGCAGGTAAAACAAAAGTAAAATATTAAAATATATTTTATTTATAAATTAAAAATGAGAATTATTAAATTATGTATATTTAAAAAGTACTTCGCGGATAAATCAGTGACATGACCCACCTGGAGTCTATCGACTTCCTAACGAGGTCAAAATCTGGACATTTAAATAAATTATTTAAATTTAAAAATTAATTACACCCAAAATTTGGGAACGTAACATAATATTTATAATAATGGTTGTTGCGGAATTACACATTTGTAATTGCCGCAATTTGCTGAGAGTGACCGAGGTGCTGCTACAAACGCGCCCTCAGGTGCTCAACATAAACTCAAACCCGGTTGCGCAGTAAATCTCCAAAACACGTGCAAGTAACCACGTGGTGATATATATTGGTGCATCAAATTCAACATCAAGTACAACCAGGGTCATCAATCAACCCAACTCAATTAAGAAGACCTTTCTCAAGCTCAATATCAACATCGAAAACTCAGGTATTGATTTATTCAATATTCAATGTACTCTGTGATCACACCAGATCCAACCTATACTCATGTTACTATCTCACTCTTACTCATTACCACATGGCGTCCCCATGCTGACACATACACACTCATACCGTCTTATAGCATCATTGCAAAACAGCCACCTTTGACTCTCGCCTAGCAACACATCACCAAAATATATTGTCATGACTTCAAGTCTATTATTAGACCACTACTCATCATCTTATGCCCCATTATGTGGGAAATGCCGCATTGCGGGTGTTGCTTGGTGGGGTCAGTCGTGACTGTTATATATACACTTACACAGGCTCTAAGGGCCAGATACTGTTCAGATCTTCAAATATTGTCACCAAATACTCATACTCATCCGAGATCAAACTGAGGTGGCCTCTCAGTTCACTCATCAAATTCATCAGAGATCGTTAGAAATCATCAAGTGATTCAACTCAGTGCAATCAATATTAATTAATAACTGTGAAGTGCATTTATTAATACGAATCTACAGATTCAAGAACTCAACATGTGTAAACATAAAACTCATAATCATCCACGCTCTTTGAATTGTCGCGTCATAATTTCATTCCTTGTTTTGTGACGCCTTTCATGAACTCATCTTTATTACAACCATTACAATCTACATATGCTCATAATTACTTATTCTATGATAAGCCCACTCATATTCAGTAATGTTACTAGTCAACCATTACTGTCTCACTCTATTTAGTACATTCTGTGGTCAACAATTTGTGTTCTGTCTCGCATCTCGAGACCCACGTAATCAATCAAGCTCTATAGTTTTAAGGCTCATTCGCTCACACTGTGAAAGTTAATCGTATTGTCAATTGATTAATAATCCAGTGACTCTAATTTGTACAGCTCATCCAATTAATCATTACTGTGAACTCTACAGATTCATGCTCAAGCTCTCACTACACTTACATTCACTCACTCTATTAATCATTGCATTCAGTCAATCTAATCTATACGCTCATACTATGACTATTAATTAAGTGTAATTAATTAATCGTCTGGTGAACCTAATTCCACAACATTACTCATATTTATCGCTCATAATTGCTAGTGTTAATTATATTGTACATTAATTAACAGTTCAATTGAAGATCAATTTTCTACAACTCATACTCAGTATAATTAACATACATTAATTAATACAACTCAATTAAACTCAACTCGCTCGTACTCATAACTCAGCATAGCAATTCAATGCTATAATAATTGTTCAAGTGCTCATAGTGATCATAGTTTATCTAATGCTCAACTTTGTAATCTAAGAATGACTGTGATTTATTTATAATATATGACTATAACCACGAATTGTGTCTCCTCCATCTTTTAACACCTAGTCCCGGCAAATAAATATTTAATGTTAAGACAATTATCTTACAATGGTAATATCGACAAAACCAAAAGTGAGAATAGTTATAATACTAAAATTATAATATCGACAAAGCTAAAAATAATAATAGTTACAATATATTAAAAGTAATTATATCGGTAATAATAAATTGATGTTACAAATAATAGTAATATTAATATTTAATTATTATTATTATTATTACTATAATAATTATTGTTATTATTTAATTATTGTGCATTGACGTATTTAACCTAAATTAACAATTTTTTTAATTAAAAAAAATCGTTAAAAATTTCTTTATGTATATAAAAAATTTAAAATTCCCATTGATCATCTGGTTTATTGATTAAAACTTAAGATTAAACGATTCTTAGTCATATCAAGTTCTTTAATGCTAGTAGTACTATAAAAAAAAAACTAATTTTTTGATCAGGATTTGAGCTCTTTAATTAACGAACATACGACCTTTTATATAAGAATATCTTTGCCTGCAATAATCCATTTATTTGTGACTTTTTAATTTTGCGCGGGAAAAGTACAAACCGTAAATTAATAATGTTAAAATTTTTATATGAATACAAAATTTGTCGTATAAACTACTAAACATTCTTATCCACAGATTCGGTAGAATCTGGCGCCAAGTTCCGTTCAAAATTTCCGTTGTAAACGGAGCGCCAGACTACCGACTGTGTTTACTGTAAGCAGAATGGTATTTCGAGGTTGCAAAATTTTATTTAATTATATGGTACTCCTTTTTCCAAAATGGTATATCATAAAAGTAAGTCATACTGTATTTTACTGATATTAATTAATTATAATCAATTATAACATTTAATTCACTTAAAATTATTAAATTTTATTAGCACAAACTATAGTAAGCCCAGAAATTTCGATCCTGACTTTTTTCATGGAGAAAAGTCACCGCCACAGACTAGATAAAATAAAAATGTGTAGTAATCTTACTATAGATACGCAACTACTCTGAAAAAAGTTAATTCACAGCTTGCATCTACTACCACCAGAGTGCAATGGAATTATTTCTACATAAACTGTAGATTCAACGGGATAGCTCACTGAAGTTAGAACCCCAAATTTTTTTCTTTTAATTTTTGATTTTTTTTTCTATCACGTTTTCAGCTTTTCGTTTGTTTTTTATTATTCACTCTCAACATTTGATCGTTCTCCATTTATTTATTTTAAAAAGAATTTATTAATAATGTACCTTTAAGTTAGGTACCCCCTGTCGCATTTTTTAATATTTTGGTAGCAATTTGGGTCATCAAGCCTCTATTTTTGATTGTTCATGTATATTTAACATTTGTTCCTACTTCACATTTTTTATTTGCTGTTTAATTAACATTTTTAATTAGCTGTATGTAAGCATTCTAAATATTTGCACTGCGCATGCGTCAACTTTACGTATATAGACTTTTAGCGCGGTCTTTTGAAAATTATAGTGACAAGCACATCTCATGTGTAAAAATTAAAAAATTTACGAGTGTAATTTTTAGGAATTACTATTTAATTAATTCAAATAATTAAAAAAATTGTTAGACGTCAGCCAATATCAATGTCATTAAGTAAATAAATAAATAACTAATAAATATTCATTTCATTCTAAATTTTTAAAAATATCGAGAGAATTGTTAATCAATGCATGTACATTTTTTTTTATTTTTATCAATTCTATTTTCATGAATACTACGAACTATTAAAAAAAAAAAAAAAAAAGAAATCCATAACAATTAACAAAAAATTTCAATACATTATTAAAATAAAACTTATTATAAAATTATTAAAAACTACACGTTGCCCTTTTGTCCTGTGACCTCCATAATTGAAATTACAAGAAAAATACACTTACTCTAATCACTGTGCTGGTCAATATAATTTTCAAAAGTCCGCGCTGAAAGTCTAAACGTAAAGTTGACGCATGCGCAGTGCAAATATTTAGAATACAAATATTCAGCTTAATAAAAATATTAATTAAACAAGAAATAAACAATTTGAAGTTGGAACAAAGGTTTTTTGTACATGAACAATCATATTCAGAGGTTATTCCTATTGGATAGTGTACCATTCTATCATTTTGTGGTCGTTGCCGATAGGTTGCATTGTTATCCAATCAAGTGGATTTCAAATAATTGTAATCTTTAGGTGAAAAGTCTTACAATTATGCGCATGGTGTATTGTGTCATTTACTTACAACAATGTCATAATAACAATAACACTAATAATAAAAATTATGAGACTGAAATTAATTATATCGGTAATACCAAATTGAGGTTAAAAATATCATTATCATTTTTATTACTGAATGAATTATTGTTATTATTAAATTAATGTGTATTAGAGTATTAAATCCAAATCAACAACTTTTTTAATTCAAAAAAATGTTAAAATTTTTACTGTATATAAATAAAAATGTAAAACCCCTATTAATAAGATAGTTAATCGCTTTCAACCTCGGAGTTTACGCGGATCAGTCACGTTAAGTTTTTTAATGCTACTAGCTACTATGAGAGAAACAGAATTTCAATTTTTTTATTAGGATTTGATTATCAAAATTAACGAATAAACAACCTATCATATTAGAATAGCTTTGCCTGCATTAATTTATTCATTTATGAATTTTCAATTTTGCGCGGGAAAAATTTAATTTTCAAATTAAGAATGTTAAAATAGTTTATAAATACAAAATTTCTAGAACAAACTATCAAACAACTTCATATGTGGATGGTTTTCAAACCTATTCTTTCTATTGAATTTCATTTATTAACTAGACTAAATACACAACAGGCTAAAGATTGTTTGAGTTTTACTTTCTTCCTTCAGGCCAGCAGTTCAAGATTTAGGCAATTCTCATTGGATAGTGTACACATTCTACGACTTTGTAGTCGTTGCCTGTAGGTGGCATTGTTATTCAATCGAGCGGATTGCAAATAATTGTAATTTTTAGGCCATAGGTATTACAATTATACGTATGATGCATTGTCCCCTTTATTAACAATAATGTCATTGTAACAATAACAATGATAATCATTATAAAAATGAAATTTATTATATCGGTAATGATAAATTGATGTTAAAAGTATCATTATCATTGTTTATCATTACCAAAATAATTATTGTTATTATTAAATTAATGTGTAGTAGAGCATTAAATCTAGATTAACAACTTTTTTAATTCAAAAAAATGTTAAACTTTAACTATAAATACAAAAAAATTTAAAATCCACATTGATAAGCAAGTTAATTGATTGAAACCGAAGAGTTTACACGGGTCAGTCACGTTAAGTTTTTTAATGCTACTATAGCTACTATGAGAGAAACAGAATTTTAATTTTTTTGTTAGGATTTGATTTTCAAAATTAACGAACAAATAACCTTTTATATGATAATAGCTTTACCTGCATTAATTAATTTATTTACATATTTCTAATTTTGCGCGGGAAAAGTTCAATTTTAAAATTAAGAATGTATTAAGAGGTGAGCAAAAAATTACACTTAACAAAAAGATATGAAATCCGAACAAAAACAGTTTCACTGTTAAAAATTGCGCCAAGTGCACGTTCATAAAACTCATCTTAATAACATCTGCACTTTGCAAAAAAAATAAGACTCGTTACAATAATTTTCATTCTATACAAAAAAAAGTTAAATACAAAAAAATACCAAGAAACCGTCATAATGTTGAAAAAATTGAAAAAAATTTGTTGAAAATTTAAAAATGAAGAAAAAATTTTTTTATCGTACTTGGCCCGCGTCATTGAGTACCCCAAATTTTTTCGAACGAATTTCAACCCGAGAACAAACGATTTCGCTTGAATTTATGTAATGTAAATATGTATAATTATATATATATATATATATATATATATATATATATATATATATATATATATATATATATATATATATATATATATATATATATATATATATATATATATATATATATATATATATATATATATATATATATATATATATATATATATATATTATATCTTATCAGCTCTAATTAGATAATATTTGATTTCATACATTGTTATGTTTATAGATTCACATCAGTGAAGTATACTCAATGAATTAAAAACACTGCTTACTGGATTAATGTCAGTTCCAGTGAAAAAATGAGGTTTGGAAAATTTTTTTCAGATTTTTAGTGAAAATAACTGTCAATATGGTAGTCTGGTGAAGATATCTGAAATAGCACAAAATTTTTTAATTCAATTTTTTTCGGTTCCGTCATTAAGCTTTCTTGAAGAAACTTGATCATGCTTCGTTTAATTGTAATTAACACATTTTGATTGACAATCACACCGCATTTTCTCAATTTAGTCGGCCATACGTTTTATTTTTTAGTCAACTCAATTTTCGCAGTGATTCCACGACAGAGTCAACGTATGCAGGCGTATTCACTTGTAAGCAAATTGCATAACCGAACAGGAGAGGGCGTTTTATTGAAATCATAAACGATGTGCGGAGAATTTAAAAATTTCAAATAAAATACGTATGCCATGTTGATTTTACCTAACTTTTGTTAAACGTATTATAAAATAATATTTCATTAATTACATTTATGCATTTTATAGGTTGACTTACTTATAAATGTTGAAACATTAAAAGGATGTTCATGTATCCTGAAAAAATTTGGGGTACTCAATGACGCGCGCCAAGTACGATAAATAAATTTTTTCTTAATGTTTAAATTTTCAACAAATTTTTTTCAATTTTTTCAACATTATGACGGTTTCTTGGTATTTTTTTGTATTTAACTTTTTTTTGTATAGAATGAAAATTATTGTAACGAGTCTTATTTTTTTGCAAAGTGCAGATGTTATTAAGATGAGTTTCATGAACGTGGACTTGGCGCAATTTTTAGCAGTGAAACTGTTTTTCTTCGGATAGAGATTTACGGAATACCCATGAACTTTATTACAAATATTTTAATCCTGTAATTATGTCTAGCCGATTTCTAAAACCAAGTCTACCAAATTTCCCAACATCTGCCGAGCAATAACTATAAACATAAAAAAGATACAAAGCAATAATCTTGCAGTTTATAACAGCACCTTTGCGAAATTCTCAGATTGGGTTTTTCTCTGTAAAACATCACCTTAAAAATTATCTTAAATATAATTTATGGTGATGCTACTTGAATGACAGACATACAGCATAATTATTAACACAATAATGCTGTATGTTTTAAATTATTATAATACCTAAAAGTATTAACTAAAATTTTAACGAAGTAACTATATTGATAATGAGCATAAACTAAATGTATGACGTCATAAAGTTATTAGTAATTGAATGATTGCACATTAGGAATAAATAATTTACATTACTAATTAGCAATAATTAATATAATTTAAATTAATACTTGTGGAGTGGACGTGAGGACTGACCCCCACAATTTCAATTTGATAATTATTGGCGTGGACATTAAGTCCAAGAAATCAGTTATTTGAGTCAAAAATTGTCACAGTAAAAACTTAGTCAGAATTAGTTAATTAAACTTGTGTTAGTAATTTTGAACGTGATTGAGAATTTTATATTGTGATTTATTTAATTATCAAAAGTTAATCCAAGGTATTAAGATCTTTTGTTCTAAATAAGTATTGTTATATTCTTAAGACCATGACAATAGGTTACTGAGGAATTTTAATCCATCTAATATTTTAGTGGAATTAAAATTAACAATGTGAAATTGAGAATTGTAATAGTTCGTCAGAAATTGGTTGTAAATTGAAAATTGTCGTTTTATTAATTACTAATGATTGAATAATTTAATTTAACTTATTTAACTAAAATTAATTACATTCGATTTTGCTAAAATAAAATTTATAAAGTAAAAATTAATTAGAGTCAGTCAGTAGTGTTAGTGTGAGACAAGTGTGGGTTATGTGTGAGTTACAGAGTATCTAGGTCTATGTTTCGTCGCTGGGCTGTTACTGCTGTAGCTGGAGCGGGTTATGAGAGTGTGCTGCAGAACATGTAGGTCTATGTTTCGTCGCTGGACTGTTGTTCTGTAGTAAAGTGTGTATAAGCTGCAGGAGGGACCAGTCAGTCGGAGGAGATGGAAGTTGGCATCGGCGACGCCCCTCAGGCACCGCCCCTGCCCCGTACAAAGGCCCCGCCTACCCAAGTCGCAAAAGACCAGCCTCTCAGTCACCGCCTGGCAGCATTCGTAATCCATGCCCTATGTCAGATGCAGAATTGTCAAAATTGTCATCAAAAGTAATGGAAAGCAGGAAAATCCTCAACGAAACCGTGATTAATGTGGACAAGAAAGATGCTGGAAGAATTAAGGCAGCTACGGATCAGATTCTCAGTGCTTTTAGGACTGTGCATCAAGCATACAAAGTGCTTGTAGAACGTCTTGACGATTATGCAGATCTCCAGGAAGTACATATGAAAGGGTATGACCGTGAAACATCGAACAAAGCCCTTAAGGAAGAAATGGCAGTAATGGTACGCGAGGAAGTAGCGAAAGCAGTTAAGGATCAGCTCTCACAAGCTGCAGCACAACCGAAGCCGGATCCTCCGACGTTTGCGAGCCTGTGTCGTGAAACCAACAACCAAGAAACAACCCTCCTGTCAGCTGAAACGACCCAGAAGCCGCCAACAACCGAGTTTTCTATCTCGCCAATGATCGGCCATGCCGATAAATTTGCATCAGCCATGGAAGTGCGTGAAAAACTAAAGTCGGTGATTGTCCCGTGTCAATTTAATCTCCATGTCGTTCGATTAATTAACGTACCCAATCAGAAAACAGTTAGAGTTATCGCTGAATCTGTGGACCTAACAAAATTGTCGCGTTCTGAGAAGCTGAGAGATGCTGGGCTATGTGTTAGTGTCCGACCAAAAATGAGGCCAAGACTAGTAATTCGAAACGTCCCTACTGACATTCATCGCGAAGACATCGCGAAGACTATTATTGAACACAATATGTTAGAAGTAGACCCAAGTAAAGTGAAATTTGTGTACCGATATCCCGTACGTCCGAATCGAAAAGGTGTTAGTTGTGTTATCGAAACTACACGGAAAAAATGAAACACGACTGGTTACTGTGCTACACAAGAATAAGCAAAAAGTATATAGAAAAAATTCTTAGAACATTACTAGATCATGTTATAACAAGAATGAGTCGTTTTAACATATGACTGAGTATCTTTCAACACAGTAACCATTACTGTGTTGCACACTATATTGAAAACACGAGTGATTCTCATGTTCACAGTCGCTGTTAGCTTTTAGGACAATACAGATTCCCGTGAGCAGAAGAACCCTTACTATATAAAATAAGTATGAGTACTGCGCAAGCGTACGAACGAGTCATCTGTCAAACGTTTCTCAATCTCGTGCAGCACAATAACCATTCTTGTCCTAAATACGAATTGTCGCTGTGGATCACACGACTGGCTACAGCCAACTAAATAAATTGCCGCTTATTCTAACCTTAAAATCAAAGAAAGTTTTCTTATACATTTATTGTGTTGAGTGCATCAATTGTATTAAAGTTTCTGCATTTTTTCAATCAAAGTGAAAGGTAAGCGATTTATTGTTTATAAATATTCTTGCATTGAAGAAAGTCATTATATTTATTTTAAATAATTTTTTTTCCATCATTGTTTATACTTGAAAATTTTTTACATTGTGTTTTGTTAACCTGTCTACGTAACAAGTAAAAATATAATTGTAATTCATTAGTTTGTTATGCATAATTAAAATTATTATTATTTATTTTTTGAAGCTTTCAATATTTTGTCTTAAGTATGTATGACACTGGATCCTGAAATTTCCTTTCTCAGCGATTTAACTAATTCAAATCTTAAAATTATTTGCTCTAATTGTGAATGTTTTGTTAATAACGGCGCTTCAAATAATCAAACAGAAAGACAAGAGCTTGGATTGTTTTTAAAACAATCTTTCGATGGAATTTTAGCTTTGAGCACGTACTCGTCTCACAAAAAAATACCAGATGCTCTACTAAACAATGTTATTAAACTGATTGTTGATCGGGAAATACTTATTATAATAAAACGAAATCAAGTATCGTTGGAAACGCCGTTAAAAAAATTAGAGTAAGCTCAAGATACCAATTTTTCAAAATTTTAATTCTATTGTAATCTTAAATGACGTTACGTAAAAAAAAATCTTTATTTCTTTCATATTTCAATTGTAACCAGTGTAGTCATTTGCATGTTATCATTAAAACTAGCAAAAATATAAATTTTTCATGATTAAGTATTGCTTTGTTGCAGAGTGTCATCTACTATTCTCAAAAATTTGGCTACGGAACTTGCAAATCTATTTGGTGGAAGGTCTGAAATTTATTATTCATCCGGAATATTTGAAGGAGACACCAAAGTAAACTCGTCAGGGAAATTAATGCAAGCAGTTAATTACTCCCGTAAAAAGTTGATTGACGCAGGACTTTTAGTTCATAAATCCGATATAAAGAATATCGTGCCAAATTTTCCTGGTATGTTTGTTTATTTAATACGTTAAATAATGACATAATCGTAATTAAAATCTAATTTTAATATGTAGAAACCACAGAGGACAAATTAAATTTGCTAAAACAAGCTTGTGACGATTGGTCAATCGTTGAATCTCATTGGGCTGATACGCGATTGATAAGAAAACATTTAAAGCTTCAAAGGAAGGATCAAATTAATGTCTTCTTAGAATATCCTTGTCTGTCAGATAATCGAGCTACGAATTTGGTAAGTACTTTGACGATAATTGAAAATAAATTTTATACAACAAAAAACATTTTTTGTGTTCAGGTTGCAGCTGACTTCACTAGCGTTTATTCTAACGCAAAGGCCATTAATGACGTTTGGCCAAATCTTCGTAGTGTTTTCGAAAAATTTATTCAGTCAAAAAGTATAATCGACGAATTTTCCCAAATTCTTTTGAACGAATTGCCGAAGTCAGTAGAAGGTTTTTAATTCATTTCATTACTAAATTCACTTATACAATAAGATCAAAATTATTCAATAAAAGTATTCACAATTTCTTTATTTTTAGAAAACAAAGATCCGGTAATTTTAAATTTACTATCCGTTTCTTCCATATCTAAAACGAAACCAGCTAATTTAACAGCGAAGGTTCCAAAGAAGCGTAAGATAACTTCAAGTAACATTGAGAAAGACGATGAAAAAAAGAAACATTTCAGAGAGTCTTTTATTCTAACTGTCAATGTAAATATATATTTCAATTGTAGAAAAAACATTTTTTCTATATTATTTAATTACTGATAATTTATATTAATAATTATGTTATTTCCTTTCTAGAATTCTGAAAAAGTTGACGAGGAGATACAAACGAGAAACCAATACATTATCGATAACGGACAACAATTGTATCCGTACATGGTATTTGCCGGATCAGTAATATCACCTGAAAAATTTTATGTTGTTTACAATAAAATTAAGTACACTGTGACATCTGCTATCGAAGCGCTTGATCTGACAACTAAAATCTTTTGTACCAGTACTTACTCGTTTCCGAAAAATAACCATGTGTGGTATATTATCCTAAAAGTTATTTACCAGATATCTCCCCAAGTTCCGAAGTCGACTATTAAACTGAATAACGCTTTTTCTTTTTTTGAAGAGCAGTTGGCATTAAAATTCGATTAAAGCACAATAATTATGAATCCTCTAAGTTTTTCTAACGAAATAACTAAAGAAGCTGCTCTCTTCGTTGCAAAATTTTATGACTGTACAGATTTACCTCGGACACGTGTCCATGAAATTACAAATAGTGTTACAATATTATTGCAAAATAAATCTATTACTGCTTTATTTGACCAATTATTCGATAGAATGCTTCATCTCGGTGAAACAACAGATGCTGTCTCAGTTTATAAAAAAATGATTAGTAAAATTCAGAATCCATTTGAACAATTAAAAACAGATAATCAGTGTATGAATTACTTTGAAGAACATAAAACTTATTTACCCCCAATTCAAATTAAAGTAGGTGAGAAAAAGTTTTTTAAGATAATTAATGGTGAAAAAGTTCCTACAACTAAAGATGTAACGGCACAAATTATTTTACTTCGAGATGCCCTGAAAAAATTCTTTGAATTACCTGATATTTTCGATGAAACAATGTCTTATATCCAATACTTAGAATCACAAAAAATTTTAAAAACTAATGTTATCCAAGGATTATTCTGGCAAAAGAAAAAATTAGAATTCGGTACTAAAGTTGTGTTACCCTTATTTTTTTATCAAGATGACTTTGAAACTAACAACGCTTTAGGAAGTCATCGAGGATTAGGAAAGATGGGTACAGTATATATAAATATACCTTGCTTACCTCCACGTATACAATCAAAAATTGATAATATATTTCTTTTATCGCTGTACAAGGCAGATGATCTAAAACATGTAACTTTGAATGCTATGCTATCTTCTGCAGTTTCTGAATTAACTTTTTTGGAGAGTACTGGTATAAATATATCAACACCAAGAGGTCCTCAACAAATTTATTTCGCCTTCGCCGGTGTTATTGGGGATAACCTAGCGGTGCATTCTATTCTTGGTTTTACCGGAAGTTTTAATTCTAAACATCCATGCAGATTTTGCTCAATCGATCGCAACGATATTAATTCAATGTTCCATGAATCAGACTGTTTAATACGGACAAACGAAAGCTACGATAAAGATTTAAAAATTAATAATGTAAATGTCACAGGTGTTTGTGGGCCTTCAATACTACATGATATAAAGTCAGCACAAACAATTGAACTTTTAACTGTAGATGTCATGCACGATATTTTAGAAGGTATTGCAGAATATGATTTGGGTTTAATAATTAATTATTTTATAACAGAAGCAAAATTGTTTACACTAGATACACTTAACGACAGAATTATGAGTTTGTTTTATGGTGCCGATGAAATTCGTAATAAGCCGGGAAAAATAAAGAATACTCAAATCAGTAATAAATACGTAAAAATGTCAGCAGGTGAGTAGCTTTGCTTTATTCGAAACATCGGTATTTCAATCGGAGACCTGATACCAGAGGATAATCTTTATTGGAAATTGTGTATAATGTTAAAAGAAATCGTGGACGTAGTAACATCAACCGTGATTCACGATGGCTTGTGCGATTATTTAGAATTGCTAATAAGTGAATACTTACAATTACTAACAACCTTATTTCCAGGTTGCTTAAAACCAAAGCATCATTTTTTGACCCACTATTCTCGGATTATGCGAATGAAAGGACCAGCATGGCATATGAATATAATGAGAAATGAGAGTATGAACAGAAATATAGAAATGACAGCCGTTGCTTCTTTAACTAGAAAAAATATAAGTAAAACTCTTGCAATTAAACACCAGTTGCATTTGAATTATAGGTTCTTGTTAAATAATTCGCCGAATAAGAGTTTGTATGATGTTGGGCCATCTCATAAGCAAAAAATAAGTAGCATTCCACAAGTTTACTTATTTTTGCAGTTTTTATCAGACGATATCAAAGATGAAGTGTTAATACATGAGCATATTAAATTTAAAGGTGAAGTGATTCAAAAAGGAGTTATTTTGATGATTCCTTCTGAAATGAATCCTGAATTCTATATAACTCGGACTTCTGGTGTGGCGCTCGTGACAATAACACGCTCCTGTATGTGTCTCATAAATTACACAAAAATTACACTGATCAGAAATAATATAAAATAAAAACTACATGAAATAGTTAATATAAATAAAGTACTCAACAGTTTAAAATTTTAAAATAAGTGCACGAATGCCTAAAACTGTGGAAAATATCAAAAAGAACAGTAAGTGAAAATTAGAGGTTAGCCGTAAAAGAATAAAATGCCGCCAAAAGGCAGAGGTGCTAGTGCCACGGGTGGCAGTGGCACTAGACCAAGTGCTACTAGCATTGGTAAGTACTTAAACAGCCAAGACCCGCCAGCTCAATTTGACTTTGGCGCTTTAATCCAAAAGCTGGACAGCTTGACAAATGAAGTAAAGGACATTAAGCAGCAAAGTGTTAGCACGAGAGAAATTCTGGAGGAGGTGCGTGAAATTAAAAAAGATATGAAGCAGATGAAGAAGGATTGGGAAGAGGAAAAACAGCAGCTGCAGTTTGAAATTAAACTATTGAAAGACAAAGAGGAAAGAAGAGAAAAAAATGAAAAAAGAAAAAACTTGATTATTAGAGGAAAGGATGTAGGAAACACACCGGAGCAAATCCAAAACTTCTTACAGGAGAGCTTGGGAGTAAACGAAGAGGTCAAGGAAGTCCGAAAAGTAAACGGTAGACAAAAGCAAGAGATGTGTGTAGTGAAAATGAAGACAGTAGAAGGAAAAATTAATATATTAAAAGTGAAAGGTGAGAAGCTCAAAGGGACAGACGTGTCAATCACAGGGGACTCGACCTATAACGAAAGAGCTATGCAAAGGCACCTTAAAGAAGCAGCAAACAAAATGAGAGAAGAAGGCAAGGTGGTGGTAATAAAGCACCTAAGGATAGAGAGCGAGGGAAAGGGATATAAATTAGGGTGATTCAAAAAAAAAGAATATTTTTTTTTTCGTTTGGTACTCTGAAAAATAGGTTCCTAGACACCTCTAAGAAAGCCTCTCCAAGCATGAGTTCTTAATTGTAACGGGAAGGTCCTCCTTCTTACAGTTTTCTATTTTTTCTTATTATCAGATAGAAAAATTTATATCTCGCTTCCAACTACTTGAAAAAATATCTTGTTCCTTAGATTTTGTAGGAAATTGAATGCTCTACAAAAAGGTCTCTTACGATTTTTTCGTAAACCCAACCGTTTAAAAGATATTAACGGTTAAACTTTGATTATTTTTGGGAAAATTTTTTATTTCTTATGAATTTTATAACTCAATGAAAAAAATCATTATGAATGATGACACTCATAGTTTTGTAGGAAATTTACTGCTCTATAAAAATGGTCTCTTATGATTTTTCGATCAAGTTGAGCGTTTACGAGATATTCATCGTCAAACATCAATGCATATCAATTTTTCTAGTTTTTGATCAATAATTCGAAAAATTTCAATTTATTCTGTGAGTTTCAAGGAAATTTAGACAAATTTGAGTTTTTATTATAAAAGCAACTCCTATAGATGTTTTCTGTTCAAAAATTCATTTGAAAGTTTTTATTCTAATAATATTTTTTTAAATTTTATCTTTAATAATTTAAAATCTTAATCGCGTTGTCATTTATTATTATGAAATTTGTTCAGTGCGTATTTTTAAATTGTTTTTCACAAAATATACATAAAATTTTCGTTCGAGGGGATTTGTGTTTTGAATTCCATTTCTTCTTCTGTTTGTCTTCTGAAACTAACGCCATCTATGTTTTTTACTCTCAACTATCTTCAGTATCTACCCATTTAATACCGTATTTTCAGTGTTCCTAAAACTGATCATCTTGAATACGTAATAAAATAATTCATTTTAAATAAGTCTTATAATCATCACATAAATTTATTTATCATCAATTAACCTACAATGAATAAAGAAATACGTTTTATCGGAATACCTCTACAAAGAATTTCGGAACGTAAGTTACCAAAAGTGAAAGAGGTTATGCGTGTGTTTTTCTACCAACTTAAAATTTTAAAGTATTCAATCAAACAAAGTGCTAAAAATTCAGTTGACCAAGTTATTGAACTGTGGAGAAAAAATCAGATTCCAACTAGTGGAGCTCCTAATGCAGTCAAAAATTTCTTCGCTATCACAGTCAATGGTTAAAATTACAAAAAAATTTCGATAAAAAGAATTCAGCGCAAAACCAAAAGGAAATGAAATTTCAGACTGATCTTGAACAATTATTCGACATTGTGAGCGAAAAATCCTTAAAAGTGCTTGATGATAATATTAGAAAGTTGTATTTGGATCAAAAATTCGGTACCCATAAAGAGATTCTTTCTAATAATGTACCTGTATCAAACTTAACCACAACTATGATGGGAATAGATGAGAGTAGTAAGTATCTGAGATATTTAATTATTATAAAGTCAGGTAGTAGTGTAACTTTTCATAGATGACTAGATGACATTTGACTAGACAATTTTTGGAGTCCTTTCTTAATTATTTGTCATCAAAATGAATAAATTCTATACATTTTCTTCGTTTAATTTATAAAACAGATCTTATTCCAGACTTAGATCAACCGTCTACCAGTCATGCGATTGTTCCAAGTGAAAAATCAGAGTCGTTCTCTACGTATACATTAAGTGGAGTTACAAATTTTGGATCTGATTCAGAGTATGAACCTCCAATTCCGACAAAACGAGCAAAACTTGATGTCTTAACTCCTGAAGTCATTTTTGGACTCGACCGAGCTAATGTCAGCAGTAGAAATGCGATGTTTATTATTGCTCCGGTTTTACTAGCAGTAGGTATTAAAATTGAAGATACAACGCTCAGTTATAGTTCAATTCAACGAGCTCGTATGCTTCAAAGAGAAGACATTGCTAAAGGACTTAATGACAACTTTAAGACACACGATAAATACGTTGTGCATTGGGACGGAAAAATGCTGAATGACCTTGTTGGATCAAAATCTGTGGAATGGCTACCAGTTATTTTAACTGCATTTGGTACCGAACAATTACTTGGGGTTCCAAAAATGAATTCTGGGACGGCAGACAATCAAACATCAGCCATTTTATCGACATTGAGTGAATGGGGTATTACTAATTATGTTAAGGCGATGTGTTTTGACACGACGGCAGTTAATACAGGTAACTTATCAATGATAATTTAATCTAAAAAATATTTAATTATTAACGTTCTAGTTTAATTTTTATTGCTTACTGAATTTCACTTTTGAAATTATTGAGAATTATTTACTCATTTGGATTTTAAATATAATCTACAATTTGTTGAAAATATTAAATTTAACGATAGTTATCTATTTTCTTTATACAGGAATTTATAACGGTACATGTAAGGCAATTGAAAAGACTTTGGGAAGAGAGTTAATGTGGTTACCATGTCGTCACCACATTTTTGAGATCATATTGAGAAGTGCATTTGAAGTATATTGGCCTGTGTCATCTGGGCCAAACGTACCAATGTTCGGAAGATTTAAAAAATCATGGGATGAAATAAATAAAACTAATTATAAATCTGGAATTGAAGATACTGTTGTTGCTGATATCATTTTGGATAAAAAAAATGAAATATCTAGTTTAATTGCACAATCCTTACAGGTATGATTTAACTGCGATTTTAAGAAAAAAAATTTTCTTGTTTCTGACAAATTTTTAATTGTTTTTGATAGTTACTACAACCCCGAGATTGTCGTTGATTTTCCTTGGAGAAATGCCTCAAGAAGAAATTTTTTCAAACGTCCTGGTGCAATTCATCATGCTAGGTGGATGGCGAAGCAATTTACAGTTTAAAAATGTTTCTATTCAGAAATGAATTTAAACTTTCTAATAAAGAATTGGACGGTCTTCGGCAAATTTGTATATTTATAGTTACACTGTATTTAAAAGCTTGGTTTTCATCAACTTCTGCAACAACTGCTGCTAATCATGACTTGCAGTTTTTGAAAAATTTATTCGAGTACAAAAATATCAATTCATTGATTTCTTCAGCAACTTGTGAAAAAATGATTTTGCATTTATGGTATTTAAGTGATGAACTTGCCATTTTATCATTATTTGACGATACCGTTTCATTGGAAGTAAAAAAATATTGTTGGAGCTGTTAATACTCGTAACGGTACAGATTTTAAAGCTAAAAATTTATAATTGATAAAAACGATTTGAATTCATTAACGCAAAAAGTCTGAGTGACTTTGTTTCTAAAAAGTCTTTAAATCTCTTTAAAATCTTTGATTTACCATATGACTTCCTTGATAAAGATATTGAATCGTGGCCTACTAATGACAGTTACATTGAAAATAAAGAATACTTTAACCAATTGAAAGTTGTTAATGATTCAGCAGAACGAGCTGTTGCATTAGTTAGTGAGTATAATCAATGCTTGACAAAAATGAAGAGCAATTACAATACTTATTGCAAATTATCAAAGAACATCGAAAAAACTACCCAAACTGCAATAGAGGAAATTATTTACAGTAAAAGTGTACCGTTATGTTGAAAATATTGAAAATTATATGGCAGTTGATAATTAAATAAATAAATTCTTCGATAAAAAAAGTGAAACACATGTGAAACACACTAAATTGAATTATATATTTAAAAAAATGCACTAATTTTTTGTTTTAATGTAATCAAACATGTCCAAGACTAAAAAAACTAATTAAAAAAATAGTTCATAACATATTTCTATTCATAGAAACTCAAATTTGTCTAAATTTCCTTGAAACTCACAGAATAAATTGCAATTTTTCGAATTATTGATCAAAAACTAGAAAAATTGATATGCATTGATGTTTGACGATGAATATCTCGTAAACGCTCAACTTGATCGAAAAATCATAAGAGACCATTTTTATAGAGCAGTAAATTTCCTACAAAACTGTTAGTTTCATCATTCATAATGATTTTTTTTCATTGAGTTATAAAATTCATAAGAAATAAAAAATTTTCCCAAAAATAATCAAACTTTAACCGTTAATATCTTTTAAACGGTTGGGTTTACGAAAAAAAAATCGTAAGAGACCTTTTTGTAGAGCATTCAATTTCCTACAAAATCTAAGGAACAAGATATTTTTTCAAGTAGTTGGAAGCGAGATATAAATTTTTCTATCTGATAAGAAAAAATAGAAAACTGCAAGAAGGAGGACCTTCCCGTTACAATTAAGAACTCATGCTTGGAGAGGCTTTCTTAGAGGTGTCTAGGAACCTATTTTTCAGAGTACCAAACGAAAAAAAAAATATTCTTTTTTTTTGAATCACCTTAATATAAATGGAGCTCGAGTAATGACTGCGTAGAAGAGATAAAGAGAAAAACCTACCCACGGCACTCACAAGACTTCCAGATGTTGAGCCCTCGGACTCAATACTAGCACAACTCAACAACAAACTCAGTGGATTCCCAGGTCTCTCAGATAATACTTGCCAGCGCAGAAAACAAGGAAAGTAATGCAAACAATTTAAAAATAATTTTTTGGAACATTCGAGGTATTAAAAATATTTATGACTTAACTTTCGCAGATAAACAAATATTAAAGAAAAACTGTGCAATACTAGCTTTATCGGAAACTTGGCAATTAACAGCTTACCATCCACCTCAGTTCATCAGCATGATACAGATCTGCCACCCAGCTACCAAAATTCACGCAGTAGGAAGAGCATCAGGAGGTCTGGAACTTTATTATGACCCCAACACAGTCCAGCAAGTAGAAACCATTAGTATGAGTGAAATTTGGATCTGCGTCAAATGCTTACTCAATAATATAAACGTAATTGTCGTAAGTGTTTACATAAGAGACAATTACCCCGAAGAAAGAATTAAAATTCTGCAGGACCTAATCCAAGAGATAGTTAATAACGATCCAGCAGTGCCAATCATTATTGGAGGAGATTTTAATGGTAGAATAGGAGAACTAAATCAATTTAGTGAGTTAACGTTGCAGGGATTCCTGCTTTCAGAAACTAGATACAGTAAAGACTTGAAAATAAACAGAACTGGTAGAAAGCTGTTGGATGCCATGGAACCACTAGGACTAACCGTTTTAAAAGGTAGATCAACCTCAGATAAATGCGGCGAACTCACATACTACGGGCACTCGGGAACATCAACAATCGATTATGCTTGGGTAAATCTGGAAGGTATACAGCTCATCAAGGACTTCAAAATTATAAACGTAGGACACTCTGATTACCTACCAATACAAGTGACACTTCAGGTACTGGATGAACCTCAAGAGATTGAGACACAAAGCAAAAGAAAACATATATTAAATGGCTGCCGGATTTAAAGGAAGACTATCAAGTTGAAGTTACAAGAGCGCTAGAAGGTCAGGAAAAGGATGTTGTAGAAGCAATTAAAGAAGCGGCCCTAAAGCTGAAAATGGAAAGAAAGGTAATAGCACAAAACACAAAAGATAAGCCTTGGTATGATAGCATGTGTCGAGAGCATAGAAAAAAATTAAACAAACTGTATAGACTATGTTGTAAAAATAACAATGAGCAACCGAGAAGAAACTATATTGAATGTCGCAAGCAATATATGAAATTAATAAAAGAAACCAAAGCAAGATACTTTGAGCAGGCCCGAAATTTGATTGAGTCGGCTAAATCACCGCAGGACTTCTGGAAGGCTATAGCCAAACATAGGAAGAAGGTAAGAAAATCCAATCCTATTGACGCGGAGGCATGGCTAAGCTACTACAACTCCCTACTAACACCGCCAGACACAGAAGAGCTCAAATTCAGAGACGCACGCCATCCTGTGCTTGACGAAAGCTTTACAATCCAAGAGATCAAAAATGTCATCAAGGCTTTAAAGAATGGGAAAGCACCAGGGCCTGACGGCATCACGAATGAATTTTTTAAAAATTTCCCAGAAGAAGAGCTTTTCTATATAACGAGGAGTATTAATAAAGCTTTTGAGACAGGAAAAATCCCAGAAAACTGGGCAGTCGCTAATACGATGGTACTGCACAAGAAAGGTGACATGCTAAATCCTGAAAACTATCGCCCCATAGCACTTTTAAACTCGATAACAAAAATATTTACAACGGCGTTAGCGAAGAGGCTAAGTAACTTTCTGGAAAAAGAGGAGATGCTACCGGAATGCCAAGCAGGTTTCAGGCCGAAAAGATCATGTGACGACCAGACTTTTGTGGTAGCCACGAAAATCGCAGAAACCTTAGGTAAAGCAAAAAAAAGACTCTTTATTACATTCGTGGATTTCAAAAAAGCCTTTGATTCGGTGGGCCATAATAAACTGTGGCTAAAACTTTCCAAATGGGTGTCAGCGTGCAATATATTAATGTTCTACAAGACCTATATGCAAAAGCCTGCACAAGAATAGTGCTAGAAAACAATGAAGTTACAAGTCCAATCAATTTAACAAGAGGAGTCTTCCAAGAAGATCCCCTGAGAGCACTATTATTTATCATAATGATGGCTGATATGGAAGAATTTTTTATTCAACATGGCCAAATAAATATAACAAAGAAAATGGCATTGGCGATGTACGCAGATGACGTGGCTTTCATCACTGAAGATATTGTCGAAATGCAGTACTTTATGGATACTCTCAAAAAATATGCCGACACAAATAAGCTTACAGTCAATGTAGAGAAAACAAAACTGCTGGTCGTGCAAAGAAAAGGAAGAACGCCAAAAATTAGGCCACTAAGATACGATAACAAGATTGTTGAGAGTCAAAAGTTTTAATTACCTAGGAGTCACTTTCACTAGCTCTGGAAGCTTCAAGATGGCAGTAGAAGAAAGCATTACCAAAGGTAGGATGGCACTGGCTGCAGCTCACAATCTGATGGTTAGTGCAAAGATATG